>NC_051853.1:11907016-12212192 GCF_905115235.1 Hermetia illucens | reverse complement strand
CGCGTTGAAATCGCTGGTAATGATTTTGGAGCTGTGGTCTCTAGTGTCCAACACCAAACTGTCTAGCATCTAATCACCTTGCACTAATGGTGCACTAGGAGGAGCGTAACAGCTGTAGATATGGACGCCGTTGAATTTTGCCCTTATAAAGCCGGCTCTCGGGACAGCCATTGTTTCTTGAGTGGCATGTCGTCCAGATGCCCATATCGCCGCGTTTCCAGATCAGTCTTTCACCCATGTAGCATTAACGTAATTTCGGTAAAGTTCACATATTACCGTCACGTCCAGATTCGACTCTCCAATGATTTCCGGGAGCAGGTCTTGAGCTGCCTCGCAATGGTTCAATTTGATTTGTATCAACCTCATTTAGCGCTACGATTCAGCTTCCTTCTATATTCCGGACACCTGCCATCACCTGGAATATGTTGATCGGCCACTCCCTTTTTCCCTTTGCGCAACATGCGTAGTGGATTTCCATGCTTCCTGCACCTTCTGGATCTATCGTGCTCACTAGTACATGCTGCTGCAAAGTGACCGAAATCGAGACATCTGAAGCATCCCTTGAGTGATACTTGCCCCCTAAGTCAGCACACAGCCCAGCCTATTCTTACCATGCTAATAATAGCGGTTTGTATACCTTCAAGGAAATGACACCGTAGAGGCTAAGAGTCCTCTCGGCCAAAAAGGAGAGACATCATCGAATTCGAGTTCGGAAAAGGGGCCACGAATAAAGATAGCAAACTAAGAGTTGTGTGACATCCCTTTGTCGGAGAAAAAAGGGTGACGAACTCCCCAATTAAGCGGAAATGCAGTCATCTCTCTGGAGATGATGGACCTTATTCAAAAGACAAGAATAGAGGAAGAGAAGCTACTCACGAAGTGCGGGGTGGTCCTACGGAAAATGAAGGTTGCTACCATCGTCCAGCGAAACATCTCCATGGATGTCAAAAATGGCATGATGGAAATTGGAAAACTGTTGAACGTTATTGCACACCAGCGAAACTCCTGGAAGACAGCCAAAGAGGAGCTGAGGAAAAATTACATGAGTAATGCAGCTACTAGTTGCACAAAACGCAATGCCTTCAGCCCGGCGGAGGGGGGACAAATAATTGACGAAAACGGGCGAAAAGAAAACATCAAATCATGCACTTCATAGTGAGATGACAATGAGGAGAACCATGGCGTTGCGGCACACTCCACGTTCGCAGTGATAAGACCAGCTGAAGTGATGAAATCAAATAGTTTCTCTCCTTTCTTGATAAATATGTTGAGCGTTTGCATCGCACCACTTGACAAAAAATTATTGGGTACAAAGATTCAACTCTGATGCTTTCCATCTTACCATAAACTTGGTGTTGTAAGATGACTGAAGTTGGACAGACAGATCCCACCCAAAGTCGTGTGATATGGAGATACGTAATTTTGAAGGAAAGTATTGCATGCTCCTTCGTGCGTACATTACAGGAGAGAATATAGCCATGTGAAGTATCAAATGAAATGTCTCGATTACTACTTTTCAAAACAAATATTGATTTTGACACTGGTTGTAAAGGGGAGGAGTGCAGAGGTTCGAACTCCTCTTGGGAGTGGGAGTAAGTTACTTTCCATTTGGTCTGGTTCGACATCAAACAGATGTGGACTTACTCCTGCTCACAAAAGGAGTCCGTGGCCCAAAAAAGTGGAAGTAAATTGTTCTCCATTTGTTCAGGTCGGACATCAAGTCGATGTGGACTTAGGACTCCTCAATCTCTTTAAAAAAATGTTCAGCTCCAGTCCAATTTTAGTCTGAAGTGCGGGCGGATATATGTTGGATATAATAATAACCCCCGCTGTATTTTGCGAATTATAAAAAGGAGCGCCCAACGCCTGTGAATTGCTTCGGTCACGCTGCGCTCAATGCAGGGGTGTACAAAAGTGTACGTATCCTTGCCGGTATGGTGGTCCGCACCAGATCCTAAAAAATACTCAAACATGGGGATTCCCGTGCACCTAGTGAAGCAAACACACGCCAGCTAAACCTGGAAAATAAAAATGGTTCGATCGCGCGTGTGGAGCCGTAAAACTCCGAAAAGGAGGTTCCATGATGGATTACATCCTCGATCCATGTTTCTTCTGCCTCAGATGTTTTGTGAGGCGCGAATCTTAAGGTTCCTGCCCTTCTTTGACATCCTCCGGCTATGATTTTGGAGGATATCCCTAATTTGTAAGAGTTTTCTTGGATTAAGGGGGAGAGAAGAAGAGAGTCCTTTAAGACAATTCGAATTACAACGCCTTGAAAATTGAAGAGCATATCATAACTATCCTCGTATTGCTCGTTGCTGGTGTTTATATACGATAAAGTTGGGTTATTGTTTTAATGAGTTCGTTTCTATACTTTTCTGTTGTAAACTGTATAGCTGGGACCCCGCTGAAACTGGAAAACTACGAATATACGAGGGCGGTCCGATAAGTACTTAACCTTCCGCCCGTTGGCGCCACTGTCAAAGGGGGACACCGTGTACTACCGTGTAGTACATTCTTGTAGATACTCACTGTTAAAATTCCAGCCGAATCGGACTCGTAGTTTTGTTTTGATCGCGTATAGAAGCGGGTGTGTACGAGGATTTTGGAAAAATGGAAAAAGAGTGGGTCGGTGATTCGATTCTTGTTTTTGGAAGGGAAATCGTGCAGCGAAATCAAAGAGCGTTTGGATTCTGCATACGGTGCCTCTGTTGCTACGATGGCGACCGTAAAAAAATGGTTTAACGAGTTGCAAAGTGGTCTCTCTCCGAGAGGTAATTCTTGACTATCCAATTTAAGTAACCAGGGACATCTAGTTTAGTCACTGTGCCTTTAATCCAACTCCAATTGGCCGAATTAAAGGCATTTCTGACATCCGGGTTCACCGCCGCGCAGCGCTTACTAGCGGCCGATGCCTTCCGAGCGAAGTAGGCGTCCGTTGCTATTGCATCAACTATGGACCACGCTCTGCGAAACCCATACTCCCCACTCCAAGAGACCACCAGCTAGCTCGACGGACGGAAGCAGCCTGCTGTATATCACTCTTCCCAATATCTCCCACACTGTGCCTAAGAGACAGGGGTTGTTGGGGTTTCGGTAGCAGAACCAACCTCTGCCTTTTCTACTCGGCGAGAAATACTCTTACCATACACGATTCAAATGTACTTATGAATTATGCGGGCTTGATTCTAGTAGCCAATTTCAGGGCTTTGTTCGGAATCCTTATTGTCCCCAATTCGTTCACAGATCTCCCGTAATTCCTCCTCGGTCGGCCCGAGAAGACGTCCTGTTGGACCACTGACTGAGGTCGACTTTTTTCTTGTTGTAGGGAATGGATTACGATTATTTTCAACAAAAGTCGCGGGCATGTGACTTGAGGTGATTTTTTTTACGAATCTTGTTCATTACCACATAGTAAGCAGCGCCCGACGGGTTCGTATTTGCCTCAAGGCACAACTGCTTATATCAATTCCGCTTACTTCACCATATAACCTTCCTAAGGCTACTCCAAAGATCCTTCTCCGACTGCCGATGTTCTGGCTTCCCTCTGGTCCTTTGGCACGCAAACACGACGCTCCCAACATCGAGATTTCTTGGTTCCACCAGTAGATTAGTTTCCTACTGTGGTGGAACCCCCGGCATTGTAGAGTCGCATGTCTCAGTTATCCGTTGATATAACTGGCTCCCTTTTTTCAGCGCAGTTCTCTTCGGGTACTGATCTCCTTCTAAAGCCGCTAGAAATGTTTCTTCCTCGAAAGCTTCAGTGGACCATCCTATTCTTGTTTTTGCACTTCTGTTGATAGCTCGATTGCCGTCTCCCTCGTTTTTGGTGGCGCGAAATATGGCCTGGTGGTCACTGTGGGTGTAGTGTTTACTCACCCGACAGACCATCTCTCTCGCCAACAAGGTGGTAAGGTAAGTCAGATCGAGGATTGAGCGTAGCTCTCTGCCTCGAAATGTGGGCCCGCATCGAACGTTAGCTAGTACGATGTCCAGCTCCGCGAAAGTTTCAATTAGGATTTGGCTCTGGTGTTCATAACTCCACATCCCCAGTCTAAAGCCCAAGCAGTGAAATCGCCAGGAGTGATTTTGGGGCTGTGGTCACTAGCGTACAATATCAAGCCGTCTAGCATCTCCTCATAGAAGGAGAGTAACTGCTGTAGATATGGACGCCGCTGATTTTTGCCCTTATAAAACCGGCACTGGGGAATGCCATGGCTTCTTGAATGGCACGATGCTGACATGCCCATTTCGTCACGTTTTACCGACGAGTCTTTCACCTACATAGCACTAATGTAATTCCGGTAAGGTTCACATATTACGATCGCCTACACATTCGAATCTCGAATGGTTTACGAGAGCTTTCACCTTTGCTTGCTCGCCTAGTACCTCTTCCTCCACTGTCTTCTCGCGGGATTTATTTAGCTTCAGCATCAAATTCCTCTTTTGCGTACGCCTGATAGGACCCACACTGCCGCCCAGGGTTTGTCAGTCGGCTTTGATTTACCAAAAGATATCGGCGTAGGACATATCGCCTTTTTTGGAAATAACATTTGTTTCCTCACGAAAGTCCTCTTTAAATGGATGTGATAAAATTATAATTGATGTCTAAATGTGTTTCAAAAAAGCTTCTTGTCTGAAACAGTTCTCAGATATTTCACTTTTTCGAAAAGTTAAAGGGTTATTCCTCGTATCTTTGCAAAGCAAAAACTATTCTTTTTCCTCCCTTTTATAAATAATGTCACCTTGGCTTTATTTGAGGTTACTGAAAATCCGCGCCTACTTCACCAACTATCAATCAAATCAACGGCGCGTTGTGTATTTCAACACACCATTCCGGCCCGAAATTTGTATAATCTTGGGCGTGAATTGGAAGATTTTATAGTTCACACGGCAGTGTGTCGAGTAAGATACTCCACAGAAGCGGCGATAGCACACCTCTTTGGGAGCAATGTTTCGTTGTTTCTGTCGCCTTGAAGCGGCCAATACTTACTTCAGGACACAACGATCTCCGCAATAGCATGGGTTAGATCTGCTTTATTGCTGTATCATCGACATCGTTTTCTCTGGTAGTATCACATAGTTTTTGGAAGGGCACACAATCAAAAGCCCCTTCAATGTCCACGAACATCTCCATCACATACTCGCTTTTCAGAGTCACGCATCTTTCTTTGAGACCAAATAATGAAGAGAACTAGACTGTCAGGAATGAAGATAGATAGACTGACAGGAATTTCCACGCTGATGAACATGTTGGTTTTAATTTGATAGACGCAACCTTGATGCCTTTTCGCGAATGATGTTAGGCTGGTCTATATGAAGTTCTTTGGATTTGAATAGCCATGTTTTTCAGGCTTCTATACGAACACTATCTCAAGCTTTTGCCAAGAGGTGGGTGCATAGCGCAGAGCAATGAAATCGTTAATCCTCTCCCGCCCACTACTGTCACCTGTTGCTCCGGTAGGTGTATTTCTAAGAGAGTCTGCATTGACTCAACTCTAGAGCTCGTCAAAATTGTTTCCGGATTTCTAAGAGGGTTCAAGTTGGTTGACTCATCCCTATTCAGGTCCTTCCTGAAGTTTTGCTCTTTTTCCTTATAGCTTTTATAAACACGATTCAAAAGTCGTCTGCATAACTTCCCACAATTTTCGATTCTACAAAGGAATCCTCTAACGCATTTACTTCGGAGAATAGAAAAATCCTCTTTAAAGTACTTTAGATGTGTGCAATTCAGAGTTTCCAAAGAGTCCTTAGTCCCATAGGGACCTGCACTTTATTGCCAAGTAACTCGATTAAACTATGCGCAATGCGTTTTCCTAGGTCTCTGCATTACAGTCTGTTCGCTTGTAATAGCTACATAGATTAAGTTCTAATTAAGGGTCCAGTAAGACTTCCTCTAGTACAGGCCAATTTTGAAGGGAAGTATTACATGCTGTTGCTCCTACGTACGCATATTACAGAACAGAATATAGCCATGTGGGGTATCAAATGAAATGTCTCGATTAGTGCTTTTCAAAGCAAATATTAGTTTTGACATTGATTGTATAAGGGAGGAGTGCGGAGGTCCGAACTCCTCTTGGGACTGGGAATAAGTTGCTCTGCATTTGGTTTTCTAGTCAAGTGAAGTACGTACGATTTTTTCTTTCATTTTTAATCAAATTTTCAAAAAATGCGTGCTTTACTTGGCTTTTATATCTATTTAGGGAAGCTTTTTGAACTGTATAGCGGGGACTGCCCTGAAACTGGAAAACTACGAAAATACTTCTAACAAAACTTGAGGTATATAAAAACATTAACAAGTTATTCATTAATAGTTTATTCTGTCTTAGCTTTAAGCAGTGTTCTTGTACAGATTTTTAGCTTTTTCACATCTTCACGTAAATTTTCGCAAAACTTAATTTTAATAGTATATCTTTTTTCTCGTAAATTGGTTCCTGTCGGTTTTGTACGCGTATTCCGAAATCTAAATATAAAATCACGATACAACAATAACAAAAATAATAGACTGTAAACATTATATTTACAACGTCTATAGACCATCGTTCATGAATAGTGATTCGATTGTATCATTTAATAAACGTAAGAATTTTCAATTTTCCTCATTTTGACTAATTTATTCATCGTGGCGAATTTCGCATTTTTTTTTCTTTGCTATACGTGTTTTAAGATTAATTAGTACAGGATCTATAAATACTATGCAGCGTTAGTTCGATTCCATTCAAGATGGACTCAATTAGCTGTAGCAACAATTACGACTAACAAGGCGAATTGGAATAGTATAAGGTTCGTGATTTATAGGATTGATGAAGATGCGCTAGATATGTAAGATTGTGATGGCCTGGGTGTGGATATCTATCAGATAATATTTGATAAAATTCATGTTGATAGCTACTGACCTGTGAGCGATGGAAGAAAAAATAAAATAGCCAACAATTCTCAGTTTCCTCATATCTCCTATGTCGTGTCATATGGTATAAGTCCTGGGGGTTTAACGTGAGTACCTGCCGTGAAGGCTTAATCCCACGGTCCTCTTCGGACACGGATTGATTTTGGGACTACAATCAGAACCCCGCCATGCAAGCATAGCGGTCCTGGTCTATACTGAGTGCAGGCTCAACATTCATACCAGTGGATGCGAGGCCTATCTAATACCTCTGCCGCAACTAAGGGGTACGACACCCGAGTTGTACAGCGCAACTCCACGCTCGAGCTCCGAGGAGCTCTGCCCGCGATGTAGGCATAACCACAACCACCATGAAACTCCCACTAGGGAGCCAACCGCAAATAACCGGGCCGAGAACACATCCTCCAGGAATTCTCCTGGAGCATATGCTCTCAGAGGGCCATCCCGGTTCCCATGGTACCAGATAACCTCCGGTGAGGCTTCGTGGCAGAGCCACTTCAGATGAGTTCCTTGCAGACTCGGGTCTGATCGCCCTCCTCGAGTACGTGGGGACGGAACACCCCAACTGGTTGTCATATGGTATAGGTGAACAAACAATATTTGAGGATACCTTGCTCTTATAAAATTTACCATTTTAGGGTACTTTTTAAGAAAGGTAAAGCTATCAAAGCCGATCCAACGATTTTTGTTGTTGAGCATAAATGTTTTGTGGAAAAAAACCGATTTTAATAATTCACTGTACTACTACCATAAACAATTCACACGGAACGATTAATTTGTTGTTAATCATAATAACCAATTCATTTTGTATAGTATCGAATATGATTTTGGTCTGCTGAGTGTTGGCCGACCATAAAAGACAATGAACGGCGTCTTGCGGTAATGGAGACGAAGATGCTACGTTGGACTAGTGGCGTCACACGTTTAGATCACATCCGAAATGAGGATATCCGCGATCGTTATGGGGTTGCACCGATCGTGGAAAAGTTGCGAGAGAGGCGTCTTCGATGGGATGGTCACGCAATTCGTGCAAACGAGAATTCACTTGCCAAGATTGGTCTGAACATCGAAGTCGATGGTAAACGACCAAAAGGCAGACCTAAGCAACGATGGCTCGATACGCTGGATGGGGATTTAAAAGCCTCGAGATTGCACTCAAATCAGGCATTCGATAGAGCCAAATGGCGAAGCCGATCACGACGAGCCGACCCCGCTTGTGAACGGGACAAAGGCTGAAGAAAAAGAAAGAAGTTCTAGTTCATGTATGCATGTATGGGGACCCCCCCCCCCAACTCTTAACGTAGAAAGATGTCACTCACTGAATGTCTTGGCGTTCACAGTTCCCACCTTCTCATGAAATTTCGTGTCAATCCGTATAGCCGTTTCTGAGAAAAGTGCGTGTGACAGACAGACAGACAAACATTGAATCGATTTTAATAAGGTTTTGTTTTGCAAAGAACTCTGGGTGGGGGTGGCCAGACATTTTCTCCTATTTCGCTATTTGTTTTGCTAATTTTCAAATTGCATTTATTTTGTTTTGCGACAATTTTTTTCTTTCTTTCTTAGTTATCACAATCTCGGCAGATGCCGGATTTTACCTAATACTGGCACTAAGTGCCAAGCATTTAGGCGCGGACGATTTTACCTACTTGAAAACTAAAGGGGCGCTGGTAGGTTAATGGGAGAATCCATCGAGTACTCCCCGCAACATCGAGCAGTATGCAGAATGGTGTACTTCTGCATGGTTTGGACCAGACTGTGCGAAAGTCCCAGGACATCAAGGGAAGCCGTGAGGGATTTAGGTACAATACCTGTAGCTGACAATATTATGGGAACTACAACCACCCGCTCGAGACGCCAAATTTCTTTGATTTCCCGAGCCAATGGCTCATAGTTCTCCGCGTATTTCCGTTCGATGTTGCTGTTATGGGGGATCGTAACATCGATTATATACGCAGGGCGACCCGTCTTGTCAACTATCAGCACGTCAGGCTTGTTGTGCGGTATGTGCCAATCAGTCAGAACTTGCTGGTCTCAATATATGCTGTAAGCAGAACTATCAAGTACTGCTTGTGGCTCATATCGGTAAACCGAACATGTTCCCGTGATCAGCCCATGCTTATATGCAAGGTTTTGATGGATAACCTTACATACAGCATTATGCCTGGTGATGTATTGCACCGGTGCCATAACAGTACAGTCAGAAATGAGATGGTCCAACGTCTCTAACGCCGAACCACACATTCTGCACTGGTCGTTCTTCCCCTGTTCTTTCATTATAAGCTCGGGTGGCGATCACGCCGTCCTGAGTGGCACACATGAACCCCTCGGTCTCAGCAAAGAGCTCCCCAACATACAACCGCCTGTTGGACAAATGTAAATTAACAAATGGCTCTCAAAGACAATTCACGTGTTTACCGTACATTGCCTTCGACTTCCATTCATCGATCCGCTCTTGGTCCGATTTCACCCCACTCAGAGGTTTGAAAGATCGATCCTTCAAGATAAGCAGAGTCAGCCCACAGTCTGTCTTACAAACAGCCGCATGCAAGGGACTCGCCTGTTCTTTGCTGTAAAAATAAGTGCCCAGCGGGTCGACTTGGCGATAATGTTGTGCCGCCACCTCAACAACGCCCCTATCTCCGATGTCACGAGACAGGTTCATCCGCTTTACGGTAGGCTTTGGATGATGCATTCGGAATTTTGACATATTGTCCGTATCCGCCGCTGAACATTTTCCAGATCGGTCTTCGTCCACGGCAATATTTCGAATGCATAAGCCAGTGAAGGGATAGCGAATACACTTAACGCGCTTATTTTATTCTTCCCTGAGAGATGCGATTTCAGCACCAGCTTTACACGTCGCAGGAATTCGGACAGCAGAGCATCCTTCAGATCACCAACTCGAGCATGGGTTCCTTGCAGAATTCCTAGGTACTTGTAGAAGTCTGTCTCGAGTATACCTTCGATGTGGAGGTCACCAATGCTATGTCCGGCATGCGGCTCGTGATGACCTTTGCGGATGGCTTGGATTCGACACTTGTCTAATCCGAACTCTATCCGAATATTACGGCTGAACATGTCTGTTATTTGCAATAGACTTCTAAGATGGTCGTCAGTACCAGCATACAGCTTGATGTCATCTAAGTACATCAAGTGTGTCAGTTCGCACTCAGCACGTAGGCCATACTTTATTGCAAAACCATGCCTTCTAGCTTCATTCGGTAGCCATGAAAGCGGGTTCAGTGCAATACATAACCAAAGGGGACTCAATGAATCCCCCTGGAAGATGCCCCTCCATATACGGGTGGGCTCTGAGGTATTACCACTCTCAGATGTACACACTGATAAGGCAGTATGCCACCCTTCCATGACTGTCGCCAAAAACTTTATTAGTTTCGGATCAATGCGATACAGATGCAGGATATCGATTAGCCAGGTATGCGGAACGCTGTCGAAAGCCTTGGCATAATCGATATAGCAACTAAAGAGGTTTCTTTGGCCTCTAATTGCTTGTCCTACAACTACCGAGTCGATAATGAGTTGCGCTTTGCAACCCCTTGACCCAACTCGGTAGCCCTTCTGCTCCTCGGACAGAATGTTGTTGGTCTCGAGGTGCGCTTTGACTTTTCCACTAATAATGGACGTTATGAATTTGTAGAGGGTTGGTAAGCAAGTAATCGGTTTTATGTCTGCGGGGTCCTGCACCGTGTCCTTCTTAGGGATAAGGTAGGTAATCCCCGCAGTGAGGAAAGGTGGAAATTCCTCCGGCCGACTCATGACCTTATTTATACTGTGTGCCAACCGACTGTGTACGCTGGTAAATTTCTTATACCAGAAATTCTGCATTCGATCCAGACCTGGGTCCTTCCAGTTCTTTGAGCTGTTTATGGCTCGTCGAACTTCCTCTTCGGTAACATCCGCATAATTCATGCCGGATGCCTTCGGCGGTAATCCACTCAGCATGCTGGGCGGGTAACCTCCAAAGTCCATCCCAATATTCTTTCGCTTCCATCACCGAAAACTGCACTGTCTGGACGCTCTGTTGGGATTCGCGTATGCTGCATTTTGGACACGTCTGGAATGACTTTCGCCATACCGTCGTCGTGGTGGTCGTGATTGCGTCGCTACGAGTAATAAAGCGGTACTGGTCTGCGACTCGCTGCGTAATCACGTGCGCGAACTGCGGGAACTCTCGACGAATCTCTGGTGTAACAATATTTCTTTATTTTTTTTTTATTAATTTCCTTATTTATTTTATTATTTTTGTAATTTTTTAAAGTTATTATGTTTAGATTTAATTATAATCTAATGAATTTCAGCTAGAATTCTTTAATTTGAGGACTCCCTTTTTCCCTCGTCCTCCGTAGCCCAGAAATAATGACCTGGGGATATCAAGGAAGGGCGCGAACCTCACAGGCCGCGCTTCAATAAAGATCTGAGGTAGGAGGAACAATGATCGAGGATGTAATCCGCCGTGGATTCTCCTTTTCGATCGTGGCACTCGGATCTGGAATTTTACGGTTTCACACGCGGAGTTGAGCCGCCTTTTTTATTTTCAGGTTTGGCTCGCGTGTTAGTTATTTCGTTAGGCTCGCACGAACTCCCTTGTTTCGTTTATTTTTCAGGATCCGATGAAGACTCGCGCGCGGGCAAGAACACCTGCATTTTCGTCAAATGACACGCAAGAACTGCGGAACTACTGGTGCAATACAGGCTGCGCGGTTGCTCATGAAGAAACGTCGTGGGAAGCATCGCCCTCTTTACATTGCATTAATGGATCTGCAGAAAGCTTTTGAACGTGTGGCACATGAACTCATCTGGTATGCTCTACAACACCACCTAGTGCCAGAAGAACCCGGGCGCTGGATTGGGTGATTCTACCACGATCCGAAAAGTAAAGTTTGAAGTCTGGCGGGTGTATCAAAACCGCTTCGTGTCAAGGAAGCGTCCAATAGCAAAAATGATGGCCAGCAACTTGTCCAAAAATAGAATGATCTTCTCATGCAACACGGTCTCAGATTGAATCTTTGTCAACCGATCCTCATGAAACAGGCACCACCACTGTCAATGTCACTTGTCCAGAACTGAGCGGTTTAAATATCTCGGATCAATGATATCAGCCAATGGTGGACTGGATGAAATGCGCGTTCCACGACTCTTCTTTGTAATCGGCGTATCAAAGAACGTCTTAAATCGAAAATTTACCGAAGTGTCGTTCGCAAAATGGGGCAGCTGATAAAGACGAGCCGACCCTGGTTCTAGACGGGATAAAGACTGAAGAAGAAGAAGAAGATTCACTTAGCGCCTGGATACACTTTTTTCGAAGAAAACTTTTTTATGACACTATCATCGTCTAGATAGTTTTTCGTAGATAAAGAACAGAATATCAACCGTCTATTTCTTGTATTTATACACATACAGTTCTGTACTCTGCGCTATTACAGTAATTTCGGAACTTTCTTGACAGGCTGTGTATGTCGCCACGCGTTCATGAAGATTATGATCTTGCCAGTCCTTATGTATTCCACGGAAACCTGGGTTCTTAGCAAGAAAAATTGTGAACTCTTGGCCGCGTTCGAGAGAAGCATCCTCCGAAGAATTTTTGCCCCCTACATAAAAGAAATCTATGAGCGATACCGCGACCGTCTATGGTTGCGGATAAAACACGGCTCAACAGGTTACGGTGGGTGGGTCACTTAACCCGTATGGATGAGGATGATCCAGCCCGGAAAGTCTATAAGGGCAATATCTATAGTAAAAAAAAACAAGTCGGGAAACCGGAAGCTTGACGCTTCAGGTATAAAAGGTTTTGTGTTTCCCTATGTGAGGAGCATAACGTAGTTCTCCATTGGCTTATAGCATTGACCCGAGATATTGAAATCGTTCAGTTCTGGGCAGGTTACTGCCATTGCCAGAAATGAGCGATTTAAATATCTCGAGTCAATGCTATCTGCCAATGAAGAACTGCGTAATGAAATTATTTCACACACTAACGCAACCTGGATGAAGTGGCATTCCCCAACTGGTGTTCTTTGGGATCGACGTATCAGCGCACGTCCCAAATCTAAAATTTACTGCAATGTCGTCCGTCTGCCGCTCTCTACAGTTCTGAGAATTGGCCGACTATAAAGGTCAATGAACGGCGTCTTGCGGTAATGGGGACGAAGATGTTGCATTGCACTGGTGGCGTGAGACGTTTTGATTACGTCTGAAATGAGAATATCCGCGATCGAACGGGTTTGCACCAATCGTGGAAAAACTGCAAGAGAGGCATTTTCGATGGTGTTATTCACACTAACGAGAATTCAACAACCAGTATTGGTCAGAACATCGAAAGCAATGGTAAGCAACCAAAAGGCCGGCCAAAACAATGGTGGCTTGATACGCTGGATGGGGATTTAAAGGTCTCGCGATTACATCCTGATCAGGCATTTGATAAAATAAAATGACGAAACCGATCATCACGAGCCGACCCCGCTTGTGAACTGAAGGCTGAAGAAAAAGAAAAAGACGTGAGGAGCGACGAGTGCACGACAGATCCGTGTAATATAGCTAAAAATTCCATTGCCCTCTATTTTCTAGAAAGCGATTTAAATAAATCATTTGATGGAAAGCCCTGTGTTGATAATGGTCAACCTCATACGCCTCACACCTTGAGTTTAATATTATTAGCAAATGCCAACAATTTAACCAACATCGAATATAAAAAAGGGCTAGGGAGAATTAGATTCTTCTTGAATGGAATTTTAA
Organism: Hermetia illucens; assembly: GCF_905115235.1. Classification (NCBI taxonomy): domain Eukaryota; kingdom Metazoa; phylum Arthropoda; class Insecta; order Diptera; family Stratiomyidae; genus Hermetia; species Hermetia illucens. The sequence continues at coordinate 12,198,535 of NC_051853.1, read as the reverse complement.
TATTTAACTCGAATTTCAACTATTCTCGCTAATTATGACGTCAGCATCTTATTTGTATGGCTTAGGATGCTGTTAATTAGCACGAAATTGATAGGTTTGAACTTCTATAACTTTGACACTAATAGTTGGATTTTCATGGAGCTTGGCACGTGTATGCACGAGACTGTCCTCTATACCGGTGCAAAATGTGGTACACCTAGGATGAGCTTAAGGGGAGTTTTTTAGTCAATTTCTTAAAGTTGATAATATGCTATTAGTAAATTTATTTGAGCAGATACCGGAATGGGACATCTCTCGAAGATTAGATTTCACATAAGTGTTTTACACAAAACCTTAAAAAGGGCTGCAGATAAATAGATTCTTCATAAATGCGACTTTAATATTCCACGCGAATGTCAATTATTCCGGGTAATTTTGACGTCAGCATCTGATTTGCATGGCTTTGGCAGCAGTAAACTCGCGCGAAATTGCTAAGTTTGAACTGCTATAACTTTGGCGTTAATTGCCAGATTTCCATGAAATTTAGTACATATATACGAAATATTGTCCCCTATGCTGGTACAAAATTCGGAAGTCCTCGGATGAATTTAAGGGGGGTTTTTCAGTAAATTTCTAAAAAGTAGTAACATACTATTAGTAAGTTTATTTGAGCAGATATCGGAATGGGACATATTTTGAGGCCTAGATTTCATCTAGGCGCACCACCTTGATTTTTTTCGGATTTTTAGTTTGGGTAGTTTCCGAAAATGAGTCCTGTCTCACTTCAAGTGCGTACATTTTGACTCCTTACTCACAAATCGGGGCCTTTCATTTGATACCCTACACAACTATATCTGGTGAAAAAATCCCCCCTTTGCATGTATGGGGAGCCCCCCTTTAAACTCCACCTAAAATTATGCCACTCGCTGTATGCGTGAGATTTCATAGCTCCCATCTGTCCACCAAATTTCGTTCGGATCAGTTTAGCCGTTTTGGAGAAAAGTGCATGTGACAGACAGACAGACATTGAATCGATTTTTATAAGGTTTTGTTTTACACAAAACCTTAAAAAGAAACGAGGCAGACCCTGCTTGCAGATGGAGCGATGGCGTAGACAACTTTTAGGGATATCGAATTGGTGGACCTCGGCGCAAAACCGGGGTGTCTGATGTTTCTAATTAAGGCAGGCCTAGACCGGATACCGGTTGTTGCGCCGTTGATGATGGTGATGGTTTCCGCAAAACATTCACAAATGGAGCGAAAAGTGAACCGAGAAATTTTTAATTGCAGCTATCACAATCAGGAGCAGAAATAAATTTTCAAATATATTTTCCGAACGTGTTCTGTCTTCCACGGAGAATTGGTATATAAATGTTGGAAGCAATACACCAAAAAATCAATAGCATAACGAATTCGTCAACTGTTTCGCTAATTTCCATTTGTCAACTTCCCCATTCCTAAAGGCAACGCTACTACAAAATGATTTGACAATTCTCCATAGCAATCTTACCAATTAGGAGAAAACTGTAAAAATTGCAAGTTATGCTTTTTTCGAGCACCGCATGTACATAAATCGTTGATAACTTATTGCAGGACGACAATGTTATATTACAAATTAAAAACAGAAGTACAGCCGATGATTTAATGTTAGTATTGAGTAAAGATTACTGAGTCTGTTATTGTTGTTTAAGCTTGTGTAATTGACCTCTGAGAGTTAAAGATATTAATCTCCTGTTCTGATTGTCGGAATATTATCCTCATGTAAATTGCGCTTCCTAACTGCTCCAGATCTCGATTGCTGCGATTTATGAATCTGTCTTTTAACGCACTAAAATCCAAAATCTGAAGGAGTTCAATAGATACCGAAAATTTGGTGCCCTCGTGCCGTCGTTTGAATGATCATTAATAGGTCATAATTCCAGTTACTTTTTCCGCGACAACTTACACTTATTCATCGTTTTTTTCCGCTTGCTTGCTAGGGAGAAAAGCCGGAAGAATAAGGAAAGTTGTATAAAAAATCAGGACAACCATATAATTTTCCATAATAAATTTGGATAAAGGTGTTAAGCTAGTTTATGGAACACTTCCAAATGAAAGACCCGACAAACGGCGCAACATAAATAAATGAGACGAACAATTGAGACAACAATTATATTTATATTTTTGCTATGAAAGGGATGACTTTCTTCGTTCAATATTTAGGCTTAAGTAGATTGCTATAAACTTTATCACAGCAGGTATCCGTATTTTAGAAAATAACACATCGTTCAATAGGTCCCGGGACTAGCGTAGAAATGGCGCTAATAATGCCATTTATATACCAAGGTTCAGAAGTACCAACCTTCAGATAATAATAATAATCGTTGGCGCAACAATCCATGTTGGATCAGGGCCTTGAAGTGTGTTAGAGCACTTCATTCAAGACCGTAACGGTACACTAGGAGGCAATGTGGTTAGCATTGCGCTCGCCCGAGATTATTACCCTGATTTCACTCAGGTACTCATTCACAGCTGAGTCGACTGGTATCCGACGTGAAATCACGATACAAATTCCACTGCCACCAGTGAGATTTGAACCGCGACCTTCCGTACGACAGCCTTGCGCTCTAACCACTCAGCTATCCCGACACTTCTCCTTCAGATAAGATGTGTCAAAATTTGATGTAATTCGAAACATAACCAAGAAATCTATAGTGGTTAAACTGACGCTACCTTTGCAATCGTGAAAAAATGGACCAAAACGAGTTTCGTGTGTTGATAAAACATTGTTTTCTAATGGAGAAAAAACACTGTTCAAGCTCAGCAATGGCTTGAAAAACGTTATCCGGACTCTACTCCGTCGAAAACAACCATTTGTCGGTGGTTTTTGACGTGAAACGCGGTCGTGCTGATACAAATGATGCGGAACGTTCGGGTCGGCCAAATGAGGGAGTAACTCCCGAAAACACCAAGCAAGTATTGAAAATCGTGATGGGTGACCGCAAAATGAAAGTGCGCGAGATAGCTAAGATGCCGAACATGTCAACTGGTAGTGCATTTACAATAGTTATACTAGCAAACTATGTGGTTAATAAATCATCGATAGAATTTACCCCCAGGGAATTGACAGTTTTGAACAATGGACTAGGGTACGCGGTATCAGCCACAACTAGATTAGACGAAACCATTGTAAACATCGAAGCAGGAATAAAATGGCTTAGCAACGAGGCTAAAGAAGAGATTCGAAGTGGGATATCAAAAATTAGTTTAAATACAGAAAAGAAAAAACTAAACGAGCATCAGGACGATCTTAAAATGGTCCGCCAACTAAGAGATAAGCCAGTATATTACCTGAAAGCGGACAAAGGTAACAATGTCGTTATAATGGCGAAAACCGACTACGACGACGCAGTATCATTGAAACTCAGAAATGGAAACTTTTTTGAACTGCGTAAGGATCCGATGCCCGAGTCCATCAAACGCGTAGATCGAGCCCTCAAAGAAGCCAGTACATTATTCAAAGATATCACTAAATTAAGAATGCCTAATCCATCGTTACCACGCATCAGATGCCAGCCTAAGATACATAAGGAAGGACACGAAATGCGTGAGATAATCGCCGGATCGAACTCACCAACCTTCAAAATTGCGAAATGGTTAGTCCACGAATTTTTAGCTCTGGGAAACACATTGAGCAAATATGCAATAAGGAACACGGGTGAACTCACTAGCAAGCTACAAGAAGCAGGGCACATAAACACAAACGAAATGATGGTATCATTCGATGTTAAATCCTTGTTCCCAAACACTGCGATCAAACCAGCTATTCACCAACTAGAAGTTTGGCTGAATAAATTGAACACCACAATTGATTGGAGGGCCAAAGTGAGACAATACACTAAATTGGCATCACTATGCATGGGTGAAAATTATTTCACATTTCGTGACAAATTTTATAAAACCACAGCGGGAGTCTCCATGGGCAACCCAATGTCACCGCTGGTGACGGCAATGTTTATGGCATACGTGGAAACAATCATCGAAGAAAAGGGGATAATGCCGAGGATTTGGTTCAGGTATGTCGATGATATATTTGCCATAGTTGAAAAGGACAGGGTAGACAACACGTTAACAGAAATTAATAGGATACACCCGAAGATCCAATTCACAATAGAAAAAGAAGAACATGGATCGTTACCATTTTTGGACCTACGAGAAATTAACAATAGCGGAAAACTCGAATTCGAGATATACAGGAAGCCAACGGCAACCCAAAGAACGACACCAGCAACTTCGGCTCATACCGCAACACAAAAAACGGCTGCCTACAATTCAATGGTGCACCATCTCTGCACATACCCCCTAAACAAAGATGGCTTCCATAAAGAAAGAATGTTCATACTTGATACAGCTATCAAGAATGGTTACACGGTCGAAATAATCGAAAAGCTGATCAAGAGAAAGAAAGACCAAATATGGAAGAACCAACATTCAACATTGTTCGAGCAAGAAAGCACTCTAGCTGATACAAAATGGATGAGCATACCATTATCCAAAGACTTTTATAGAATAAAATCCCTCCTAGGGAAATACAATATAAAAGTGGTCGGATTAAGCAGAGACGCAACCCTTAAAAGACAATTAGGGAGCGAAAAGGATCCATTAACGGAAGAGGAAAAAAGTGGAATTAAGAAGATCAGCTGCAATGATTGCGAGATGGTCTACATTGGCCAGACAAAACGCCTCATCACGACTAGGTTCCAAGAACACCTAAAGGAAGTAGAGAAGGGAGAAAGACGAGGAGCCAACACGGTGCGTTCTTCGGTTGCGATGCACGTCATAGAGGAGGGGTATTCTGTGACGAGGGCAAATCTTGAGCTGGTACGACAAGTGAATAAGCCACACACCTTGGACGCATGGGAGAGCTTGGAAATATTGCGAAAGGATGCGGCAAAATTGATGAACACAGATGGAGGGAATTGTGCATCAAGGCTAATCAAAAAACTCGCTGACAAACACAGGGATCGCACCACCCACAAACTATTGATAATTGATGGCCATCAACCCAAAAGTTATAATATTATCCCTACCTGCATGTGGACCTTTTTACGTTTTTCTCTTTACCTTTTAGAATTTGTACCCACATACGGATCTTTAGCTTTTAAGCAACTTTTTATAATCTGTCCCTACAGACCTTTAATTTAATTTAATTTTATTTAAAAATCAGGAAAAACTTCCCAATGATTTAGTAGCTTAAGTACTGAGGAAGAGAGTAAGTAGCTTTCGAAATACGTATTTACTAACTATTAAAATATATTGTAGTAGGAGCAAGCTACCTAGTTTTATTTTTATTTAGTGCATTTACTATTTTGCACCAAAAATTGGCTATGAAAAAGGTTTTTTTTCCAAATGGCTGCCGCGTTTGCTCACAATGGAACAAAAGCAACAACGTATCAATGATTCGGAGACCTGTTTGGCACTGTTTACTGGCAATAAACAGGATTTTTTGCGTCGATATTTGACAGTAGACGAAACATGGATTCACCATTTCACTCAGGAGTCAAGTCGGCAGTCAGCTGAATGGCGTACGACACATAAAAGCCGCCCGAAGCGTCCAAAAACACAACAGTCGGCCGGCAAAGTGATGGCGTCCGTATTCTGGGATGCGAATGGTATAATTTTCATTGACTACCTCGAAAATGGAAAAACCATCAATAGCGACTACTATATGGTGTTATTGGATCGTTTGAAGGCCGAAATAGCGAAAAAACGCCCACACATGAAGAAGAAGAAAGTCATCTTTTATCAACACAACGCACCGTGCCACAAGTCAATCAAAACGATGACCAAATTCAACGAATTAGGCTTTCAACTGCTTCCTCATCCTCCGTACTCGCCGGATCTGGCCCCCAGCGACTGCTGGGGGGGACTGCTCCAGGGAAAAAGATTTGGCTCAAATGAGGAGGTGATCGCTGCTACTGAGGCTCATTTTAAGTCAAAAGACAAATCGTTCTACAAACATGGCATTGAAAGAGAGAAGCGTTGGAATGATTGTACATCCCCTGTTCATTAAATTAGGACCACAGCGACTTTTTCACATTTCTTCGAAATTTTTGTCGCTGACATTATAATATTACGGGATTTTCTAATAACGGTAATTTTATCTTATTTGGGTGACGATTGTAAGCAGTAGAAAATTATCAAGTGTCTCTAATATCGTTTTTCCTTTTTTCGAAGACTCTTTTTTTCATCCAACTTCCTTTTCGCTTGTCGTCCAAAATGTTCACAAATATATTTAAACTTATTTATACGACGTAAATTCCCCATTATTTGGCAGATATTTAAAAGTTTATTACCAGTCAACCACAGAAGAGTGTGTTAAAAGTGAAAAAGAGTAAGTTAAGTGAATTAAAAGAAAAGAAAGTGGTTTTAGTCGGATAAGAATAAACATTTAGAAGTGCTTTGGATTATATATATAAATTCGAAAATGGGTAAACGTAAAGACATTAATTCTGAAAAAATAAGTCCAATAACTTCATTATTGGAGATGAAAATGTTTAGCTTTCGAGATATCGCTAGAAGGGAGAAAGTTTCTCACCAAACTGTTAGCAGAATCAATCAGGCGAATTTGGCTAACAAAGGACAAGTCGAAAACAAACGACAAAATTGCGGTCGTAAAAGGAAAACAACGCCTCGAACGGACCACAGAATTGTTAATCAAGCTTGTGAAAAGCGTTTTTCTTCCTTGAGGAGCTTACATCAGGATCTCCAAGAGGAAGGGATACATGTTTCGCAAATGACTTTAAGGAGAAGACATTACGAAGCCAATCTTCGGTCGAGAAGGCCTGCAAAGAAGCCTAAGCTGACCGCTGGAATGAAGAAAGCCAGGCTAGAGTTTGCAAAGCGTTATTGGCACTGTTCCGTTGATGACTGGAAAAAAGTGAATAAGATATAATTTTAATATATATAATCGCCTAATCCCCCAAAAGCATATTTTTAAAAAACAAAACATATTTTTCTCCCCATTTAGGTAGCTTTTAGCGACGAATGCAGGCTGGAAGCTGTTACAGAAAAGCTGCAGTATGTTCGCAGAAGACCATCGGAGCGATATCAGGAAGACTGCGTCGTAAGAACTATCAAACACCCTCCAGCAGCGATGATATGGTCCCTTATCTCAGCCGATGGACCAGGACCGCTATATTTTGTAGAGGGAATGGATGCCTGCCAATACCAGACGACATTTTGTGCCCTCATTTTAATTACCTGCGATGCTGCCGACATTCAACAACCTTTATGCAAGATGGTGCACCTTGTCATTGTGCTAAATCTACAATTAATATGTTGAAAAGATGTGACATTCCGATTCTAGCGTGGCCTGGTAATTCCCCGGACCTCAACCCCATCGGGAACGTTTGGAGCCTATTAAAAGCTAAGGTTTACGCCTCTCCTAATTCAAGTTTAGATGTTTTAAAATTAAAAATTGCCGATTTCTGGGAAAATGACGATGAAATCAAGCAAATGATAGATCGATGCTATGAAAGTATGCCTGACAGAATAAGGGCAGTTATTGACACTAGAGGTAGTTTCACAAAGTATTAATGTTTAAGTCAGATTCCTTTTGATTAAATGAATTATATATAAGATAGGGAATCTAAAAATAGCATTTTCTATTTTATCTCTATTTTCTGTAATAAGCTTTGGAAGAAAGAAAACCAAATTTCGGAAAAAAGTAGTGTGGTCCTAATTTAATGAACAGGGTCTGTATATGGTGTTATTGGATCATTTGAAGGCCGAAATAGCGAAAAAACGCCCACACATGAAGAAGAAGAAAGTCATCTTTCATCAAGACAACGCACCGTGCCACAAGTCAATCAAAACGATGACCAAATTCAACGAATTAGGCTTTCAACTGCTTCCTCATCCTCCGTACTCGCCGGATCTGGCCCCCCGCGACTGCTGGCTCTTTACGGATCTCAAAAAGATGCTCCAGGGAAAAAGATTTGGCTCAAATCAGGAGGTGATCGCTGCTACTGAGGCTCATTTTGAGTCAAAACACAAATCGTTCTACAAACATGGCATTGAAAAGTCAGAGAAGTGTTGGAATGATTGTATTACCCTTGAAGGAGATTATGTTGATGAATAATAAAGAATTTTGCCGATAAAATGTTGTTTTCATAGTTAATCCCGGGACTTATTGAACGATGTGTTACACATACATTTATGAACGCCATGAAGAAACTTAACTCTTTTTTTGCTCGGCTTTTAGCTCAGCTTCAGTGCAATAATCTTTACTCAACAGATGAATATTCTACATACTCGTATCTCATAAATTAGCAATGGATTGACAGTAAATCTCTCTTAATATTGTGTATTTGTTCTTGTGTCCGTCTCTCTTTTCTGTTATTAGTCTACTGGATGGAATAATCTGAATCGAACCCTATCTAAGAAAACAATCAACTAACTTAGGACTACTTCTTACAAAATAGTATTTGGTGCATTCACATAATCAGTTTGTTTTCTTTGCTTTTGTTTTATGTACTTAGAAAAAGCTAAATCTCATTCACGATATTAAAGTTATTTCGAAGTTCACTCCTCTATGACTTTTTGATCATTTATAATTTTTTCCAAAGAAAAAAAAATTGTTGGTGTTCACTTTTTGTGATTTTTCTGGTTTTAATAAATTAACATCTTATGCGTAACTTTCAGCTTAAATTAAGTTATATAAAATAATACGATATAAAAATAAAAGTAACAAAAAATAGATGTACATATGTATGTGTGGTAAAGTCTCATGAAAGTCAGAGAAAGTTAATTCTCGTTCTGTTATTCGTTCTTGGGGTCACATTTGTTCATTTGCAGTATTGTCTAGGCTGACAAATTGTTCGTTTGATATGATTACTATTGCCAGGATTGCTTTTCGTCACTCAACTTTCGAACCAAAGCCAATTTTCGGGTAAGGTTTGCCCCGTTTTCTTGAAATTCCGAAGCCACGTTGAAACTCCAGTCAGTTTACCGAGCAAATCAACAAATGTTCACCCTAGATATAACTGGGATGCATAATTAAGATCATTACAACGATTAATCTTTATAAATAGTAAACGTTCGCTTCAAACAGTTTCCAGGGTACCAATGTCTTTTTGTACAACATAAAATTTATGTTTTTTACCAACTAATCCCCAGATAACAGCACAATTTTCGATAACCACATTAATTGGTATCGTACATACTGCACCAAGTACACACGCTATAAACTTAATGAATCCGCATCGATACAAAGAAAACGACTTAATTACACCAAATACATACATGTAAATATTCACGGCACCGATAAAGGCGCATACAAAATCCATAAGATTTGGACAGGGAATCGGATACAGACCGGCAAAAATTATATTTGAAGTAGACAGGGGCATCGTTACCCAAGAATAAACACTTATGCCTAGCAATAGTTTGTGCTTAACAGGAATCAATTTTGAGTGGACGACCAACAGGATGCCTTGGAGCCAACGTTTACGCTGCTGCAAGAAGTCGAGCAGGGTAAATGGTGATTTCTCATACATTTCGCCTTCGATGAAATTGAATGTGTATCCTTGACTGAAGGCTCGCATTGCGAAAAAACAATCCTCCGCCACCGAGCCATCTAAACCATTGTCGAATGAAACTGCTTTCTCGGCGCCGCTCTGCAAGTAAATGACAAATACAGTGAAAAGTTTCATACTAAGTTGTCCTTCTAAAAACAAAATCTAAATCGAATATAGTGCACCTGGGGTCTTCCGCGGAGAAACTCGATATCCATATCATATTGGGTTGGAGAAAAAGTAATGTCGTATTTGTGATCGAATTTTAACGCTTTATTTAACATCATCATCAGCGGCGGAACAACCGGTATCCGGTCTAGGCCTGCCTTAATAAAGAACTCCAGACATCCCGGTTTTGCGCCGAGGTCCACCAATTCGATATCCCTAAAAGCTGTCTGGCGTCCTGACCTACGCCATCGCTCCATCTTAGGCAGGGTCTGCCTCGTCTTCTGTTTCTACCATAGATATTGCCCTTATAGACTTTCCGGGTGGGATCATCCTCATCCATACGGATTAAGTGACCCGCCCACCGTAACCTATTGAGCCGGATTTTATTCACAACGGGACGGTCATGGTATCGCCCATAGATTTCGTCGTTATATAGGCTACGGAATCGTCCATCCTTATGTAAGGGGCGAAAAATTCTTCGGAGGATTCTTCTCTCGAACGCGGCCAAGAGTTCGCAATTTTTCTTGCCAAGAACCCAAGTTTCCGAGGAATACATGAGGACTGGCAAGATCATAGTCTTGTACAGTAAGAGCTCTTACCCTATGGTGAGACGTTTCGAGCGCAACAGTTTTTGTAAGCTGAAATAGGCTCTGTTGGCTGACAACAACCGTGCGCGGATTCCATCCTCGTAGCTGTTATCGGTGGTTATTTTCAACCCTAGATAGGAGAAATTGTCAACGGTCTCAAGGTTGATTCTCCTATCTTATTCTTCCTGTTTGACCAGTGCGGTTTGATGTTGTTGGTTGGTTCGTCTTCGGTGTTGATGTTGCCACCATATACTTTTTTTTTGCCTTCATTGATGTGCAGCCCAAGATCTCGTGCCCCCTCCTCAATCTGGATGAAGGCAGTTTGTACGTCTCGGGTGGTTCTTCCCATGATGTCGATATCGTCAGCATAGGCCAGTAGTTCGGTGGACTTAAAGAGGATCGTACCTCTTGCATTTATCTCAGCATCACGGATCACTTTCTCGAGGACCAGGTTAAAGAGGACGCATGATAGGGCATCCCCTTGTCGTAGACCGTTGTTGATGTCGAATGGTCTTGAGAGTGATCCTGCTGCTTTTATCTGGCCTTCCACATTGGTCAGGGTCAGCTTAGTCAGTCTTATCAATTTCGCCGAGATACCGAATTCGCTCATGGCCGTGTATAGTTTTACTCTGGCTATGCTATCATAGGCGGCTTTAAAGTCCATGAATAGATGGTGCAACTGTTGTCCATATTCCAGCAGTTTTTCCATCGCTTGCCGCAGAGAGAAAATCTGATCTGTTGCTAATTTGCCTGGAGTGAAGCCTCTTTGGTATGGGCCGATGATGCTCTGGGCGTATGGAGCTATCCGGCCTAGCAAGATAGCGGAGAATATCTTATAGACGGTACTCAGCAACGTGATACCTCTATAATTGTTGCACTGTGTGATATCTCCCTTTTTATGTATGAGACAGATAATGCTCCGTTGCCAATCGTCAGGCATTGATTCACTGTCCCATACCTTGAGCACAAGTTGATGAACCACCTGGTGTAACTAGTCGCCTCCATATTTAACCAATTCGGCTGTAATTCAATCTGGTCCTGGCGACTTATGATTTTTAAGCCGATGAATTGCACGGACTGTTTCTCCTAAACTTGGTGGTGGCAGTATTTGTCCGTCGTCTTCAGTTGGCGGGACCTCCAACTCGCCGATGTTCTGGTTGTTCAGTAGCTCATCAAAGTACTCAACCCATCGCTCCAATATGCCCATTTTGTCGGAAATCAGATTTCCTTCTTTGTCTCGGCAGGATGAGCATCGTGGTGTATAAGGCTTTATCCTGCTGACTTGTTGGTAAAACTTCCGCGCCTGGTGCGGTTGCATCCTGTACTTTTTGAGTTCACAGACTTGTTGGTTCTCCCAACTTCCTTTTTCCGTCTGTGAAGTCGCTTCTCCGCTCGACGGAGTTCGTGATTGTTGAAATCTCCAAGTATGATTTTGATATCATACTTGGGACAGGCTTCGAGGGTCCGCTCAACTGCCTCGTAGAAGGTATCCTTCTCCGACTCTGCAGTCTCCTCTGTAGGGGCGTGAACGTTTATGAGGTTTATATTTCTAAACTTGCCTCGCAAACGCAGAGTGCATAGCCTTTCGCTTATATTTTCAAAGCCGATAACAGCAGGTTTCATTTTTTGGCTGTTAAGAAATCTACTCCGAGCACATGGTTTACTGGATGACCGCTATAATATATATGGTGTAGCGAATCTTTTGTAACGCTGTTATATCAGCCCTATATTGGGACAAGGTATCGGCTAGCTGCTCAGCGGCATTCAGTCTGTACAGAGAGCGCACGTTCCATGAGAAAATGCGCAAATCGTTAATCTGTTGTCATTACCGGGTTCGTCGTTGTAAGATTCATCCTGTCCGAGGCTCCTTTCGCGGCTTCGTAACATCGGTTATCCGTGCAGGGTTGTCAGCCCTACCCAACCCCCAACCTGGAGGACCAGTTGGTACATTTGCTCCCGTTTTTAGGCGCGGGAGACTCGCCTTCATCATTTTCCGCTTTATTTAACATACTTAGAATAATCCGATTTAAGTCAAATATGAGCCGTTTTGTTCGCAAACTTGTTGCCATTTAGAAGGCAACTCCATTATCTCCCTCTTATAATTTATTTGCAAAGCCAGTCAGTTTTCGCAAGCCTCTTTTGAGGCCAACTTAGTAGCACTAAGAGCGGTTTGCATGGACCGGAAGAGATGGTAATCATTTGGTACCAGGTCTGGACTATACGATGGGTGCGATCCGACCTCCCGTAGCTTCTGGCGGGTCATCAAAGATGTGTGAGGCCGAGCGTTGTCCTGGTGGAACATAACACCATTCCTATTGATCAATCCTCGCCGCTTCTGGTCAACCGCTTGCTTCAAACGTTCGAGTTGCTCACAGTAGAGGACCGAATTGAGGGTCTGGCCATAGTTGAGCAGCTCATAATGGATGACTTGCTTCCAATCCCACCAAACACACAGCAAAACCTTTCTGGCCGTCAATCCGGGCTTGGCGATGGTTTGGGCCGGCTCGTCGCGCTTCGGCCACGATCTTTTTCGCTTGAGATCTTCGAACGTGATCCGCTTTTCATCACCAGTCACCATCCGCTTAAAAAATGAGTCGAATTCGGTCCGTTTCAGCAGTGCGTCGCAAGCGCTGATTCGGTCCAAGAGATTTTTTTCCGTCAACTCGTGTGGCGCCCAAACATCCAGCCTTTTTTGGAATCCAATCTTCTGCAAATGGTTCCAAACGGTTTTATGGTCCTTACCCAGTTCCTGGCCAATCGAGCGAATGCTGACATGCCGGTCTACTTGGATGATTTCGACGATTTTATCGGTTTCTACGACAATTGGCCTACCAGTACGGGGTGTATTTTAGACATCCACTAAACCAGAACGAAATCGATCGAACTAACGCTGTGCTATGCGAATCGTTACAGTATCTGACCCATAAACTTCAGAAATTTTTTCGACCGCCGTCGTTGCATTTTTACCTTTCAGGTAGTAAAAATCTAAAATATGACGAATTTCTTGCATGGTGGACTCCATCTTTGACGCGCTACATGGAAGAGACTGAAACGTACGATCATAAAACTGTCAAAGAGACACCTGTAGTCCAGATTGTCATCTTCAAATCGCCGTATAGTATGACCCGATGCGATAAGTATTATACAACACAAGATATGTTTAAGTGTCGTCATCTATTGACAAAATACGACATTACTTTTTCCCCAATCTAATATTAGTAAACGTGCCACACTATTGTCATTGAACTATACAAGGTCGATAACTTTCATTTTCACTAGAAACATATCCAATTTCAGATTGACATTTTTGGGTTAATTGCTCTGGTATCATTTTGGAGGTGCCTACGAGGCAGTGGCCTCGGTGCTCGCCCTCCTGTTGGAATGATTTATTACACATACGTAAACGAAAGCAGAATGACCTAGGTGCAAGATATTCTAGCTTTAAAGCAAAATCGATAAAGGACGATGTTAACTCCTCAACCTACCGCAGTTATGCATCGAACTAACACGCAATCTTACCTGGGTCACGACATAGCTGCCTTTCCAACTGAACAATGGCTTATGAAACAATTTGAACTGCAGTCGCAACTTTCCCATGTCATCACTGACCCGAAAGCTATCCGCCAGCGTTGTTAGCCAATTAACAACATTCTCATTAGCATACGTGATTAATCCTTGTCCGAAAGGATGCTTTCCGTCTAACACGAAGTTTATGACTCCACGAACAGAGTTCTCCGTGAGCAACGTCTCCTCATCCAAATGTACTATCCAATCACTATCATTCAATACGTTCACGTTATCTTCTAGGCAATACTGTAGAGCACGTGATTTGAACAAGGCCCCGGTCTTAGTTTTGTAGTTTTTCGGGACTACAACTTCTCGGATGCGCCGATGTTTAGTCAGATTCACCGGCTTGTCGGTCACTACTTCAATTAAGAAATTTTCTAGCCCAGTATCCAGACACGTGTTCATATTACGCAGGACATTCGATTTAACGAGATTAGGATAATCACCGCGCGTTACTACGCGAATACAAATGAACGGAGCCAAAAGTGGACTGCCCTTGAGAACAACCTTTTCCGGAAAGGCATTGTAAAATACTAAGCCGCAAAAATTGAATAAGACTTGTGGTAGCGTTAAGAATGTCAATAGCCTTAGTAAGTACAGGAAAATTGTTGGTAACTGGCCGTATTCAGTCCAAGGATCAACAATGACGAATGAATCCTCGTTGATTTTGATACCACCAGAAAATACTTCAAAAGTGATTATCACAAATAGTAAGAGAGCGCAATGCAAAAGATGCTTTAATGTTGAATTCATTTTTTTCTTGTCGGATGCTATGAGAGGTGGCGGTTGCTCAAGAGTTTGATGATATGAACTGTTGGGTGCTAGTCGCTCTATTCAGATATTGTGAGATTTGTTTGTTTGTTATCCTTGCTTTTGCCTAGCGCTATGTCTTCAAATTCGCTACGTGGTTAAATCACAAGTCCAGGAAAGAAGTGCTGAGAATCGACATTGAAGTGACTTTGGGTGGTGGTTGAAATTTCGATTATTCCTTCAATTCACTGCATCATCCTGGAAATATACGAAAAAAAAGAATTTAAAATCGAGTCTCTGACAAAACGTTGATGATTAAGATAAAATATTTAAAATAGTGACAAAATTGTAGAGTATCTAAAATAGGATTAGGAGAACTAGTTGACAATGTATTATTTACTACTTAAGCCTTGACCGTACCCTTAAACATGATCCCAAAAATGAGAACGTTCTTGAACGGAAACTGTCCTACTGTGATGTTCTCCAGCCCAATCCTCCAATCCAATGCTTAATTCAAGACCGCAATGGTACACGAGAGGGTTAAATTTATTTCAGTAAATATCGGAATGGGATGTATTTTGAGGCCTAGATTGCATTGCGATTTTTTCAGATTTTTCGACTAAATAGGTTCTGAGAACGAGAGCTGTCGCAGTCTGAGGGGTTAACATTTTGAGCCGCTACCCCCTACCCTCCTTGTTGCTGGAAAGTGGCCAGACTCGCGCTAATCAGCAAAGGTAAAGGGGACCCAGATCTCCCGTCTTAATACTGACCGTTGTGTATGTTTGACACGGCCGAAAAGTGCTCGAGAAGCTCTTCAGGAATAGACTCACTGAAGCGATCTGCGCTGCCGGGGACTTATCCCCAAGGCAGTTCGGGTTCAAACCAGGGAGATCCACAGTGGATGCTATTATGGAGGTCGTAGGTGGGGTTCATCGAACCGAGGCACACAGCCGCCAATCTCGACATTTAGTGCTCCTCACAACGCTTGATGTCAGAAATGCCTTCAATTCCGTAAGATGGAGAGATATGCTAGGCACATCAGAAAACTCATTCCACGTGCCAAGCTATCTCTTGCGAATATTGAGGGATTATCTGAAAGACCGTTCCCTGCTCTATGGGACGCTAGAGGGCCAAAGGAGGATGGACCAAAAATGGAATGATCGCCTCATGCAACACGGTCTCAGATTGAATCTACAAAAAACTGAATTTTTGACGACCGATCCCCATGAAACAGGCACAATCACCGTCAGCGGCAGTGATCTGCCTAGAAATGAGCAATTTCAATATCTCGGGTCAATGCTATCAGCCAATGGAGAACTGCGCTATGAAATTGCTTCACCAAACCAAAAACCAAGTGGCCGAGGAGAAACTCTATAGTGGTGGCACCGGAAGACGCTGCACTCACTTTGGCTTGCCGGCCATGATTCAGTAGGCGAATGCTCCAAAGGCCTAATCAGGGCGATCAGACCCGAGTCTGCACGGGGACTCATCTGAAGTGGCAATTTGTTCACGAAACCTTACCAAGGGTATACTGGTGCCATGGGAATCGGGATAGCCCCTGGACTCTAATACTTCGAGTGAACTCCCGTTGTATGTGAGTACAGCTCAGCTGTTTGCGGTTGGCTCCCTAGTGGGAGCTTTATGGGGGTTGTGGTGATGCTCAAGCGAGAAGAGACCTTCGGGCCTCGGCGTGGTGTTACGTTTCAACACGGGTGCCGTACTCCTTAGTTCGGTAGAGATTTAGGTAGGTCTTGCATCCACTTGTATGAATGCTAAACCATGCATTTGGTATAGATAGATACCGTTGTTGCTTGTCACAGCGGGGCTCTGTTTGTGGTCACAAAATCAATCCGTGTCCTAAGAAGATCGTGGAATTAAGTCTTCCAAACAGGTGCTCACGTAAAACCATCAAGGACTTAACATCCGAAATGACAATATCCGCGATCGATATGGGGTTGCATCGATCGTGAACAAATTGCGAGAGAAGCGTCTTCGATGGTATGGTCACGTAATTCGCGTTAACGAGAATTCACTTGCCAAGATTGGTCTGAACATCGAAATCGATGATAAACAACCAAAATAACGGTGGTTTATACGCTGCATGGGGAATTAAAAGCCTAGAGATTGCATCCGGATCAGGCATTTGATAGAGCCAAATGGAGAAACCGATAACAACGAGTCGACCCCGCTTGTGAACGGGACAAAGGCTGAACAACAAGAAGACTAATATCTTATGAAACTTTGACCACGTTTATCTCGAAAACACGTTTTTCAAATCTTCTCCTCATTTGTCTCAGAAGCTACTGGATCGATTATAATATTTTTTTTTTTCAAAATGATCACAACACTCGTCACTATGGTCTGAAAGAGATTCATTGACATTAGGTTAGGTTAGGTGCTGGGAGTCTTGAGTCCGCATCCACTTGTTGACGGACCGAACCACTTGGGACACAACTTTTTTCCTCTCTTGTGATCCACGGACTTCTTTTTTTTCGGTTAAACACCCAAGTTTATCAAAAAAGTTGACTGACGGTTTCGTCTAGGGCAGAAGCAACTCATCAGACGCTGCCTCACCTGTGCCCTGGGAGCAACGTGACCGAGCGTGAACTATGTTATTGCTATAAGAGTTGCTGGTGACAATATTCTGAAGTGAAGGTTAGGTAAAGCTGGGCTGGGAACTGCAATTCTCAACAATCCACCTAACAGGAAGCGTAAGGTCAGGGTAGAATATGGGACTCGCAACCCTCTTACTATGATCGACCCTATGGCATCAATTCACTTTTGGATATGATCTTTTGACGATGGGAGATTGTCTGCTCCAGTGCCGGTAACGTGTGCCTTGGCCTATGTAGGAACGGAGCCCGCATAAAAGCAGATGAAAATATAAGTTAGATCTTCAGATGTGTAACCGGTTTTATTATTATGGGAAACAAACTTCCGGATCTACTGTTCCTCCTGTGATTCTAGTCCAGTCATTAAAGGCAAAAATAGGGTGCGACCTCTGAATTCGTTCAGTGAAGACTGATTGACATGAAATCTTGGGCGGGGGTAGAGGATGGCATAAGAAACGAAAGTTATATAGCGCCAATGAGCGCCTCCCCGCGCAGGGATGTGGCACCCTCCTAATATAATATATTCATATCATTTCGACATGAAATGCATGGTTTTCGAGTTATTTGCAAAAAAAAAAAATTGTTGAAAAACCATGAATTTTCTCGATAAAAAACGACATGTTTGAACATGAATAACTCGAAAACTACTATTTGTCATTAAACATTTTTTGCTTAGAATCAACCATTTAATCGATGTCTGTGATTACTTTGTTTGATTTTACTGTCTGAATCGGTTTTCCAGTTCTTTATGTTGCATCATTCTACTGCCTCTCGGAAATGTTTGGGTTCTCCATTGCTAGCAAATCAATCATACATTTTCTACGACGATATACATCATCTTTGGTCCATATTGTTCTGAACACTTTCTATTCTCGATGGTACCTTTGGGATGCGTGTTCTCTAGCTGGTATCTTTATGGGTAAAACTTTTTTTGAATGCTCTTTACTACATTTGCAGTGACCGCGGCTTCGCGACAGAAGCGAAATCTCATTCGCCTCTTTCTGAATTAATTTGCTCAAATAATGCATTTCATAATGTGCAATTACGCTAATGTTCGCCGCAGATTGCACATTATTGAATGCATTCGGGCGAATTAACCTTGACAGAGGCGAATGATTTGCCGCATCCGCCGGCGCATGCGCATGTTGCCGCAACATGAACTGAGAGAGTTCAAGGCAACGTAGCGGCAGGCGAAACGGTGCTGGGAAAAAAGGGGCGAGACGCCGAAGGCCGGGGAGTCTGTTTTGAACTGTTGGCGGGTGAATTGGGAGGACCGTTTTTTTTTTGGCGGGAGATTGTGAAGAAAGTGAGAACAGTGAAATGAACAGTTGTGCGTGACTTTTCTTTCCCCGGACACTAGTCATGAAAAACCAACGGTAAGTACTATTCCTAATCAAGTTATTAACAAATCCTCTACTAGTTTCAGCAAGGAAGAAATGGCTCTCCTAAACAAGGGTTGGAACTACGCTGTAAAAACCGACCTGCCAGTTGAGCACACTGTAGTAGATGTAGAAGGAGCTATAAAGTTCATGGGCAATGAAGCAAAGGAGGAAATCCGGCATGAAATGTCAAAAGCCATGGCTCACCAGAACAGGATTCGGAAGTCTGATAACCAGCGTGAAATCAAGATCGTACGAGAACTGAAGAAGAAGCCGGTATACTACTTAAAAGCGGATAAGGGTAACATGATCGTAATTATGGACAAGCAATATTACGATAACCTTGTAATGGGAAAGTTGACTGGAGGAAACTATTTCGAACTAAGGAACGACCCGCTACCAGGATCCATAAAAAGAGTAGAGAAGGACCTCAAAGAATGCTCTCTAGTGGTTGGTAACCCCGCCAGGCTGCGGATGCCAAACCCCTCGTTACCTAGAATTAGATGCCAACCAAAAATTCATAAACCAGGCAATGAGATGAGGGAGATCATTGCAGATTCTAACTCCCCTACGTACAACATTGCTAAATGGTTGGTCGAGGAATGCCAAAAATTAGGATCCATTAACGGAAACCAATCCGTAAAAAACTCGAAAGAATTGATTGATAGATTGAGTGCAGTGGGGGCTTTGGAAAATAATGAACTACTAGTGTCATTTGACGTCAAAGCTCTATTCCCAAGCACGCCTGTAAAAGAAGCCATAACAAAATTTGAAGAGTGGCTACTACGTTTTGGTTCGACACCAGAATGGAGGAAAAAGGCTAAACAATATGTGAGGTTGGCTTCCCTCTGCATGAGTGAGAACTATTTCACATTCAGGGGAAAATATTTCAAAACGACCTCAGGTGTAGCGATGGGCAATCCCCTCTCCCCACTCCTAAGTGAAATTTTCATGGCATCACTAGAGGAAAAAATGGAGCAGGATGGATTATTGCCAAATAAATGGTTCAGGTACGTGGACGACATTTTGGCATTGATCCCGGACACAAATATCCAAAATATGCTAGATAAAATCAACACGCTGCACCCTAAAATAACCTTCACTCACGAGATTGAAGTTAATAATCAATTGGCTTTCCTAGATTTGACAATCAAACGCCAAAACGGACAAGTTACCTTTTCTATTTTCAGGAAACCGACCAGCACTCAACGTACAATCCCGGCCACTTCGTTCCACAGCTACCAACACAAAATGGCTGCTTATGGCACTATGATCCACCGCCTCCTAACAATTCTGCTCACTGAGGAAGACTACCGGAGCGAAAAACTCTACATCTTGGACACAGCTATGAGGAACGGGTACCCCAGCGCCACCATAGAAACAATGACACACCCGAAGGTTAGAACGTAGTAATCTTACTACACTCTATAGCCAACAATTACCCTTAACTGCTCAAAAAAGATCAAGTGTCACCTTCTCAAATCTGTCCAAACACATACAAAGGACATTGAAAAGGTTTGACATACAGCTGGTAGGATCAAACCGTATCTACCAGCTAAAAACCCAGCTGGTGGGTGAAAAAGATCGAAAAACGGTAGAAGAAATGAGCGGCATTTATAAAATCGCCTGCTCAGATTGTCCGAAGGTATATATCGGGCAAACAAAAAGATTGGCAACCACCAGATTTAGGGCGCACATGAAGGAGGCAGAGCTGGCTGTAAAGCACTTCCGAAAACCCACTAAATCTATGGTGGCAAAACATATGGTCGAATGCGGCCATAAAGTAAGCGCTGAGGACTTGAAGGTCTTAAAGCAGGTAAGAAAGATTAACCAGCTGGATGCTTATAAAAGCTGGTTCATTGCATGAGCAAACTTGTTAGCACTGATGAAGGGAACAAGTGGTTCCCGAAATATCGGTATTTGCAAGAATAAATACCCACACCAACGAAAAAGAAACAACAAGTTTTTATTACTTCAATTTTATAAATTATATTTTAGAATTTTCTTATTGTAATGTTATGAACTTCCTTTGTACCACAGAATCACCCTTCGAGTTCGGAGTGACAACCTACATAAGTTTTTTTAAATTTTCTTTTGATTTGCAGTTAATTTTTTTCTTTTAGTTTTTTTTTTTCCTTTTTCATTTCTTTAATTTAATTTTTTTTTTTATTTTTTATTATATACAGTCGAACCTGGATATAAGGAATTGCAAGGGAAACTCACTTAAATTCCTTATAAACAAGTTTTCCATTTATCCAGTTTTCCTTATACAGAGGCTTTCAGCAAAAAATTCCTTTTATCCAGGTTTTTAAAATCACCTGGTGTATTTAGTATTACAGCAACTTTGAGTTTTCATTTAAATACAAATAAATAATCCGCATGATAAATAAAATTAAAAAGAGTATATCAATATCAAAGATTCTTTATTTCATAAGTCGTCACTGTAATCAGTCGAATACATAAATGGAATGAGTGTCTATCTCATAGATATTAAGTTTTGAAAAAATCAAATATTTTTGTTTGTTTATCAGTGACCACATTTTCAACGTTTCTTTCAAGAGCGATAATATTTTCGAATATCTTTGGTTCGGTTTCACGCTGTTCAAAAAATTTTGTTAAAGTATGCAGTGCCTCTAACGCTTCCCTCTTCTTTACAAGTTTTATTTCAAGAGTATCGCCGTGATCTTCATCACTATCGTTTTCATTGGTGTCACACATTTGGAGGGTGCTCACAATGTCGTCGACTGTTTGCTCTCCTGTAACCTCGATATTTTCATCGACGTTTACATAATCTTCGAAGCTAGGTACCCTCTCACCGGCATTGGAAGTTAATTCAGACCACTCTTGGAATGAAGGCCGTAACTCCTCATGTGAAGAGTCCCATTCGGAATATTGGGGCTCTTGTAAACCATTTATCCTGAACCCTGCTTTCCTAAAACAGTTAGCTATAGTGGTCTGGGTTACAGATAACCATGCTTTTTTCACAAATCTCATTGCGATGAGAACGTTTATTTCCAAGCTACCGTTGCTTTCGAGATTTGTTAAAATATGGCGAACAACCTCCCGACGATAATTAATTTTAAAATTTTGAATCACTCCCTGATCTAGGGGCTGCAGCTTGCTGGTGGAGTTTGGAGGTAGGTAGACAACTTTTATGTGTTGTAGTTCATCTGAGCTGTAATGGGCAGTACAATTATCGATAAAAAGTAAAATTTTCCTATTTTCGAGGCGCATCTGAATATCGATTTTCTTAAGCCATTCCGAAAAAAGTGCTGCAGTCATCCATGCTTTGCTATTGTTTTTGTATTCAACAGGAAGAGTTATCACGCCTAAAACAGAAAAAAATCTATAGTATTTTAACTATCGACTCATAACCTTTATTCTGTTAATGTCATTTATACAGTAACAGCGAACGAAGAATCTTTTACTCACCTGCAAAACATCTGGGTTTCCTTGACTTGCCGATAAGAAAAACGGGTAATTTCTCAGTGCCAGTCATGTTCGCACATAAAAGAATAGTGACACGTTCCTTGCTGTACTTCCCACCATGACACGAAATTCCCTTAAAGGTAAAGGTCTTATCTGGCAAGCATTTAAAAAAGAGCCCTGTTTCGTCTGCATTGAAAATGTCGTTAGGAGAATAATCTCCCAGCAAAGCGGGAAGATCGTTTATCCACTGGCTACATGCGTTGATGTCTACAGCACCACTTTCACCAGAAATTTTTTTAAAAATAAGATCATTTCTTTTTTTAAAGCCATCCAACCAACCGTTGCTGGCGCAAAAACCTCCAATCGTCAACTTCCTAGCAAATTCTTCAGCTTTTTCTTTCAAAATCGGTCCATTTACAGGTACATTCTTGCTTTGGCACTGTTTCAACCACTCCACTAAACACTGTTCCAGATTCGGATATTCCGAATTACGATTTCTTTTTATTTTGCCATGTCCTTCAGAACACTCTTGTTTGATTTTGTCGCTTTCTTTTAAAATACGACACAATGTCGACAGCGGCACGAAATATTCCGCGGATATTGCATTCCGAGTTTTTCCGTTTTCAAACTCCTTTATCAATTTCAATTTCTCACTTAAACTTAAATTTTTTCTCTTGTTTTCGGACATGACAGCCTTTTATTATTAAAAGAAACAAAAGTTATAGCGGCAAAGGAACAGTAAAAGGTTTAATTTGCAAGTGAAAGAATCGTCACCACTATCACCGAGTTTCAAATTAAACTTTGAATAAACAAAAAATTTCAAAACGTGTCACAATAGAAAATTGCACGATTCTAAGAAAAAAAAAAGACCTTCCCTTTTTGTCGTTCAGGGGAAAATTCCATATATAGAGGTCATGACAACTGAATAACATAAAAATTTCCATTTATAGAGGCTCCGGAAAAAAAATGAATTCCTTATAAAGAGGTTTTCTATTCCATATATAGAAGTTCGAAAAATTGAAAAATGTTATTTTTTCTTTGAAAATTGAAGGTGCACGAAAAAATGTTCCATTTAAAGAAGTTTTCCTTATATCCAAGTTCCTTATATCCAGGTTCGACTGTATTTGTTTTTTTTTTTTGAATACATAATACAATATGCGTTGTGAGTAATTCTTGCTTAATTTGAGGACTTCCTCCCTCTCTTTTCCTCCTTGCTTCCGCAAAACCTGTATAAGGGACATCCTCAAAAAAAGACAACCTGGCCTGAGGATGTCAAGGAAGGGTGGGAGCCTCAGGGGCCGCGCCTCATTCAAGATCTGAGGCGGAAAAGACAATAATCGGGGCTGTGATCTATCGTGGATCTTCCTCTCCTTGATCGCGGCACTCGGGTCCAGAGACTTACAGCTCCACGCGCGCGGTCAAGCCTTTTTTTTATTTTTCAATTTTAGTTCGCGTTCTGGTTGCTATTCGATAGGGCGTCGCGAATTTCCTTATATTGTCTATTTTGGAATCCGGTGCGGACCCAAGCATCGGAATAGACACGTTGATTTTGTAGTAATGAAGCGTGAGGGATCAAAGCGCTCAAAGGACCCCCCCCCCCCCACATTCCCGAGCCTGGCTAGCACAGAGGCGTGCAAGAACGTGTCGAGCGAGCACTTTGATGGAGCTTCAATCTTTGCGGGCGGACTTAGCCAATTTTTTTTTAGGTTTTTGGGATAGCTCTGCCTTCTAGGTCGTTGTCGGCCACTTATCATTCTACCCAGTCAATTTCATTACAAATTCCAAGCAGGTTCACATTTTCTCAGGCGTGTAATCCTTGCCCCTTTCATTGGGGTTCCTTGAATGCCGGGTTTGATAACACAACAAATAATAAATTCAATTGAAAACATTTTTTTTTTCATTTAGAAAAGAATCTCCTCTTTTCGATGGATTCTTGTGCTATTTCCCAGTTTACACATAGACACTGTAAAATTATGTTTACTTCTGCACTGTACGAATGTTTAATACCCAACCCAGTTCGATTGTACGAACCCCAAATCAAGTATTTCTTAC
Source organism: Hermetia illucens (assembly GCF_905115235.1). NCBI lineage: Eukaryota > Metazoa > Arthropoda > Insecta > Diptera > Stratiomyidae > Hermetia > Hermetia illucens. The sequence continues at coordinate 12,174,455 of NC_051853.1, read as the reverse complement.
CCTAACTTATCATCCAATCTTTCATGGATTTTCAGATGATTTTATTATTTATTGATCCACATAACATCAATGGAATTTTTACTGAGAAAAATTTCTTGATTTATCTTGACGTATATTGACCATCCTAAAAGGCAGTTGCTAGGTAATAATAATCAAGCACGTACTCGTACTTTACCTAGTTATCGTTAGCATTTGATGCTTATGTAATAAATAATGACTCTCGTTATCATGGTCAACACTCTCCAATTCTGCACTCGACTTTATCTTAAATAATCAAAACGCCAATCAACTTGCCTCGGTTTGCTTTAACTTTACGGTCACGTTCATGTTCGACTATTAATCGAACAAGAGGGGGCAGGGGATTTTACCATGAAGTGCACCCTCTTTCACTTTCCCGGTTTTTTTTTAATATTTCCAAAGCAAACGTCAATTAAGCTGGAAAATTTGATGCAAGTACTATCACAGTTATAACGATAATGGACGAAATTATGTTTTTTTGCCAATTGTCCTTTTAAAAATACTAATGAGTCTTTGTAGAAGCTATTGAGGAGGTCTGAATCTTGGGTCTGGTTACGGATGGTGTGTTTGACTTTGTTCTTGCCCCAGACTTATTATTATATTTTCGTAGCGTTAAGAGTGATACCAATAAATTCAAGCGTATTCCACCGTAAACATATATAAAAACCACAATGGGAGTTCTACCTTGGTGTAGATTTACGTGCGTTCTCATGGATTATGCAATTAAAATTTGTTACATGGCGAAACCCATACATGTCTGAGATGGTCAGCTTATAGTCCTCGGTTAAGGGGAAACCACAGAAATTCTATGTGGATATAATCATGATTCTATCCACTTAATGATGACAGGTCAGCGATCATCATCATCATAATGGGTCATACTAATGATAAATTCATTTAATTTAAGAATAATACGAAAAGGGGTCTTCCCCGATCTAATAATTAATAGGCATTTTTTTGTGAATTATACGAGTCGAATGGAAATCACCTATTGGCTAAATGCTGCCTTGTTGTTATGTAGATGTAGAATCCGATAGGTTGCAAGGAATACTGGGCCAAACTGCCGATCTAAAAAAGGCTTCTATACACCACAAGATTCTAAGGCTTGTTTCACATATATACGGTTCCATTAGGTTCAGTTTCGGTCGCTGCCGACAAGTGTGAAACGTGTTTTTCGTCGTCAATTCGACATTGAAGCAGCATAGAACCAGAATAGGTTGTATCATACACGGTTCGAATTCGTGAGCAAGGATCAAAAGGCATTCAAGGGTCAGATTAGGTTTTGACCTCACAGTGAGTGGATTTTAATCATGAGTTGTTAAAAGTTGTCGGGTTTTATTTGGGTGAAATGAGCAGTTTGCCGAATAGGACCCGTGTATATATGAAAGGTTTTCATTCAGTTCGGTTGATTTTCGGTTTTGACCGAAGACAAACTGAACCGAATGGAAACGTATATCTATGAAACGAGTCTTACTTCATTTATTAATCAAATTACGCCAGCTACTAGGTAAAGGATCTTACTCACTATAAATTTCCATTAAATTTTGTCACGATAGGCTTAATCATTTCACCCGCGATACGACTAGATGGCGGCAAAAATTACTAAGATTATGCTCTGTGCACTGGAGAGTTCCTACTTTAATCAATAACAGAGTAGATAAAATATGAACATATCTATAACAGATAACGCTTTGACAAAAAAAAAACGTTGGATATCAAAACAAAGAACGAATACGATGATACCAATGAAAATGATTACTCATTCATTGCATTCTCCATTCACCTACGATTTAGTAACGAAATTTCATAAATCTGACTCATTTTTGATAGGAAAAATAAATATTTCCGAATAGTTTGCACTGAGAACCAGTTCACATGCCCTTGTGCGCCTATTCACCTGCTTACACATTATTGATGGCATCAGATAATAGCTACAACTTTTGATAATAATTCGTTCAATAAACTCAATTTTAAATTTAACAAACTTTCAACACAGATTGTAGAAATAAGTTCTGAAAGATTTTTGATTGATGGTATAAATTGTAAAGATGTAAGATGTGGGGTTTCCAGACAGGAACGTTCCTTTTCAATATCGGTTAATATATTTTGAATCTATATTTTAAAATAACAAAATTAATAAGATAGCAGATCAGGATGGATATTCAAACCCTATACTGAATAAGCTGATCGACAAACCTCAATAAATTCCAGCAAGAAAATTTACGGGACGAAAAGTGTATGACATCTTCTCCTTTTTCTTCAGCCTTTGTCCCGTTCACAAACGGGGTCGGCTCATTGTGATCGGCTTCGCCATTTGGTTCTATCGAATGCCTGATCTGGGTGCAATCTCGAGGCTTTCAAATCCCCATCTAGGGTATCAAGTCACCGTTGTTTAGGTCTGCCTTTTGGTCGTTTACCATCGACTTCGATGTTCAGACCAATCTTGGCACGTGAATTCTCGTTGGCACGAATTGCGTGATTATACCATCGAAGACGCCTCTCTCGCAACTTTTCCACGATCAGTGCAGCCCCATAACCATCGCGGATATCCTCATTTCGGATGTGATCTAAACGTGTGACGCCCCTAGTCCAACGTAGCATCTTCGTCTCCATTACCGCAAGACGCCGTTCATTGTCTTTTATAGTCGGCCAACACTCAGAACCATAGAGAGTGACTGGACGGACGACATTGCGGTAAATTTTAGATTTGAGACGTTCGTTGATACGTCGATCACAAAGAAGTTGTTCGAGATCATTTTTGCTATCAGATGCTAGGAAAACATCATCTGCATAAAACAGTGTGTAGGGTGCTGGACGTTGGATATCCCGTGTAACGGTGTCCATAACAAGAACAAAGAGGAGTGGTGAAAAAAAGTGTATGACATAGGTATATGTTATTCTTCTTCAGCCTTTGTCCTATTCACAAGTGGGTCAGCTCGTCGTGATTTTTTCGCCATTTGCTCCTTGGTGGGATAAAGCGCGTCGATCACACTTACGTGCCATTGTTCGTTGCTACTTAAAACGCCCTTCATTTGTTCGAGACACTTGCACTCCTCTACTGATTTGGTTCAAGCGCCTTTGGGGGGGCATACTCGTCAGTCATCTTGGGAAGTGGACTCGTTTGCATGGCATAACCAGGAATGCAATGGTCGTCTCCCCTTAATGTGTGACCTATCCGCTGCTACTTCGCCTTTCGATCATATCGCATACGAATGACAGGCCTGTGCACCGACCAGGTTCTTCGTTTGAAATAGCATCAGGCCAACATACTCCGATGCTAAGTCGAAGACAGGTGTTCAAGAAAGCTTGGAACTTTCGGGTGGTAGTGGTGATCACCTTACAAGTGCTACTCCCATATAGTAACACAGAAAGAATAACAGCACAGAGCAATATCAACTTGATCTTGGTGTTAAGGTAACTGCATTTCCAGATTTTAAACAAGACAGCAAAAGCGGATCTGATGCTGTTAATGTATCTAGCGACATACAACCTTGGTTTTGTTGGTGTTTATGTCAGTCTAACTCCACTTGTAGCTCTTCCCAAATCCAGAGTCATTTGGGCAAAATTTATGAACCGGTGAGAGAGCAAACAGATCTCATCAGCGTAGTTGCGTAATGCACTAAAGTTGGCAGAGGCTAGTGTGTATATGAGGTGGGGGAGAGGCAAAGCCTTGACCACTCAAGATGGACACGTATCATTTTGAAAAATTCCTATTCTGGACATATGCCTAGCCAGTAGGGTTATGATTTTTCAACACTTTTCTCAAATTTTGAATTTCCTATCCTTGCAGTTGATGACGTTTATTTGTTACATTTCTGGTTTAATTTTTGTTCGTTTTCCAATTTTTTTCCATCCGAAGATAATTGCAGTACTGATTACGCTGATGCATATGACTATACTCCGAAGAAACGAAAATCTAATTCGCCAAAATCGGTATCTCAGTTGGTATCAAAAGTGGGTGTGTCAATAAGATTGCATCGGAAGTTCTTCAAAACATAAGAGAAGAGAAAATAGTGGTTCCTCCACCTTCTATCGAATCTAGGAGCACATCAGTTTATAGGGTATCAGCATAACATTTTTGATCTTGTTCTTCGCCACTTGATGGATTCCGTGTTTTCAACCAGTTTGCGGTCATCCAGCACCAACTATCAATTTATTGAAGATGTTTTGATAAATTCGAGAATATGCAAAGATACTATTGTGTCATAGAAAATATACCATCATCAAGAAACCCGAGAAGGGCAGATCACTTTCAGTTCATTTTTGAACTCTATGAAGAATGTAATTATAGCAAACAAGTCGGGAAACTGAAAGCTGGACGCGTCAGATATGAAAGGTTTTGTGTATTTCCTTTATAAAGGCATTTCAGTGTGCATTTGTCCCATTAGTACGTAGCACGTAATATAGAAATATATTTTGTGAAAATATCCACTTTCAAGTGATATTGACATTCAACGTCTTGAATTTGCAAAGAAGCGACAACTTTGCCCTATTATAACTTTGTTGCTAATAGCGCGATTTTCACCAAACTTGGCAGGATTATGCTCTATATTATAGCGTATATTGCTGCAATTGTGTGGTACTAGGATGAAATTAAGGGGGAGGGGGAGGGTGGGTTTCCAGGTCAATTACTAAAAATTATAGTAACATACTATTATTAACTTTATTTGAATAGATATTGGTATAGCGGGTATTTCGGAGCCTAGGTGCCATACAGTGGCAGTCTCTTGATTTTTTTTTCAAATTTTTTGGATGGATAGTTTCCGCAAATGTTTCCTTTGATCACTTTCGACCCCCTGCACTCCCCACCTTTCTAACAAATGTCAAAACTAAGAGTAGCTTTGGAAAGTACTAAACGAGACCTTTCATTTAATACCCTACATGGCTATATTTAATGAAAAAAATGCACACTCCTCTTTTGCATGTTTGAAGACCCCCTTTAATTTGGCGTCGGATTATTTAACTCAATTTATGTGTGAGTGTTCACAGTTCCCACATTTCCACCAAATTCCACCAACCGTCTCCGAGAAAAATGCGTGTGACTACAAACAGGAGGACACACAGATAGTAAACCGATTTTAATAAGGTTTTGTTTTACACAAAATCATAACCCTACTAGCTAGTGAATTATGGCCAGTGAGAATGTAAGTCTCCCTGCTTTTCGACGGGATAAATTTTGCAGTATGTTTGTTTGATTCTTGGAAAGTTTTGTGTGTTTAGTAGCATTAAGGCTCTACCACCTGGCATTATGAGAAGCTTTTCCCTTGTTTCGATAGTAGCATTAGCAAACGCTACTGACACCCCAATAACTGGTTCCTGGATATCCGCGCATGGGGGAAATTGAACCCTCTTTATCTAAAACATCCGGGATTTCATTCCTCCCACACCGTCATGACCGGCTACCCAAAGTAGTTCCACCGTATTAAATCTAGAAACAGAGTTTAATCTATTTCTATATTTCTGAACGATTTTTGAGGTGATCAGAGAACTACGCAACGCCCTTAATGCAGCTTGGCTATCACTTCAGATTGCGATGCGCCTGCTCTTCAATCGCTCGCTTTTTCCCATCCTTCACGCACATCAGTCTTCCTTCCCCTGGAATTAATAATCGAACTATTTTTTCACATCTTCGTACGAAACGCTGATCAGCGAGTCCGCCACATCGATGTAAATAAGTGATAATCGGAAGTAGCGAGCAAAAAGGTTTTTGCGGCTATAGATGTCCTAGTTCAACTCATGTGCTACTCGTGTACCAATCTTCGTTAAGCGTTTGGAAACAGCGTTCTTTTCGAATTGATTTTTGTGCTTGCGAAATCTCTTCACCCAATAATGTCTGCAATTCTACATCTTCGTGCCTTTTTGGTGGTTTTGCGTGTTCCTTGTCTATAAGACTGAACTTAACTCCTGTGACTTCTTTTCTTGCCTGGCACTTTTCTTACTAAAGTCTACCATTTTCCTTTATATAACCATCTTTCCGAATGGAAGCCAAAGCCATCTTGGGGTAAAAAGTTCGAGTTTGCTTTCAGCCATTCAATGGAGAATAGTTGCCCTATTGATGGGGGGCAGACAACAGATCAGTTTGTTTATATTTTGTGGAAATGTCATGCAACGCTGGAAGTGTAATTCGGAGGAAAATATCAACGAAACTATGAGATTTCTAATATGGCCCATAAACTAGTTTACCATCAAGATCTAGACGTTGACACTCAACCAACTCGATAGCCGCTACGTTGTCGAAGGAGATGCTAGTTTCACTTTGACTTATAGCCATATATCAAGACTCAATAATATCCTTTTTACGCGATTTTATGATGATTGTGTGAAACCTATTAAGCACGACTGTTGATTCCCGGTCTTGTCGCTGCAGATCCTATTCGCTTCTCTTATATATCATGGATATTCCAATGTGTGCCCTTTTTGTTTTTGTGTTTGATTGTATCTCTAGAGCGACCAATTTTGAATGAATAATTGGGTGCAACTATGTATATGGAGTTTTTCTGCTCTTGATTTCACCCAGATCCTATAAATGTTATCCACATGTTCCGATGTTTCAGGGGGAGCAGTATGTGAACGCGTCAATTCCCACTATTTTCTTATCTGACGGTTTCCAGAAATCAATTTTTTTCTTTTATACATATTTTGAAAGCAGATTATGTTGGGAATATATTGCAAATATTTGAGACCGAAATTCGAAATATTTAGCAAGTTACGCGCCATGTTGACTTGCATACAAAATGAAAACTTTAAACGCATTTTTCTCGAATCCACACTTTGTCAACTGGTGGGAATTACAAATAAAATTCCATTGAACCGATTGGATTGAAATTTCTACATATTGTTCAATACATCAATTGTTCTGGTCCGAACCACGATTATGCATTTTGATTAATAATTTTCTATTTTTAATCTGGATTTTCAATGAAAAAAATATGTCAAGATTTTTCTTTACAACTCTGCCATTTAGATAAAAGTAAAAGAAAGATAAAATTATAATCGTGGTTCCGACAAGTATATAGAATCAGAAAGCGTTTTAATTTTTCGTAACAGATTACTGGAAATACAAATGATTATCACATTCATTAATCAAATATTTTTTATCATAATTTAATACTCCAATAAGAACATATAAAAAGATTGAAAAGATTACATTTATTTTTATGACCGAAAATAAAATTCTAAAATAAGGTTCAAATATCAAGCATCACATAGGAAAACCCCTTTAATTACATGATTACACTTGATCCAGTTTAATTATATCCATTTTGGAATTTAAAATTAAGAGTTGTAGTTATAGAGTGTTTGTTATATTTAGGTTCAGATTATTGTAAGTATACCCAAAGATCTGAAAGCATTAAATGAAAGAGCTTTATTTTGACTAAGCGAATGGAAGGGAAGTAAAAGTTAAACATTGACAAAAACGCCCGCATTCTTGCTTTGCTAGATGAGGCGCATGAAAACAGGGAAATAACGTCAAAAATTTAATGTTTAGAGGATGATGTTCGCAATTGTTCGGAAAGTATATTACAAATGGCCGTCTCGAGCGACGTTAACGACTCCTATGCGCAGAAAAAGGCCGAAAGGGGCGTTAGAAGCATATGAATAGATAGTGAACAACTTCAAATGAGTTGTATTTTCCATGACTATAGAGAGGAAATACAGTAACGGGGTGAAGATTATAGAAAAAAACCAGACAAGAGGGTTGGGATAAAAATCTGAGCCCCAGAAAATTCCTTTTCATTTAAATGTCTATTTCCGTCCCCCGAGAAAACTCCAGGCTCAGAGGGAATCCTTCCCGTTTCACCCACCACTCGTCAAGGCTAGTATTGTTAGACGAGTCCAAATTCAATTTTTTGGAGTTTGCCAGTACGTTCTCCATCCGAATTTGACCCTAAGTGTATTATGTAAATTGTTCACAATTTCCCTTTCAAAAGGAATTGCTCTCACAAGACGATTCGATTCCGTGTAATTTTTTGCTTTTGTTGTCCAAGTAGTTTATTATTCAGAAGTGACGTCTTGGAAAGTGAATCTTGGCATACAATCATGCGATAATAATGCAATGGAATCCTGATAATTCGTACGATGTTTCGTACCAAATCGTCAGTCGCTTAACCATACAAATTATTGGGATTCTACTGTATTCTAATTATAAATTGGGGCATTAATAAAACTACAATTAATGACCTTCCCCATCAACAAATATTCAATACTATACCTCCTCAAGACCCTGCTCATAGTCCTATCCAAAATATAGTTGTAATAATATATCTCGCAGACTTCCGTATCGTAAATACGTGAGGTTAAAATTAGTAAACAGTAATCTGAGATCCTGTCGCGTGCGAATGTATTCGCAGAGGGACTAGTGTAAAAAGATACGAAACATCTGGGACATGATGGGACTATGTGGAAAGTGCTGCATCAGCACATTTGGTGTGAGAAATAAATTAGTGATTAGTTGACATAAATACATCAGTCTATAACTTGAACCCAATTCGGCAGAATCTTCCATTGACACTACAAGCAGCTTTCAAGTGAAAACAGGTTTGTCTCCTCTTTACCCTTCGCACTATGGATACATGGCCGAATATCAGCCTAGTGATGTTTTTAAAATCATTTTTATTTTTAAGAAATAGGTAACAATAGTATATAGATTGGAAAAATGAACAATAAAAAACAATCTTTTAAAATAACAAAAAATAACTTAAATCTAATGGCCACTGTGGGCTCTCAAAGTTTTCGAATAACAATTTACAGGCAGAGAAGAGAAACAATAAGAAATAAAAATCTAATTTTACAATAAGTTGTCGGGAAATGGTCAAAAACCCGACAGAATTCACTTGGCCTTAGTGGCAAATAAAGAAATATAAAAGTAATAATAAATATTTGATCGCTTCAAAAGATACTTTTAACTTAAATTATTGTTCTTAAAACTATCATAATTATATATTTTATATTATACATTTTTTCTTTTTTTTACAATAACATCCATACAAAAAAAAAACAAAGAATAATAACGTATGTATTTATAAGTTACAACTGGAGACAAAATCAGCACCCGTTCAATGTGTACATATTTACAAAGCCCCACCAAGAAGCAAATGGCAGAACTGAGCACGGCCACCGCTAACCGGCATCCCACAGCCACCAGTACCAAGATTTCTCTTTTTCATCCCGCTTAATGTCAATTGCTCTCGCTCTGGAGTATCTCCAGTCGAATCCCGGAGCCCCCACTGTCAAATTCGGGGGGTATTCTATCCTTTTGTCCGTGGCCCGTCTATGTATATGATACATAACCGGATCACCGGCAGAATCAAGAATTAAACCATTCCTGTCAAGATACACGAACGCTTCGGGAGGAATGAAGCCTGTCGTGAGAGTTTTCTCGCAATACCCATCATTTGGGTAGAACGGCTGCGAAACCCAAGGGTTCTCACCATGCGAAGCAGATCGTACTATATGATTCCGAATCAATCTGACGATAACTGTGTCGATTCTTGGCACAGCAGCTGCTGCATACATCACTTCATTAGTTATATAGTGCTCATAGTTTGACGAAGCAGTCCTATTAAGCCCCGTGCAAGCACGTAGACATTTCCTTTCAAAGATCCTTATTTTCTCCATTTGGCTAGCACTCAAATTAAACCAGATAGCACACCCGTAGGTAAGCACCGGTCTAACCAAAGTAAGATAGCAAATAATCTTAACCTTCCGGCTAAGATGTGGAGCATAAAAGAGTCTTCGAAGAGACATGAATGCCTTGCGAGCGCATTCTAGCGCGACTTTAACGTGCTCGTTAAATTGGAGACGCTCGTCAAGACGCACACTCAGGTATCTAACGCACTTCTTGTGAGGAATGCGCTCAGAACTATCCTCGTTCGCGACAATGTGGAAATCTCCCCAATTCCTTTTCAAGTTCCTACTGGCATACGCCAAGGAGTTTCGAAACAGAATCGTTTCACACTTTTGCGTATTGATTTTCATCCGCCAACTGTTCGTGAAGAACTTAATATCATTGAACATCTTCTGAAGTTCAATTTGCACCTCAGTTACCTTCTTGTGCGCCGTGTAGGCTATCAGATCGTCAGCAAAGGCAACCAACGACCTTTTAGGAGATTTATTAAAATCGAAAGAATTGAGCAATTCGCCGGCAAATACCGCAAAAAATGTAGGCGCAGTCACTGTCCCTGGCTGTAATCCATTCAGAACATGAAATTCTCTGTTAGTAGTGAGATTTCCGTCCGTAATGACAAAGCATTTGCCATACAGCATACTACACATCATCGCTACGATGTGACTGGGAAACTCATTCGTCAGGAGCCTGAAAATCAGTCCATCCAACCAGACGGTATCAAAGGCTTTCTCCATGTCTATAAGGCAAGCGCCTACGCACTCACCATTGTTAATCCGCCAGCAAATATCAGACGTTACCTTCGTTATTGCATGTATTGTCGAATGTCCAGATCGAAATCCGAATTGCGCGTTCGGCAATAATTGCTTCTTCTTTATATGCCCGTTCAAGGCTTTCAATACCAAAACCTCAAACACCTTGCTGATGTTAGGCAGCAAACTGATTGGGCGGTAGCTTTGAGGGCTGGATGAATCCTTCCCTCTCTTTAAAATCGGGAATACTCGGGCTTTCTTCCATTGTCCTGGAAAGAAGGAATTGTTCAATAAATTATTAAACAAAATGCAATAATTACGAATGGCAATGTCTGGTAAATGCCTGAGGACCACGTTGGGAATGCCATCCATACCGGATGATCTCTTATTGTTTACTCTTCTGAATATGGAAGTTAACTCAACACATGAGACAAAGTAATCAAGCAGATTATCACTCGGTATGAGATCAGCCTGCAACGCAGAGCTAAATTGGAGAACTGTGGTGCCGTTCAGGCTATATTTGAAATTGTGGACATCTCGTTCTACAATTTCCGAAAGTCGCGTTGGCTCTAAGTCCGTTCTGGGCCGATGAACCGATTCAAAGTGCTCCCCTATAAGTTCGAGTTTCAGAGCATCATCCATCACGATGTAATTGCCTTCGCATCAGCAGTTACACTATTCGTGTCTATACCTGAGTCAATAAGGTGTTGTATCTCGCTGCCACCGACTTTAATTCTCGGTACAGTTATTCGTGACTTCTTCCGGAATAACGTATTTATCTTAGTAAACATGGAATCTGGATCGCTTGGTGAAATACCCTTTAACTTCTCCCGCCATTGGAAGTTCACTTCATTTACGTAATGTTGACGGATAAGATCCCGCGCGATCTTTAGAAGTGATTTGAACTCAACCAATATGGGATGATGATAGTCCCCATATCTCCGATAGATTTTGTTGACGCGAGTGAGCAGAAGGCTTTTCACTTTTTTCAACCGTTTTATGGCTGCAGTTTCATATCCTTCCATATTATTGCGAGGTTTAATCTTAGGGACGACTTGTTCAATTGTTTCCAGCGTCAAGTTCTCCAGCTTCAGAAGATACTGAAGTATTTCCTCGTTGCTCAAGTTCCTGTCACCTGGTGCAATTGTACTATCGTTTTCCCCATCAAGAGGTGGGCATTCCTCTCGATATCCCCGAATAAACCTCTCTTGGAATTTCTTCCAATTTGTTTGTTTAAAGTTCAGCCTGTGGACGCCACTGTCCATCGGCAGAAGGCGAAGTCTTCGTCCATCAAACAGAACTTCAATAAGAATAGCGTTATGGTCGCTATCGTAAGGAAGAGTCTGTAGTTTCCGTTGAGGATTCCTAAAATTAAAGTTCAAGCGCGCGTCAGCAATGCACAAATCCAGATAGGAATTTGCCCTGGGCCAGGTTGGACTCTCTGACCCATATAATTCGCCTAGTGATACGTATATCCAAATTATCACATGAGGCCCGAGTCCCCATGCCAAAGCTACAGTCCGCCCGCATTGCCAACGCTCTGGGAGCTGGTTTCATTCTTGCCTCCAAATGTTGGTTCCAAAGAAGTTCTTCATCTGGAATAACTCTTGGATATTTTACTTCGGAAAATTGGAGGGTTATTCCCCTCATCTTTGGAAATGCCACCGAGTTTCCTCCCTTCTGTAACCAAAATCATTGTGATCTTGTTTAAATTCACTGAAACCCGTGTCTGAGGCACCAACTGTCAATCAAATCAACGACGCGTTGTATATTTCGAAATATTTTTCTGAGGCCGCGACCAACCCATAGTATAGCCACCCAATCCGCAGATTGGCAGATTTTGCAATTCACTCAACAGTGAGTCGGGCAGCACAATTGACAGAAGTAGCATCACAAATTTCCTTCGATTACTTGGCTTTCAAAATTGAGTCCGCTGTCATGGAAAATAAGAAGTGGTGAGGAAGGGATTTTCACATTGGTAAACATGTATATTTTCATTTAACGGAGGGGGCAGTCGTAGCGTCTTCACAAAAATGTACCACTCAACCAGTCTCTTCAGACATTTTCGCGAGAATGATATTCAGCAAATGTTTGAAGTTTGAGTTTCAATAGTCATTCTTCCAAGGTTTTGCGATGAAATGTAGCTCAGAGCAAAACTGGCCGGAAAAATATTTCGTAGAAGTTGCTCTAGTCTCCTTTAACATGAAATCTTCAAAGGATACTATAGGTGGTTTTGCTTTTTTACCTCTAACCACTGTTCTCACAGTGTTTTAGTTTCTTTTGAAACACTTTCGTATTGAAAGATTGGCAGAAACCGCTAACCCGCCCTTGTCTAATTCAATTTACTGTTCTCCCGGATAGTGCATTTCCAAGAGACTTTGCATTGACTCAGTTTGGGAGTTTGGGGATGACTCTCCCCTTTAAGGACTCTGTACAGCATTGAAGCCTCTCTTTCACCTTTTAGTTTCTATAGCACGATTCAGAAGTCATCTGGTTGATTTCCAGAGTTTTTGCTGTTCTCGATTCCACCATGGAACCGCTTTACTGCGTTTCTCCCGATAAATAGATCTTCGTTGCAGAAATTTTACCGAGGTATCTTCGTTTGGAATTTAGGCCAGGCACTTGCATATAAAGTTCAAGATCGTCTTCTTCACTTTTTCAGATCGGCTACATATAGCTGAGACTACCACCCCAACGTGGTAGTTTAAGGAGTAATGTCCCACTAGAAACCCAACTAGGATTTTCATTTGTAACTTCGTAAGGGACAATAAAAATGCCGCTCTAAAGGCTGCCGGTTGTTTCGCTAAGACTCTAATATTGCGTTAATTCTTGGAATGTGACTCTTCAGAGTACATTTGACAGTGGATGGTCGAATGCCAGAGGTTCGCTCTGGGACCAGTTTCAGATGGTAGCTCCACGTCAACTATTATAGTTTGATATGATCTTTCTATTCAGTGTTGATAATGCCACTTGATTGAAGGAACAAATTCAAATGATGCGATTACCATTCTACTGCTGCCAGTAAAATCACTATCGCAGTCCCGTAACACCAGAACAATGTGAAGGATTGTTAATATTGTTCCTTAATATAGTGCTAGTAGCTTGAAGTTGAAATATATTTCTAAATACTTGACTTTTTGTGCCAGCTGAATTTCCACCCCTGATAAGGTGAGGCGCTGATAGCTGCCCCACCTAAAATTTCTAGCGAACATAAATCGTGCAGTCTTGCATTCACCGTGAGTTCCTTGCGGAGGCACTAACTGTCGATTATCTGCAAAGTTACATTCAAGGGATCAAATACTGTATACAGGTTGCATTGCAAGTGGTTGCGCCAGGGCTTTTATCTCTTCCAGAAGCCACAGCAGAATGCCCATTATCACGAGCCATAACAGAAGACAGAGAACCCTTCCTTGTGGGAATAGACTTCCGTCCAAACAATTAGTGGATCTTTCTCCAGTCCATCATGTGAAGCATTCAACTGATTAATACGGGATCAATTTCATCCTATTTTGGCGTTTTAAAATTTAAGCCACCTTCGATGCGCATGAAAGCGCTATTGCCAAAGGAGTCCTTAATTGCTTAGGGATCTGTGCTTTATTGTGTTCTTTGGACCTTGCCCAATCCGTTTTTGTATTACAGATTATCCGTCCGATTTCTACATAACGTTGATCTGAGAGTGGGGCTTTGTTTAGCACTTGCCAGTCTGTAATTAACTTTAATATCTTTGATATATAAATTGGTATGTAAACTGCTTTATTTTTCCTTGGCCTGACGCAAGTTGGGACACAACCAAAATCCGCTGTTATGAGAGCAGTTGAGGTGATGAAACCAAATCGTTTAAGTTTAGTTTAGTGCAAGCACTCACGCCTTTTGTTAGGTTCATTGTACTATCCTCTAAAATCATCTTTTTAATCGTCTTCCGCGTGCTGCCTTCGCTGGCTTTTGCAAATCTAAGAACACCTTCCAGAGACAGTGAATACGTAGATACCTCATTGAAGAAAGCATTACTGAGGTATCTGACGACTGTATATGAAGTACAGGGCCACCTTTTTTTCTTACTCATATTGGCTACATATAGCCAGGACCACCAACTCGTTAAAAGTCATACAAAAATGTAACTCTAATGGCCACGACTTTTTCCAAAAGATTTTCGCCTACTGGAAGAAATACAAATTTCTCCAGTCGGCGCTCCTATTGAACTTTGGGACCACCTGCCGTGGAGCAGGCCAGCAGCTATTTAATGATCTACAAATACCCTGCTTTAAGAGTATGTCGAATTCCTTCCTAGCAACAGCGAGCTTCTGTGATGTTAAGGACCACACCTTCGGGAAGATAGGGGAACTAGCAGTGTGGATATGTATGCTGCACATCATGCTTAGCTGGCCGCGAGAGACTAATTCCGATTACTATGTTGCTGTATTTTTGAAGGAGCGCGCGAATTATAGAAAAGGTGACAGTTGAGCAGGTGGCAAGTTTTCTTGAGCAAGGTGACGGAGTCTATAAGAGCAGGACTCCACTAGCAATCCGTAGTGACCTGGGAATTCTGCGCCTACTATGTGAATGCCATGAAAACGTTCGTCAAAGTCCTAGCCTTACTTCCACTTGCCTGAAGCAATAAGGGTGTATAGTTGAGGGTTTGCCGCCGCGAGTTTGAATTGTTGCAGGACCACTTTATGATTCCGAGATACCTACCACGTCGATTAGATAATGGCGCTTGCTCAACGAATTATAGACGGTTAAACAGGGTGGAGCTGCGTTCTCGGTAGTCGCCGCTGGAGTTCTCAACGAGTTCAGTTTTTTGATATCGTAAACGTGCACGGGTTGGTACATTTCCTTTGCTTTGTCGACAAAGATGCGGTGGTATCAGCAAATTGCAGGACTCGTTGAGGTTCCCGACTACCCGATCGCCCATTTCGATTGGCGGGCCGCGAACGAGTTCGGGACCTACCTCCCGAATGCAATGCTACTACTGTTGCTGCTACCTTAGAGACGGTAACCGCGAACCGCGTCGGCGACGAGCCCAATCGTCTTTTCGTCGAGACCGACGAGCGCGTGGCATCAGCAGTGATCTCTGCGAGCGCAAACTGTGCCTCCAATTGGCGGAACCAGACCTCCAGGTTACGTTGCCAAAACTGTGCGCCACGATCGAAGCGGAACTCACTGAAGCTCCAATGTTAATAACAGGATGAGAAACCAGGCAAACCAGCAGAGCGCCAGAGGTCACAGTCTGCCCAACTTTGTCTTTAACAAAAAACCTTGCACCGGCTCCTGCGGCCTAGCTTGCTTTACTTTTCACAATACCTTTAAATCTATTAATTTGAGCCAATTCAATAATAATCTTTACATAAATAAATAAAAAAAAAATAGATTATTGCTGGTGTGCCAAAATTCCTAGTTCGGGCAATTGAGTTGAAGTCGACACGTCCGAGGAGCAGTCCAGCAACGGAGATTGCGGGGGGGGGGGCATTTCTCCACTTGACTGGTCGGACAGCCTTGTACTTGTCTGACACCTGTAAACTCGATTTGACAATGACGATTTTTTTCATAACTTAGGAGCGATAGCAATGAATGAAAGACCTTTCATGGTTCACGCAGGTTGCGATTGCGAAATTTAACTATAGGTTTTCCGTGCCTGGGAGCGACGTTTTTATTTGGGGCTACAAACACATTTGGCTGCTTCCTGTTTGAACGTTAAACAAGTGGAAAATCGTTGGATCGAATTGTTCATATACCGTAGGAACTCCCAGTGACAACTGTTGCGACAGCCACGGGCGACAATTCACTCAAAAACAACACTTGACAGACACGCTCCGGAAAACCTTTTTGGATTTTACACAAAGCCAATCCGAGTTCTCTACTCGGACGGGGAAAACTTGTATCGGTGGTACAAATTCACGAGTTTTCTTGGTACACAGGAAGGCCACCCTTTGCCAGCGAATCTTTTCAGGCCACAACAACAATTTAATTCCCGATTCTATTATAAAATCACACAAAAATCAATTCAAGGTATTGCGACTATCGGGGTCACCAATTTAGCTAATAAAACTTTCTTAAACAAATTTTTAATTTTATTTAATTGTAAATAATTAACATCATAGCTTTCATCTCTCGTAAAATTAAGGCGATCCTAGATGCTCAAGCCTTTTTTTACCCTCTGACAACTGACTGATTCCAGCTTCTACACCGGCCCCACGGCGCCCATCCTGACATCGACAAGTAATCGAGTTGCTCAGGTGAATTTTAGTCGTGATGATTTGTGCTGCGCTACTTTGATGTGGAGCTCGAGTGAATCTCCGCCCTACACTATCAGCCAATGGCGAATTGCGTAACGAAATTGCTTCACGCATCAGTGCAACTTGGATGAAGTGGCGTTCCACAACTAGCGTTTATTCTGATCGACGTATCAACAAACGTTTCAAATCTGAAATTTACCGCAGTGTCGTCCACGCCCTCTATGGTTCTGAGTGTTGACCGACTATAAAAGACAATGGATTCGATGGAAGATTGGTCTGAATATCGAAGTCGATGGGAAACGGCCAAAAGGTCGCCCGAAATACATAATGCTGCAAAAGAGGGACGAAGACGGCTACGATTTCGTACCAGGAGGAGATAGACAAAGATGGCTACGGTTTCATACCAGAACGGAGGCAACATATCAGATGCTGCCTCGCCTCTGCCTTGGGAGCAGCGTGACCGAAGTGGCTCATAGTGATGATAATCAGTTGCCTCTGTCCTGGTACGAAACCGTAGCCGTCTTCGTCTCTATTTTGCTTTTCGAACTTTGGATGTTAAACTCAAAAAGAGGAGTCCGGGGACCATAAAGAGTGGGAGCAAGTTGCTCTCCATTTGGTCCGGTCCGGCATCAAGTAGATGAGGACTTAGGACTCCCAACTTCCTAAAAGAAAAAAAAATGCTGGCTTGATACCCTAGATGGTGATTTGTGAACTTCTCGGATCCATCGAGATCAGGCACATTATCGAACAAAATGGCGCAACCGATCAAGACGAGCCGATCTCGTTTCTGAGCGGTACAAAGGCTGGAGAGGAAGATTGATAGTCTTCACTGTAACTATTATGTCTGTTTGGGAAATAGAGGGAAAAATAATGAAATAATAGATATCACAAGAAAGGAGTGGATATTACAATCAAGTAATCTTCACATCACATCACATCACAAAGTGAAAATGAATTTTGCTGCAACATCATGGGTGAATTGAAAAATTTGCCCGACACACACAGTAGACTTTTCTACTTGAGATTTTTTGCTCAGACAACCTCAATTGAGTAATAAAACAATTCATTTCTAATGAAATCAGAATTTAGCTCAATCACTGAATTGCTATAAAACTGCTTGCATTAAATTAGCAATATAATTGTCGGGCAATGATCTGAGAGCCATAAAACGAAGCAGTAATCGAAATTTTAGCACTTTAAAATCGAATTATTGTTTTGGTGGTAAGGAAACTGGGTCGATGTGTCATTTCCGATAGGGAAAATTTTCATTAGGACGTATGTACTTATGTGTTTTTGTATGAACCTGTATTTTTCCATCAGAATTCAATCAATTTTTTTTTGTATACAAAACAGGTCTGTGTGATAATCGACTGGGCAAACAGAAATAAAGAATTTATGATGGTCGTTTACGTACGTAGCATTAGTATCACTATTAGGTGCGCTCGGTATCGTAATTACAGGGAAATTCAAATATATGTAGGTATATCAGCAACGACAGCAGTAGAATCAGCCACTAATTGTTCGGTAACAAATAGAAAGTGGGCACAAGGTGGTATGTATGATAACAGTGCATCGGTGCACCCGCATTTATCACCCCATATGAGTACGTGCGAGGGTTTTTTTTTGTAGAAATATGATAAATTTCTAAGTCAAATTGATTATTGTTGTAATCCAGGAATTCATGCTACATCATAAAATTGGTGACCTCCACAACAATGCGAAACTTTTTAGCAGTCATAGTGCCATCCAGTCAGACAAATTGTGGAGCCACCCAAAATCCACCTATGATTCGTTTATGATTATTGTTAGGCACTTTTTTCTTAGATTTACTACTCCTAGGGAAGAGTAACATTTACTTACACTGTAAGATGATAATATATCTTAAATAAGTTTATAGGTAGGGCAACAAGATACTTTCGAGAATCCTAACAGCGGACTTTTCGGCTGAGAGGAGGAGAGGGCCATTAACAAAGAGATACTTAAACTATTAAACAAGCCGACACTTTGCTTGGGTTGCTGCACTGGGTTTGAGGAATATATTCTGCATACTCTCTCATATTCTCCGAATAATCAAAATGATTGGAAAACTGGTATTTCACTTAATTTTTTTCGCGATAATGACGCACTGCAATTTTAAAAACATGGCACCCAAAAATACTATATGTATATGAGGAGACATCTTTTGCGCTATGCACAAATCGTTATGTAAGTGAAAGCAATGCACTCGCCGTGTGCCGATTATGACTAATTGATTCAAGAGATCGATATCCGCTTTGATTAAGATAAACTCTAGCCGATACAACCATAAATTCATTCCCAAATTACGATGGTTACTGAACGTCCAAGATAGCATGTAATGGCACTGAATATAACCACTAAACACTCTATACCGCACTGCATCAGAAAGAGATTAATTCGATAGTGTAGTAATTAAGATACACAGGAACTCACTTGAAACTGATATGTCTTTGCGGACTGCAGCGAATCTACTGTCGTCTATTCTATCGAAATACACGCGTAGCTTTTTAAGCTAAAACATTGGAATCCTAAATATGTCAAACCCTCACTATCACCGGCTAATGGAGTTTTTATCATGTTAACTGAAATTTTTTTGTACCCAGTCGGTTTGAAAATTTCGCGATAAGATATCGCATTTCCTAATCAATGAGATAACGTACATAAATACAATGAAGTAAATAATTGTTTATACGACTCTACTTGCTAAGGTATTCTAGGTTTGATTAAGGGTTCTACCTATATGGTTGATAAGAAGCAGCTGTGTGCCCTGATACGATTTCTAGCGCAAATATACTACAAAACTCAAAATCTAAGATACAAATTGATAATAATTCTACTGCAATAATAATACTGCCAAAGGAAAAAGTGTAAGTTAAAGAAAATAATTGAATATGAACAGCTCGAAAGCTTAAGGAGCGCGCCTTTGGGGTACTGATTTTCCCCAATTATCATTCAATATCAATTAGTTTAATACACATTTACTGTTATCACTTTCGTGGGTCGGCGGTCAGGATTAGAATGTTTTATGAGAATGTTCCCAAATGTCATAGATGACATTTGTCACCCCAGTCTCATATCAGTCCGTCAGCTGTTACGGTGGCCATTGAATGCAGCGGCGAAGGCGAATTCATAATGATGCCTAGGTTTGCGCCTCCGATGTCCCATCACATCACTCCACTCTGACCTTTCCCCGGCGCTTTTTTTGAAGATACCTATTTGGGCCCGCTTCGGACGTCGAGCGTGAACAAATGCTCGCCTCGTTGCAGAATTCTAAAGGAGTATAGTGGTTGCAGCGGCCTCCGGGGAACGTCCACCCGAATGAGGACCTGTCTATACGTCTCAAATTCCCGGGGGGTATTGACCACAGATGTTGTCGCGTGTCGGAACGGTGGAATTGGTCGCATTTTCAAAATCGCATCCCTAAGCAGACGCAGCATTCCTGAGTCGCTTAATCCTGCTCTGCGCCCTCGACGAGGACGAAAGACAAGGACCACGACCACGATGGATCGTCGCGGGCCATTAAGGCGGCTTTCAGTGTCCGGTGCCAACGTTCCAACATACCATTAGACTGTGGATGGAATGCAGTAGTTCTATGCCACTTGAAGCCAAGCGCGAAAAGAGTAGATTCGAATTGCATTCCCTGGTCCATGATGATTACGGTTGGAACACCAAAGCGCGGAATCGACTGTCGACAGACAGAGGTATTACCTCAGGCCACCGCGTAAACCTGTCGATGATTGTAAGGCAATACTTGAATCCGTGCGAGTCTCGCAAAGGGCCGCTGATTTCGGGATGAATGGTGTGGGACTGCTTGGTTGACCTAGAGAATACACTTACTTCCTTTCGTACGTGCCTATTGACTTTTCACTTCCGACACGCGATGCACTGTCTGGACCAAGCGTTTACGTCCTTGTTCACGGACTAACCGGTTCGTCGTCCTGATGTCTGGGTGTGCAAGATCGTGTATTGCGTGAGATACTTCCCTGCGACAATGGGGTCGGAATGAATGGCCTGGGTCCATTATCTGGGGTCTCGCAGAGTAAATAAGAGTTTAAGCCCAAAACAGGAAACTCCTTCAACTTGTATTTGGAGCTTACCTTCAGGCTCTGGAGCTTTGCGTTGCCTTTTTGTGCCTCGGCGATTGCCTTTTATTCGACCGCGGCGGGGACTGTCACCTCGGAGATTCGAGACAAAGCGTCTGCGCCAACATTGTCTTTTCCAGACGTGTGTTGGATATCAGAAGGGAACTGGCTCATATATAACTCAAGTGCTGAACTTGGCGAAGGGACGCTTTGTCCGGTTTTTGTCTACGCCTAAGGGGCTTGTGGTCCGTGAACATGGTGAACGGCCTGCCCTCAAGGGAGAAACCGAAGTATTTTATAGCGAGGTATGCGGCAAGTAACTTATGATACTTATGATAGTAGTCGCTGTAGTTGCGTTGAGCGGGGCTGAGCTGTTTTGGAAAGAAGATCAATGGGTGAATCAAATCCGGCAACCGAAGAGCGGCACCTACCGCTGTATCTGAGGCATCGACGAACACAGCTAGGGATGCATCTGCCTGAGGAAATGCCAGTAGTGTCGCATCAACGAACTGTTGTTTGACTGTCATAAACGCATGGACGGCTTCAGCAGATCACGTAACCTCGCGGAAGTCTTTAGTTTTGGGGCCAGGCAAGTAGGTGTTCAGGATCGTTTGGTGATGAGCGGTCTTGGGCAAGAAACGACGATAGAAGTTTAACATGCCCAAGAACCTTTGCAGATCCTTTACTGTTGTTGGTAGGTGAAAGCTTTTTATTGCCTCAAGCTTGTCTGGGTCAGGTTGGATACCGTCAGGGGTTATCTAGTAGCGGCTTACTTGACTCTGGAGGAATCTCCATTTTTCAACGTTTAGGATAAATCCGGCCTCAAGGAGACGTTGAAAAATGCACTCGAGATGTTCCGATGTTCAAGTTTCACAAGACAGAGTGCTTGAACCTCTGGAACGTCTGCGCAGCGTTGTACAAGCCGAAAGTCATCCTGGTGAATTCGAAGAGTCCGGAAGGTGTGCAGATAGTCATTTTCGGGAGCGACATGATTTGGTGATACGGCTTAGAAGTTCATTGGCGTTTGCCAAAATCATAGATGAGTGGAATAGGATATTGACCTGGAACTGTCTGAGCATTCAGACGCCTATAACCGCCACATGGTCACCATTCACCGTTTGGCTTAGCGACCAATTGAAGTGGAGAGGACCAACAGGTATTGAAAGGTCCGCAAACACTCTGTTTCATTAAATTGTTGAATTCTTTCTTTGCAATAGAAAGCTTCTGGCGTAAAGATGGACGCACTTTTGAGAAGATTTAAGAGGCGATAATATTGGTGTGGTGCTGCACGTCGTGCTTAACCGGCTTGGAGAAACTACTTTCTGTAGAAATGTTACGATACTTTCTGAGGAGTGCGCGAGTGCGGTGGTCGGCAACTTTCTTGAAAATTATCGAAAGAGTGTCATTTTGGTAGGTGGACATTTTCCCTGACATCTGTAATGAGGTTGCAGGGTCTATCAAAGTCTTGTTCTGCAAGTCCTCCAGCAGCCTATAGTGGTACAGGTACAGGAAGCTTGCTTCCCAAATGCAAAGTAGCAACCATCGCTACGAGCTTTGTGACCGCGTCGGCCAGTGTCGTCACCATGGCCTTGAGTTCGTCCACTTCATGTACTTTGTCGGCCGTGGTAGACAACAACTCCAGCGATCCCGAGTTCGTGCAGGACAAGATGCGCTCCGGGAGTCGTTGCTGCAAGAGGGACTTAAGCAGCTCAGAGCCGACCTTATCTCCACCCAGCTGCTTCATTTCTCGAAGCAATTGCCTGGGGGTACGGTCGTCTAGCGTCAGCTCATTCAGCAAGTGATTAAGCTTCGCTTCCTCACTTTTGTGGGTCATTTGTTTGATGTAAAAAAGCGTTTTATCCGAAACAGGCATTTATTTGACGCAGACATTTGTCTATCTGATATCGACTCAGGCATTTTCCCAGCTGATTTATTTATTTATCAAAGGGACCATAAACAGAAAAAATTCCAATCGCATATTGCCCTCAGAAGGAGGAAAAAGCAAAGATAGTAGTTTACACTTAAAAAGAAAATGCGAAAAGGAGTCTACGGGACCAAGCTGTAGTGCATTATAGCTCTGACATAATTTCGGGATCGGGGAATGGAAATAGACTTCGAGCTCCGCGAAGGGCACACCGAAACTGACAGCGTTAAACCTGTTGTATGACACGTTACGAAGAACGATAATAGCAGAAGCAGAGCAGTCCATTAGGCCGGTAGAAAGTTTGAAGAGGGTGCAAAGATCGTGGAATATTCTACGTTGTTGGAGGTAAGGGAGACGAAAAGCACAGAGCGGGCAGGATAGTACGGGGGAGGTTCATCTTAAAGAAGAGCGAGCGGGTGAATTTGCCCTGGGCAAGACAATAACAATTACGCAAGGGGGATCAAATCACGGAACAATACCCAAAGAGACTTCTAACGAGGGAGTTAAAAAGCATTATGCAGGGTTGGACCGAGGTGAAATCAGTAGCAGTATGAAACCTGACATTTTGGAAGCACGGTTGATGATATCAAAGTAGTGGCTGTCAAAACTGAGCTTATCGTCGAAGATTACGCCCAGGTCGAGGATAGAGTTCAAGTAGGACAGACAGAAATCGTTAAGAGAGTAGGAGAAAAGGGTGGGGGAGGTTTTAAGCGATTAAGCGACTAACACCTCGAGTGGCATTTGCTGTATTAAACAACCAACTTATTAACTATGCACCAATGTACTAGAGAATCCAGATTTGCCTGCAGGGAAGTGCAATCCATTGGGGACGAAACAGAGGAAAACAGCTTGAAGTCATCAGCGTATAACAAGCAAGGACATGTGAGGGTATAGGGGATGTCGGTAATAAAGAATAAACATTAAATAGGCCCTAGAATGGATCCTTGTGGCACACCAGCGGAGAGGGAAAAAGAACTAGAAGTGCAAATATCAAAGGAAATGCTACAGGATCGGAAGGAGAGGTAGAAGGCAAACCATGTAATAAGTGATGGAGGAATGTTGAGAGAGGTGAGTTTGTATAATATTATCTCGTGTTTAACGAAATCGAAGGCCTTAGAAAAGTCCGTGTAAATGACGTGGACTTCCTGACAAGAGTTAAGGCATTTGGCTAGTTGGTGAAGTCCAGAAGATTGAAAGCAGTGTATTGACGTTTTATGAAGCCGTGCTGCTCCTCAACTATAAGGTGGCCGAGGTGGGTGGTCAACCAGTCATTGACATATCTCTCGAGGATCTTGGAACAGGATGAGAGCGAATAGGGCGGACATTTTGGGCCTTTGTGTATAGGAAAAATAAGGGCTTACTTCCATAGGCTGGGAAAATGACACTCTTCGAGGCTCTTATTGAAAATAATGCAGAGAGGAAGGGAAATGAGCTTAGAGGTTTTAATCAGGAAGAGGTTGGGAAGATCATCGAGGCCGGGTCCGACATTGGCATCAACCATCAAAGAGGGAGCATGGAAGGGAACGGCAAGAGATTCGGAGGAAACTATATTCAGAAGGGGGAAAGGCAAAGAAGAGGGACAGGGGTTATGCACTGAATAGAAGTAACTGCAAAGTTAGTCACAGGATAGCTGAGGAGAGGTAGCAGTGGAGCCAGATAATTTAATAAAAGTGGGTGGAGACTGGGAGGCATTGCTGGCGTTACGGATGTGAGACCAGAATTTGTCAATTCGACTTCAACATTGTCCAAATAATCCTTCCTGGATTTAACTGAAGATCACAGAGCGCTAAACTGGCCAAAGACTGCATGGCTTCCGATGGATAAACATTTTTTCCTTGCAGTTTGTTTCAGACGTAGTTTTTATGGATTTCCGTGGTTAACCATAATGGGTAAGAGCTCAAGTATTTGGGGGAGGAAGGAACGTAACTAGAAAGGCGATCAGACAGGATGGAATAATCGGAGATGAGGGCTTGGTCGCAGGTTAATGGTGAGAGAATGGGAACTCAGTTGGTTGACACCAGAGCTAAGTTCAAACCCTCAAAATTGCTCTTACGAAAGTTGGGCTTGCGCGTAATATGGGAGTTGAGGCGTGGCAGTTGCACCTCAAGAACATAATGATGGACAACAGGAGCAACGTAGAGACGAGCAAGAGAAGATTGGGATAGGAGCCGTCCTGGCATATTGAAGAGGATTAGATTGAGAGTGCGATTTAGGTGATTTGTGGTGCTGTTGAACTGAAGAGCAGGACAGGTGTTCATGAAAGTGAACAAAGGGAGAGACGAATGAGAGGAACAAATTAGATGTTTTTGGCTGGCCGGGAATGTTAGGCCAGGAGAGCAAAGGGAAGTCAAAGTCACCATAGACAATGAAAGGAAGAGAGGAGGAAGTTACAGTAAGGACTTCTGAAAGATTGTCGAAGAATTCATCGTACAGATAGGAAGGACTGAGGCAAGGGAAGTATACGCAACGCATAATAAAAGGACTGGTGTTGGGAGGGAGAACATGTAACGTGATATAATCATAGGGGGTAGAAAATGACCGATGAGGTGCCAGCTGTTTTCAATATGTTTACCTTGCGAATATGCTAGGCCATATTTTGTCATGTCGTTCCCAGTGGGCGTTAGCAAAAATGTCATCTCGTGTCGGTCCCAGTTGGATATCCTCAAAAACATGCAAATACAGAAAGAGCAAAACTTGTAATAATATTTTCATTGCAAACTGTATTTTTCATGGTAGTCGATGATTTCATTTTCACGATTTGCCGTTGTTATCTTTCAGCTAACTTCGATGAATCACTGAATTTTCATTTCATAAAATAAACTCGGCACAGCTTTGGACATATATTGCGTCCGTGCGAAGAGTTCACCCCACTTAGCCCCACCAAAAGTCGGTAAAACACATTTGTTTACATGACAATGCGTACATAATTGTCTATTGACATTACGAAGCACATTTAATACTCAGTCTCTGCAAATGTTAAAATGTTTTAATAAAAGAAAAGCTAAAATAGACTAGCAACCATGCGGCAAATAAGTGCGAGTTGAACTCAAGGCAATGAATAGATTTGCACTTGAAATATTACGAAACTGGAAACCATA
This sequence comes from Hermetia illucens, assembly GCF_905115235.1. Classification (NCBI taxonomy): domain Eukaryota; kingdom Metazoa; phylum Arthropoda; class Insecta; order Diptera; family Stratiomyidae; genus Hermetia; species Hermetia illucens. The sequence goes on along the minus strand of NC_051853.1, from coordinate 12,148,705 downwards.
AACGAATTTACTATAAAAGTTGCCATTTTGAGATAAAAAGTTACTTCTTTGGACGTTTCCAAATGCACGTAATACATGCAAATTGTCAAAAAAAGTTAGTTAATCACCAGACGCTTGGGCGTTCGAAGTCCCATTCAAGTTGAGTATTATCTTGAACATATCAGAATAAACCCAGAGAAGGCTGGGTTGTAAATTTTCAAACATTGAAATTCAATAATCTCTCACGTGATACTAATTTGGCGAAACATGTATCATGGTGCTTTCTTTCAGATTATTTTTGCTTGATTATGAATTACTTCTTTTGATACGTTAAACAGCCGTTTTTAAGGTTCTGTAGAAAATATGGAAGATAAATTTTGCTCGATATTCAAATTTGAAATATATTTTCCATATAATTGACCGCTAACCAAGCAATTGCAAAGCCTTGATGAGGGGATGGGGACGACTAAAATATTATCCCGTCCTTGTAGGTCTGTCCGCACGTATGTGTAATTCCACACAACGGTCTATCGGCAAATGTTTATCTACCCATATGTCATTCAGTTCAAGAAAATTGAGCTAAGTTTGTAACGCTTTTACCCCTCACATTTATTATACAAAACTTGACGTTTCCTAATGGATTGTCTATGATATCCGCAAGCACCTTGGTTTCGAATCTTACACATACACCGAAATCGCGATTACTTCCACGGTCGAATTCCAAAATGTAAAAATAAATAGTCGGAAATCGGGCGTTCGACACTTCACTTGTGAAAGGTTTTGTTGGTTTCTCATGTAAGAAAATCTCAGTATGTAGAACATATGCATTAAATATGTTAGAGTATTCACCGTAATGCGATATTTGCATCCTACATATGCTGGTTTGGAGTGCACTAAATTTACTGAAAGAATAATTTTAATCTAAAGTTTCATTGAAATAGTAGGATTTTCTCCAAACTTTCCACTATCGCGTTCCATTTCTCCGTTTCTCGGCCATATTCCTATATTCATGACTGTTTTTTCGACCCCGATTGCAGTACAGTCTGAGAAACAGAATCCTAAGCGAACTTTAAAAACAGAATAGCCTTGTGAATTGTAGCTTTCGTCAATATTGGCCTCGGTTTTCTTCAACGATGATCACTGAAATTTACGATTGTCTATTACATATGTAACTTGGTATGTTGTATGGACATATATATGACTATAACGGCTAACATGGTTCCAATCGTAAAAATTAATGTGCACCGAAATGCAACCACTCATCGAGTTGATACCGCAGTTCACTCCGGAGGTAAAAGCTGATCTAGTGGTGACTAGGGAACAGTGCGAGAACAAGGACTTAGCCGCATGGCATCCCAGTTTTCAGGTGCTCCTGTCATCTGGGTTCCGAATGGTTCCCGACTTCGGATTTGTGCCTAAGACGTAGCTTTATCTATTTAGCACCGAATAAGACAATGGTGGATTTTCGAGGAAGGGTTGTTATTTTAGACGACGCTGTCTGCGTTTCTTGGTGGGTGGTGACTTCATTGCCAGGATAATATCCATAATGACAGCATTGAATCCCCGCAAACGTTTCAGTGCCCAGAAGGAAAGATTACCAACGGAAGCTCGTTGTCGGAATCAGTGCTCTCGTCGATGGACGAGGGGCGAATATATAAGACTTCCCGGCGAGCGACAAACAATACACCGGATTCGAAATGGTTGACTCTATCTCTTGGCGTGCACTAGTCCGACGCTCTCCCAGCCCGTGATGTCGTAAAGATGATCATCGAGCGATTGGTTAAATCCCTTGGAACAGGCAGGGCCGCGCTGGAGAACACTTCAGAGTATTACGGCACTGCAACTTGTACTGTCGTAAATTCAGTTATGAATCTGGCAACGACCCCGATCGTGGCAAGCCTTCTAAAAATTGCCGACCTATGAAGGAGGAGAGGAGACATGCGTCACAACAACAGGGCATAGATAAACTAAAAAGGGACTCCGCAGTGCGGTAAACAAAAAGCAAAGTTCGCTGCTTCGCAGAGAGTAGTTGACGAGATGGATGGGGATCCATGGGGACCCGGTTATAAACTGATCAGCCGAAAAATCGTGGCCAAAGGAAAAAAGATAGGCCGAATCGTGGATATTATTCCCTACGGATCCCGTTCAGATTAATGAGAAAAGTGCGGAAGACGTCGAGGATTGGGTTTCTCTCCTGCATAGGAACACTAGAAAAAGAGGGACCAGAAGGGAATGAAGATTCTAGTGGGAGTAGCATAGAATCTCATACTAAGGCTGAATTTCTGAAAAGTATCTCACAATAGTCTGTTTGGACTCGACATGCCAGAAGTCTTGCGTCTGGTCGGTTATGCAGATGATATTGCAGCACTTGTGGCTAGACCCACTGTTGAACACTGTTCATGGTTTCAGGCATCTTGACTAAAGGAAGAATCGCATCCTGCATACCGTGTAGATGGGCGTATTGATGATAGAGACAAAAGGGTTCAGTTCCTTAGATTGACGCTCAACTCGGGGATGTGCTTTTTCGGACAAGGCCGAAAGTTTAGCCTTATTTCGACTTTGGAGGTCCTTTCTCTAGTAGGAGACGTGTTATTATGAGTTTAACACAGTCCGTTCTGGTGTAAGGCACGAAAATGTATCATAAGCGTCTTGCGCAGGTGCAGGGAGGGAGCGCTTCGCGAGTGACGTCTACCGACCGTGTTGCCTCAGAACCGTTTGTGATCGTGATCGCGATCGCAGGAATAATGCTCGTTATCCTCTTACTAATGAACACTATCCATTAGCGCAAGAAAGAGCATTTTTCTATCAAATAATCAACTCTATGGGGTTTTCCAGATATGTTTGTGTTTTCGAATAAATACTCGTCCCCAGTTTCAATAATAACACAGCTGAAAACGGTAGGACCAATGTGAACATTTGGCTATACATCTAATGAAAAATCGACTGTCTAATCTTTCACAGTAGAAGAACCTTTCTCCAACCTTTATCAATCTGTGTCCACAGTGCTAAAACACTTTTTTTTATGTCCCTTTTGAGTCAACAGAGTAAAAATAAATCACAGTGCGCTAGATCCGGTGAATAGGGGAGTTAAAAATCGGTTGTTTCTTTGTCAAAAGATGCATTACGGTGAGGGCGCTGTAAGCTGACCCGTTGTCATGATAGAAGAATCAGCCTTTGCGACAAAGGCCTGCCCTTCTCTTCCAAATACTCTCCCCAATCTTCTCAAAATTTACAAGTATAACTGTCAAAACTTTGGCTCGGGGGAACGACCTCGGCATGCACAACACCTCTGCCAGCTGTCTTCTACTGGCTCAATTGCTGCTTTGTTTCAAAGTCGTATCCATAGCACCACGATTCATTACAAATAATCACCTTAGAAAACAATTTAGGATTCTCTATGACCTAATTTTGACGTTGAAAACATGCCTGAAATCAACGCTCCCTTTGCTCGCCTGTAAGAAGAAGAATGACAAATTTTGACGCTGAAAACAGGCCTAAAATCAACGCTCCCTTTGCTCGCCTGTAAGCTGAAGTTCTTTTCATGTACAACTCTCCCGATCGGAACCTCTCAGTCAGAGTTAATCCATGGTTCTGCGGTAGTTTTGACGAACGAGGATATTAGTTTTGTTGACGTTTTCACCACTTCTTGCGGTGAGTGGCGTCCTGAAAGGAGTTGGTCTCCTACTGACGTTTCTCCATTTTTAAAACGTGAAAACTACTCGTAGACTCTGGTTTTACTTAAGACAGAGCAGGAAAGAAAATTTCACAGTCGCATGTTGATCTTGATAATCTGTCATCCCTACTAAAAAAAAACTCAAGCGAATTTACGCACTCCCAGCGACACAACTTCTCAGAATCTCAGATGGCGTGACTGTAGTGGACACCAGATCGAACAATGGGTTTCCTCACTCTCCCTCTCCACCATTATTATTTCACTCTCTCTGGTTTTCGCACTGTTGTAATTCCTATCTCGTCAACGTTGTATATATTTTAGTAAAGTAAAAAATCTTGAAACATTTGTTCTGTTGAAACTTGTAGCTCTCGCTAAACTGGTTGCTTCCGAAGTGCCCAGGGATAAACATCGGTGTCTCTTCATGAAGTTATAAAACCTGTCCTATATCCTGCCATCTTGCTTACTCCTCATGACTGGGGTATTTTCGTCAAATTTTCTTTCGCATACTGATAGGCAAATTTCTTTACCTCTGTGAAAGCCCAAAGTACACATCTGTAGCCGATTTTAAGTATTCAGACAACAGCAACTCTTATTCTGGTGTAAATACCTGTAAGGAAATGGAAGCATAACCTAATAAGTTTGTTATTTGCGACAAAGGGAAAGCTATCGTCACAACCAACAAACGGCATACAATGTGCATGTCAGGAAGAAGCTAAAGGGGGCAAATCCTATGGAATAGGAAAGACTTATCTCCCTGAAAAAAAAGAGTGTCCAATTCGACCCTGCCCTAAATGAAATGGCGCAACAATCCAATTGGATCAGAGACTTGAAGTGTGTTAGAGCACTTCATTCGAGACCGTAAGGGTCACTTCAGGATTATAGTACCCTATAGAAGGCAATGTGGTCAGCATTGCGCTGGCCCGAGATTATACTCTAACTTGACTCAAGTACCCGTTCACAGCTGAGTCTACTGGTATCCGACATCCAGTCACGATAACAAATCGCTTTGCCACCAATGAGATTTATACCACGACCTTTTGCTACGACAGCCCAGCGCTCTAACCACTTGAGTCATCCCTGACTGAAATGCCTCCCCAAAATGATCGCTTCGCATTATTTTCAGGCTCTCCCAGATGTCCAATGTGCGAGCCTTACTCACATGCCGTACTGGCTTCACGTTGTCTGGTGTTACCAAATGTCCTCCTTCGATAATGTGCATAGCAACCACTGATCTCACCGTATTCGCTCTTTGCATTCCGATTATTTTACGTGCTTTTGAAACCTCGTCGTGGTGAGCCGTTTCATCTCTCCAATGTCCACTCAGTGGCCTCATCAAATTTTAAAAGAATGGTTGAATATCGACATGGCGCCATCAAGTAGGATATACCAAATCAAAATCAGACTAGGCTTTTCCAAAGACCACACCACAAGACAAACTAAAAGACTGGTTTCGGTACGATGGAGAGAGCACATGAGAGAAGCGAAAATGACCAGCAAAAAGAGAAGAAAGAGCGCATCACTGAAATCAATGATAGCAGGGCACATCATAGAGAAAGGACACAGCATTACATGCGGCAGCGAATACGTAAGCAACAGAAAGCTGCATGCGCAAGAGACACTGCCTATCTGACAGGAACCAGGTATTTTTATGTTATCAAGGTGAAAAGTTTGATTCGCGAAGCTCACTAACAATAAAGGAGGGAGTAAGAAGGGTTAGAGAGGAGTTTCCTCTTCCTCCTATATACCTTCCCCTTCAGGGAGCAGGGCTGAACATTCAAAATTTACCATGAATATATCAAAGAAACTTCACTTTGAGGCATCACAGCTTTTTAAGAAGAGTGAACGCTAAAAGTCTTCATCGGCGGTAAAGGAGACAGACCTCCCTCTTCCCCCTGCATAATCTTTCTCCTCCGTTGGTGGACTTTTACCAAGCGTTCTTTGACACTTATTTCCGCCGTGTCATCAGGTCACTCTGGCCTGACAGAATCTCTGCTGAAAAACATCTTGATTAAAAGATGGTTCGTGGTAGAGGATACGTTTCACTTTAAGGAAGGCGAGAACTCTATCGCTATTTATGGCATATTTTTCGATGTTGTTTGTAAAACCTGGTATTATATACACATTCATATAATATCGGCAGGCATAGGGACATTCGCAACCCATTGAAATGAAAGGTACGACGACTTAAAAGTCTGCGTAACGTAACCGCATCCAGGTAGGACCTTATGAATTTACTTAACAGATACTAACCCCCGGCTTCAGAGCGTTTAATCTTAGGACTAGAGGACTAGAGTGAGACTAATCCCGACCTTTTCGCCAACACCTTCGAGCCGTGCCTAAAAGAAGGAATATTCCCTGCCCAGTGGAAAAAGCAAAAGTTGGTGTTGCTTCCGAAGCCTGGCAAGCCGCCTGGAAACCCAGCGTCGTATCGTCCTATCTGCCTGTTGGATGCAATGGGGAAGATGATGGAGAGAGTCATTTACAACAGACTCCTGCCCATCGTCGAAGCCAGCAATGGTTTGTCGGAACGCCAGTTTGGTTTCCGACGCGTCCACTCTACGGTGGACGCAATTGGCATGGTGGTAAACCTGGCAAAAGGTGCACTGATTTCTGGCGGCTGCTGTGCCGTGGTGGCGTTGGATGTCAAAAACGCATTCAACTCGGCCAACTGGAATAGAATTAAAGGGGCGTTGGCTGACATAGGTGTCCCCGGATACTTAGCGAATTTGGTGGAAAACTACCTCTCAGAGAGGACTCTCTGGTACGGGACGGATGAGGGCCCCAAAGAGTACATTGGCACAGCCGGGGTACCACAGGGATCGGTACTTGGTCCCCTGTTGTGGAATATCATGTATAATGGGGTGCTTGCTCTTCCCGTCCCAGAGGGGACTACGAGTGTCGGCTTTGCTGATGACCTAGCTGTGGTTGTTGCAGCAAAACACCCAGAAGATGTGGAGGTTTACGCAACGGAAACAGTGAGAGCGGTAAAGTTCTGGCGAGAAAAGGCCGGGCTGACCTTGGTGGACGCGAAAACGGAAGCGGTCTTAATAACGAAACGCAGGAAAAATAACACTGTAAAAGTAGAGGTCGATGGACATACGGTCGTATCAAAGCTGGCTATCAAATACCTGGGGGTAATAATTGACACCAAATTGTGTTTTAGGGAACACCTAGAGTATGCATGCCAAAAGGCAGCCAGTGCCACCACGGCACTTGCAAAAATGTTGCCAAATATTGGTGGACTGAAACATTGCCGGAGGTTGGTGCTAGCCGGAGTGGTGCGCTCCATACTACTCTACTCGTCGCCTGTGTGGGCAGAAGCGCTTGCAAACTCTCAGAGACGAAAGCAGATGAACTCGGTTTACCGGCGGATGGCTTTGAGGGTTTGCAGTGCTTTTAGAACCACATCAGATGAGGCAGTATTGGTGGTGGCAGGCATGATCCCGGTTGACATTCTGGCCAAAGAAATGAGTATCCTGTACAATGCAAGACACATGGAGGGGCATGCACAGCGTAGAAATGCGGCAAGGTCAGAGTCGCTTGATCTCTGGCAACGCAGATGGGACGAGTCTACGAAAGGTCGTTGGACGCACAGGCTCATTCCCAACATTAGGGTGTGGCTTGAGCGAAAACATGGGGAGACCAACTACCACATTACCCAGTTCCTCACGGAGCACGGTGGCTCCTGCAGGCAGTATCTGCACCGCTTTGGGTTGGATGATTCTCCGAACTGTCCCAGATGCGATGGCATACCGGAGGATCCAGAGCATGTGATGTTTCACTGCCCACGATTTGCGATGGAGAGAAGGAGCTTAAACCAGGTACTGGGCAGGAGCGGGACCCCGGAGAGCTTGGTTACTGAGATGCTGGAGTCCGAGGAGAAGTGGCTTTCGGTTGGCTCCGCAATCATCCAAATGCAGGAGGAGTTGCTGAAGGAACAAAGAAGGAGGAAGAGCAAACCTACCCCGCGAAGTAATACCTCAATGGTGGTCCCGCGGGGCTGGGGCTGGAGAGACCGGGGGTGGTTTTTAGTGGGTGTGAATCCCACGGACGTGTCTTTCTTAGATTTTCCACCTCCGTTTACGCAAAAAAAAAAAGAAAAAAAAAGAGGACTAGAGTTTATGCCATAGATTTGCTTAGCTTCGTTTAGATATGACGTATTTCTGAAACTGAATATTTTATTATAGATCATGGAAAGAATCACGTGTATAGCAAACGCTTAATTGAAACCATCAATTGTCAACGATCTTGAAATTGATTCAGAGGAAATTCAATGATTTGTGTTTATCTGGGTACTGTAGATTCAGTATTCAATTTTCCAGACGAAACATTCACTAGCGCACTGGCCTCGCTTCTCTAGAATATCTACATCAAGACAGAAATTGGTTTACTCACAGATAGTATATATTGGAAGCTATAACATTATAATTCGCAATAGAACCGGAAAATCGACTTGCACATGATGCACCAGGTTTTACCCCTACACGATAGTGGATAATGAGAATTCTAATGAATGCCACAATTATGCAATGTTCTCTGTAAAGCATTACAGAAAAGATCAAGATTGTGAAGCTAGACTGACCCACGCTCATATAAAGCAAGGAATGTTTCCTGTCTTATCTAAATACGTACATATGTTTCGCAGTCTCAATCAAAATGCTCTGATTCATTCGCCTGTCTTATCAGAGGAAGCAACAAAATGATATTGATTTAAAAATAAATGCGATGATTCTCCCAACAATATTTCTCCACATCTACTCAAATCGCTGAAGAATTAGGATTTCCTCTAATTAAAATGTTCTATGATTCAAAGGTGACTTCGTCGGAATCAAAACGTTAGACTTGCAGTGATTGAAAATCAGATTATAGAGGAAAATTGATTACTTTAAAGATAGTTCAATCCGAACATGCCACATGGTGTTAGATATTTGATTGATTGATTTGTATACAGTGAGCGATTAATAAACAGGTAAGTGTATGCTTTTAGAGTGGAAATTTGCACGCCAATTGGTAGGAGTTGTTAATTGACAAGAATTCGCCGGCACTTATATCCTTCAGGTTTGTTACCACATAAACTCAAGTATCTTTTCCTGGGAGTATAGAAGGCGCATGAAGGGGCCTAAAGGTAGAATATACTTTCAACTCTATCTCTCTCATTAGATTAGGCTTTCGAATAGAATAGATAACAGTGTGAAGTATCCTTAAATGTACGATTCGAACACGAAGTGAAAAGACCCAATATAATCATGGATCCAATTTCACGACCTTCGAGCCCATAATACCCAAAACCTCTGTTGCATTATCAAATATTAAGCAACTAATGAAGCCTACGGCGTAGCCGGTATTCAGCCCAAACCTACCTGCAAACAGAAGGGGAAGGCCCGGCAAAGGGAATTACAGCCACTAAAGAGAGGGAACTACAGGATGAATCCTGCCTGATAGAACCTTCTCCTTCACCCTTATCGGGAGGAGCAGAAGAAAGGGCTACTAGTTTAACGTCATATGTGGAAATGGACCCAAGCGGCCTGGACCCCGTGAACCTGCGAAGGCCCCAAGCCGGCGGCAGAAGAAGGTATTGCGAAGGAAGATGAAGTACCTTTGAAATGAGGACATGGACGTGGCTGTACCACTAGATGCGGTTATGTCCAGAGAAATCGGACGCGGGATAAACTGATAACCCCGGTAAGACCCTCACAACGCTTCTTTGTACTTCAGACCAGGGCCTACTTCCGCGCGTCCCGCGAGGATTAGGACCGGTGTGCCGGGAGGTGATTTAATCAGCAAGAGGGATCTCAAAGAAACTGCTCCCTCCCAAGGAATTCGGACACGAAGGTGGGAAGGACGAGGGACAAAATGTCAGAGGGACAATTTATCATCCTCGGGGAGTGCCTGTGAAAAAAAGCCAAGATTTAAAAATCAAGGTTTTCTTGATGGGCTTCTCCATTTGGAATGTATTGATGAGGCTGCCTTAAAGTGGCTCCAGCAGGTAATCCTGGCTTTGAGTTCTGGCAGTCGGCCCAAGGTTACTATTGTGAACACTGAGCTGCGCAGGACAGAACATGTCGGATGTTGGTTGCAACGTTTATTGGGCCCTCGAAGCAAGGCAGGGAACATCATCTGCATGTTGGATGAACCGAACCCGGGCATGGACTTCGGACACTGGAGGGTACACAATATCGCAGCAAATTGCATTTTCGGTGCGCTTTCCCGCAATGGAGCTGCGCGCGGAGGATAGTGCATATAGTGGCGAAACCCCCGTATGGGGTTCGCATTGGCGAAGGGACTACAGAACGAATCCTATCTGCCATTAACTTCTCCTACACCATTTACGGAACAGACGAAAGAAAGGGAAGCCCGAGACGTGAACTGAACTGACTTGATAATCAAATTTATGCAAACCTGACACTGCGAATCAGTGAAGGTGTTAAATGGAAAACAGACGAATGCTCTGCGGGATAAGATGAAACTGTACTGTACTTCCAAAGTGGGACTATTCTCAGAGAAATCAAACACAGGGGGACCGAATCCCTGGAGGCACGGTGTGGGGGAATCCCCGTTACATGATGACCGCGAAAAACACAACGAGTTCAAATTAACCTGCAGCATACCACAGCCTCCTCCTAACTTTTGGCGAGGTTGACAAAGCTGCAATACTGCCCGAACATTTTTCTGGTGCAAGAGCCCTGGGTTCGACTTAATAGACTCTGTGGCATTGGATCAGTAAAGGACACTAGGATCTCTACGATAAAAGATCCATAAGACCGATGGCTTATGTCCTGATGTCAAGACGGTTAGAGGAAACCATGCTAAGACAGTTCTGTTCCCAGGACCTAGTTACGGTCATCGTACAATACCCGATTAATGGCGAGACGAAAAACATCATAGTTGCCTCCGCCTATTTACCCTATGATTTTTTGTGGCCCCCACCGACGCAAGAACTAAGGGTTCTGGTAGTGAATGCAGAATCAAGTGGTCTCGAACTCTTAATAGGTTACAATACGAATGCTCAACATATTTGTTGGAGCAGTAGCAAATGCAATCCAAGAGAAGATAAGCTATTTGATTTCATCACTATAGCAGGCCTCATGACTGCGAACGTAGGGTGCGTCGTTTGTGAGACCGAGAAAAAGTGAAGTAATTGACCTAACAATCTGTACTTTAAAAGTATTAGAGTTGATTACAAACTGGCGGGTGCTAGACGAAGTCTCACTGTCAGATCACTGACGCCTAGAATTCAATCTGACTGTTGCGGACGAACGGTCTGTAATAAAAAGACGGAACCCTAAGAAAACGGGTTGGACAAAGTTCAATGAACTTCTTGGCAATAAAGTGCAGCTCCCTAGGCGACTAAGGACCCCTTTGGCGTTTAAAGATGAATGCCAAACTTTGAATTCCACAATTTTAGAGTGCTATGAAGAGAGTTGTCCTATTTCCGGAGGTTAATACGGTAAAACGGTTCCTTGATGGAACCAGGAACTGTAAAAACTCAGGAAATCAACTAGGCGACTTCTGAACCGTATTTGTAAAAGTAATAAGAACGAAGACTGGTTAAACTTCCGGAACTCACAGCGTGAATATTAGAAGCTAATTAAAGGTTCGAAACGAGACTTTTTAAGAGTGTACTGTGAGGAACTGGCAGGCGAAAGAGAGACTTCAAGTCTGCGCAGAGTCCTTAAAAGGGATGAGTCAGCCAAGTTGGACTCTCTTAGAATGGTAATTTCACGAGATCCAGACTGGAATTAGTGCAGACCTTTTTAGAAGTAAACCATCCGAGAGAAGTGGAAGGGAGAGAGTCGACGGTTCTTGCAACCTCTTTAACACTCAAGTGTTGCAAAGTGAACTGGAACACTGCGAAAGCGTTTGTTCCCAATGAAAAGGCGAGAGCTGTCATACTGTCCTTTGAACACTTCAAAGCACCTGGCATGGATGACCTCCATGGCAATGCTAAAGGAAAGTATGGAGCACTTAGAGCGATTGCTAAGAAATATTTTTCTAGCATGTCTGATCGACAGAAAGCACCACATCAACACCCTATGGATAATCTGGGAACTGTCCGTGAAGTTTAGATATTCGCTGCACTTGCTCTTAATCGATTTCGAGAAAGCTTTCCATAGCATGAACAGGGAGTGTATTTGGATGGCTCTATGCAGAAGCTGCCTTCTGGAGAAACTAATAGCTATTATCTGAGCGACATACTATATGATGTCGCAAATGTCACGTGTTGAACCGAGGTAAAATTTCGGAGGATTTTGAAGTCCACAGCGGAGTCCGCCAGGGTTGCATCTTGTCACCGATGTTATTTCTTTTTGTTATCGGTGGCGTTCTTCATATTGCTTTGTTCGGACGACGTGAAGGAATTCAGTGGACTACAGCTGATGACGTCTGTTTCTTCTCTTAGCGGGTTATACACCTGGGCTAAATAACTCTAGATTGGGAAAGAGAGGCGAGTAGAGTTGGACTGAAGATAAACACTAACAACACCAAGGTTCTCATTCGGACGTACTCTCCCTATTTGCAATAATGGGCAGAGCATCGAAGGCATCGATCAATTTGTATATCTGGGAAGTACGGTTTCTGCCGACGTTGGCACCGAATTCAAGGCATTAACAGCGCTAGATCCGCTTTTGCTGTCTAAAATCTGAAGATCAAAATCTAAGATCAAAGCTGAAACTGTTCTCTATGAGTGTTCTTTCTGTGTTACTATATTGGACTAGCACATGAAAAGTGAACTCTACTGTTACTCAAAAGCTGCAAACTTTCGTCAATACCTGTCTGCGTTGTATTATTGGAGTGCGCTGGCCTGACTTTATCTCAAACGAAGAACTTAGACGGCGCACAGGCTTGGCACTCGTACATACTGTAATCGGAAGATGGAAGTAGTAGTGGATGCACTCTCCCAAGATGGCTGACGTGTAGGTCGCCTCAAAGGCACTTGATGCAGAACAGTAGAGGAGTGCGAACATCTCGAGGAGCCATGGGGGGAGCTGAAGCGCATTTTAGATAATCGCGCAAGATGGCGCGTAGGTGTGGTTGACGCGCTGTACCCCAAAAAGAGGCGAATGCCAACCATATATAAATTCTTGAAAATTTGAGGAACTTTTACCTTCGCAGTAGGAGTGGTCGTCTATTTAACGTCATCATTACCTCTAGTCTATCCAACAACGCCGATATTAACAAGGTCTTACGTTTTAACCAATTTACTTCCCAAAAGGTAAAAACCGTCTGCTATAAGCAGTTAAACCTTTGATCACTGTCGTTTTTATCTTCTGAATCGATAATATCTGTTATGTCTTCAGAAAGGACAAATCCTCACTGCACCAGTTTATGCAAAATCGACGATGCAACGAATACGAGACAAAAATGCCGCGCATCGCCGCAGTTCTGGCTAGATGTGCCGTGGAGTTCCTAAAAAAGTGTCAGTCAAACCCCGAACCCCTTAGTTACCGGGTGTCGGCAAATTAAGGTTAGCGAGGAAAATTCCCTCCGCTTCAAGAAATTTTCACAACTCTCTGCCCAACAGAGAATGTAGAGTTGCAGTATGTTCTCCTAGCTAAGGAAACGCTCACGGTCGTTCCTAACTTATCTCCCCAATTGCAATTCTCTTGATATCCCTCATTGGAGGTCTTTTCAAGTTCAATTTTCTGGCAGACTACAGAAAATTCAAACAAGAGGGGTCACAAGGAATTTACATCTGTGGTGATACCGCGAAATATTAGCAACCATATAAAGTGTCCGAATAGCTAAGTGTTTCGTGCACTAGGCTGTTCCGTACGACAGCCAGGTCGCGGGTCAAATCTCACCGTGGTAGCAAGATTTGTGTCTTGACTTGGCGTCGGATACCAGTCGACTCAGCTGGGTAATCAGGGTAATAATCACGGGTGACCGCAGTGCAAACCTCATTGCCTTCTACAGGGGCTTTTGGGAGTGAGCAAGCAGGCTCCCGGTTGTCGATACCCATCAACTGCAGTGTGTCGATGGTGAACAACTTGGCCACCGTGACATTTAATGCTACAAGTGATTTCTATCTTGAGAAAGAGGTGTTCAAGCGAAGTACCACCTTACCGAGTACACAGTTAACAAGACCAAACAAAGATGAACTGAAGGCAAATCGTTGGACGACAAAAACGTCCTTCATCAGTGCTAGTACCTAATTAGGCACGTGGTCTCTAAAACAATTGTATGCGGAAAGAAAATAAAAATAATTACAGTATAAGGAACAATACCTAGTTCTTTTCTTAATTTACAGCACTAATAGTTCAGAAGAAAGAACGTATACAGCGAATGTAGGAAGTCGGCCAGCATTGCGAAGCCCAAGACGAACGAAAAGGATGGATGGACTAAAGTTACCAGGAAAAAATCAAAAGTGTGAGGCGATTGTTATCTCCAGTAAGGGTAGTTTCTCCTACGCAGAGATACTCAGAAATGTCAAAGCTGATCATCATCATCATCAACGGCGCAACAACCGGTATCCGGTCTAGGCCTACCTTAATAAGGAACTCCAGACATCCCGGTTTTACGCCGAGGTCCACCAATTCGATATCCCTAAAAGCTGTCTGGCGTCCTGGCCTACGCTATTGCTCCATATTAGGCAGGGTCTGCCTCGTCTTCTTTTTTACCATAGACATTGCCCTTATAGACTTTCCGGGTGGGATCATCCTCATCTATACGGATTAAGTGACCTGCCCACCGTAACCTATTGAGCCGGATTTTATCCACAACCGGATGGTCATGGTATCGCTCATAGATTTCGTCATTGTGTAGGCTACGGAATCGTCCATCCTCATGTAGCTGATCCCAACCTAAAAGAACAGAATTCGAAGAATCCATAAAGGGGTTAGCGTAGGCAAAACTGATGGTTTTCGCACTCAAGTTAGAAACTCACTTGGGGAGAATGCCGCAATGCGTGGTCAAAAATATGAGATCTACATACAATGTAAGGATCTCGATGAAGTGATATCGAAAGGAGAAATTTGTACTGCTTTGAACTAGCAATTCAAGTTGGAAGAACTTGCCGAGGAGTCTGTTCTGGGTTTACGAAAAGCCTATGGAGGAACTTAAACGGCCACAATACGAGTACTAGCGCAGAAGTTGTTGGCGGTCGGAAAAGTTCGGATTCTGTGGTTTGTCTGCCGTTTAAGAGAACAAACTTCACTAAAGAGGTGCTTTAAATGCTTCATGTTTGGGCACTTCACGAAAGCATGTACCAGTGGCATTGATTGATCCGATCGATGCAAAATGTGTGGGAACAAAGGCCATACTGCCAAGGAGTGCAATAGGGACCTCAAATGCCTATTGTGCGAAGTGAAAGAGGGACAGGATAACCGGCGTAATGCCAGAAATTTAGGAAGGCGCTAACTGCAATGAGGAAATGAGGTTTATTCAAATAAACCCGAATCATTGCAGGGTCGCTCAGGATTTATTTGAGCAGACCAAGTTCGAATCTGAGGTGGAAATCGCCATCATAAGTAAACCCTAAAAAAACGTCACGGTGGCATATGGGTTACAGATTCGACTGGTGGAATGACGATATGGGCTTGCGTCGACAGGCCATACAATGTACTGCAAGTCAGGCAGCTAGTGGGTTTGTATGTCCCACCAAGTTTGACACTGTCTGAATTCGTGCAAATGCTTGATAATCTTGTTCTCAACGTAAAGGGACGAAGTCCAAAGGTTATTGCTGGTGATTTCAACGCTTAAGTGGGGTAGTAGAGAATCAATTGCAAGGGGGCGCAGATGCACATAGTTTTGGTTAACGAAGATGTTCTAAGCATTTTTCAGAAAGGGAGGTTAGGTTCGGTTGAAGATCTGACCATTGTCAGTCCTGCGTTGGCGCGTAGTTTGTCCTAGTGCGTTAGCGAACGCTACACCCACAGCGATCACCAAGCAATCTTCTTTGAAATATGTGTCGAGCCCATCATGCCCGAAACCGAGAAAGATTTCAGGCTGGTCTGCAAAAACTTTGAATGAACAGACATTCATAGAGGTGTGGTTAGATCAACCTGATAAAGCAGGCGCCTCTACGGAAAGAGCCGTCTATGTGGCCCAATGCATCGCCAAAACAAGTGACGTGTCCATGGCTAGAAGGCGTTCATTCCCCAGTAGAAGACCAAACTTCTGGTGGAATGGTGAACTGGCCAGCCTTCGATCTGCCTTGACACCAAGCAAAAAGACCGGCTCAAAAGGCGGCAGCTAGAGGCGATCAGGACAAAAAGAGGGCGCCTATAAGGCAGCTGGCCATCCAGCGAAGCAAGAGGAAATGCTTTAAGGAGCTCTGCTCAGAAGCGGATGTAAACACATGGGGGAGTGCTTATAAAATCGTGATAGAACAATTTATAGGCCGTTCATCTCCGCAGTTCACGGGTCCTACCCTCTTAGTGAAAATCATGCAGGGGTTATTCCCCCGGTAAGACGAGGGCACCGACATATTCCAGCCACCTCTGAATATGACGGAAATTCCGCCAATCACTAGAGACAAGTTGCTGGAGATCTGCGGTAGAATGGGAAACAATAAAGCCCCAGGACTGGACAGAGTACCGAATAAGGCTGCGTTGTTCGAAGCATGCCTGTCCGAGGGGATATTTGCAGCAGCATGAAAGCGGCAGAAGTTGGTATCCCCACGCAGACCCATATGTCTTTTGGACACTGTGGGGAAAATGTTAGAGCGAGTAATCTATAATAGATTGCTACCGGTTGTTGAGAACCAAGGGGGTCTTTCAGATCGGCAATATGGGATCCATAAAACCAGCTCAGCTATTGACGCCATCAAATTATTATAGTTACTGGCTTGTTCGAAGATGGAATTCACGGAAAGGGTAACAGCAGCAAATATTGCGTGGTAGTAATCCTGGACGTAAAAAATGCATTCAATTCGGTTAATTGGGATTTAATAGGGAAATCCCTAGAGACGGTTGGTATTCCCATCAATCTCGCTGCTATCATCGATAATTATTTAGCTCAAAGGAGGCTCTGGAATGACATCGATGATGGACTCCCGGAGTACGATAGTGGGTTACTTTGACGACATAGCGCTGGTTGTTGTCGTAAAGCATCTCGAAGATGCTGAGGTATACTTAGGCGAGGCAATCTGTGCTGTTAAAAGTTATCTAGAGAGCGCTGATCTGATACTTGCGAAGGAAAATCGGGAGCGGTCTTCATAACTAAGGGCCGGGAGAGAAATTACACCAGCATTAGAATCGGAAATCATATCATCACTTCCCAGTTGACCATCAAATACTTGGAAATGGTGATAGAAAAAAGCTCAGTTATAGGCAACATGTGTAGTATGTTTGGGATAAATCATTCCACGGCAAGTATGGCCCTGGCAAGGCCCAACGTAGGGGGGCCACGGTATACCTCTAGGTTGCTCATAGCCAGGGTGGTGGCCACAATCATGCTTTATGTGATCCCAGTTTGAAGGAAGGCGTTCCGGATGTCAGTTGACGCTAGTCTACAGGAGGATAATTCTAAGGGTATGCTCTGCCTTTAGGACTGTTTCAGATAATACAGCATTCGTCAGCATCTTACACAAAACCTTAAAAAATGGCTCTTATAAGATTTATAAAAAAAATTAATGTAGTTACTCATCGATCATTAGTATTCTACTATTTCCTGAGTTCTGTGAATTTTCCACCTACTTAGTTTGTATCTGAAAAACTTTGCATTTACACATAGATTTTAAGGCCCCCATCAAAAGATAAAGGTACTTATAACCCAGAAATGAATCTTCAAAATTCTATACTGTGACCAGATATCATTTCTTATTTCACTTCAATTTAATATGGTTGGAGCAGGTGATTATTTACATTTCGTATTGCGAAAACAAGCGGCAGAACTACATAATTAGCATCTGTAAAAAGCTTTTACCGCATAAGTGAATGTTTGGGAATTCAGCGTACCGTCATTGAACAGGGGCCCAGTGTATGATAATAAAAATAAGACTTACGCATTGTACAGCGCACTTGTTCAGAATACAATTGAATTGCTACCACAATGGATGGTTCCCTTAAAACATTATTAAGCACCTCAAAAGCAGTCGTAAATTGTTTATCAAGTTCCAAATGGATGCTCATATGACAGCTTTGCGCCAATGAGTTGTTTACACACTTAAATTCCAAGATTCTCCAGGTAAAAAAGAACACCTAATTGCCAGCAAGTTTTTCATAATACTACTTTTTTTCTGATGGTAAATAATATTCTAAACTTATCCAATTCTTTTAGTATTCATTTTTGAACTTTGAATAAGAAATTATTTTGGTAAACGAAAAACACTTTGGCATTGTGTTGCAGTATTTTTGCTTTGTTTTGGCTATCGCACAACTTGTGGTATAACCTATGTACATATTGTACAATATGATTGCATACTAAATGGTGAAGAAATGTTTTCCTATCTCTTATTTTAATGAGATATTTTTATCTTGTCTTTATGAATTTAATTTCAAAATTTCACACATTTCTATGAAGGTTATTCAGTGTCGTGATACTTCCGCCCACTGGTTAGAAGTGATTAGATAACATTTGTCATCACATCCACTAGCGTATTTCTTTAACGCAGTGACCGGGAAAAGATAAATGGTTGGGATAAAACTGTGGGAGGAAATTTCTCCATTGTCAATTCATTTATTATGACAGATAAAGGTGCTATATAAATATCTTATTTGACCATTCTTCATTCATTCATTATTTACGATGTTAAACATAAAATCGTTGCCAGTTTGTTGGCAGGTGAGCATCATCCTTCCAGTATCAAATTAGGGATTTGTCCAGTAAGCAAGATATACTGAAATATCCTCCCATCCCTTCGGATCCAATAGCTGGCAGTCATCGAATTGGCTTGCAATCTTTTTTCTTCAGCCTTTGTCCCGTTCACCAGCGGGGTCGGCTCGTCGTGATCGGCTTCGCCATTTGGCTCTATCAAATGCCTGATCTGGGTGCAATCTCGAGGCTTTCAAATCCCCATCCAGCGTATCAAGCCACCGTTGCTTAGGTCTGCCTTTTGGTCGTTTACCATCGACTTTGATGTTCAGACCAATCTTGGTAAGTGAATTCTCGTTTGCACGAATTGCGTGACCATACCATTGAAGACGCCTGTCTCGCAACTTTTCCACCATCGGTGCAACCCCATAACAATCGCGGATATCCTCATTGCGGATGTGATCTAAACGTGTGACGCCACTAGTCCAACGTAGCATCTTCGTCTCCATTACCGCGAGACGCCGTTCATTGTCTTTTATGGTCGGCCAACACTCAGAACCATAGAGAGCGACTGGACGGACGACATTGCGGTAAATTTTAGATTTGAGACGTTCGTTGATACGTCGATCACAAAGGACACCAGTTGTGGAACGACACTTCATCCAGGTTGCGTTAATGCGTGAAGCAATTTCATAACGCGGTTCTCCATTGGCTGATAGCGTTGACCCGAGGTATTTAAATCGCTCAGTTCTGGGCAGATCACTGCCGCTGACAGTGATTGTGCCTGTTTCATGGGGATCGGTTGTCAAAAATTCAGTTTTGTTTAAATTCAATCTGAGACCGTGTTGCATGAGGCGATCATTCCATTTTTGAACAAGTTGCTCCAGATCATTTTTGTTATCAGATGCTAGGAAAACATCATCTGCATAAAGCAGTGTGTAGGGCGCTGGACGTTGGATATCCCGTGTCACGGTGTCCATAACAAGGACAAAGAGGAGTGGTGAGAGGGATGAACACCAACAGAGACACAAAGCGGTTTTGATACACCCGCCATACTTCGAAATTTACTTTTCGGATCGTGGTAGAGCAATTGAACCCAGCACACGAGTTCTTCTGGCACGAAGTGTTGTCGTAAAGCATACCAGATGAGTTCGTGTGGTACACGGTCAAACGCTTTCTCTAGATCCAGAAAGGCAATGTAAAGAGGGCGATGCTTCTCACGGTGTTTCTCCATGAGTAACCGCGCAGCGTGTATTGCGTCAGTAGTTCCGCAGTTCTTGACAAATCCGGCTTGATTCACGGTTATTTCAACGATTTCGCGAATACGGTTGTCAAAAATGCGTTCAAAAATCTTCATAGTATGGGAAAGTAACCGGATCGGACGGTAATTTGAACATTCTGCTGGGCTACCTTTCTTTTTCCATATTGGAACAGTGGTACTTTCTTGCCAGTCAGTTGGTGCTCTTCCTTCCTGAATAACCCGGTTAAAGAATTCACTGAGCCACAGTGTTGGGTCCCAGCTCTTCGCTTTCCAGAGCTCAGATGCGATGTGGTCAGGTCCTGTTGCTTTCCCCGATTTCATTTGTTTTATTGCCTCCTCGACTTCAGTTGCGCTGACTGGTGGAACTGCTCCAAATGTCGGCAATGATTGTGGAAGTGGAGGAGCAGCAAATTCTTCAGTTGAAATCTGCTCGAAGTATTCTCGCCATCTATCCGTTGCGGCTCGACGGTTGGTAAGCAAAGTACCGTTCTTGTCATTAACACAACAGAAGTGTTCGATATCCTGTGTGTGTTCATCACGACTTTTAGCAAGTCGATACAGATCTCTCTCGCCATCTCGAGTGTCCAGTTTATCGTAACGATTTTTGAAATGGTTCGCTCGGGTGACAGCGACCGCTTTCTTTGCTTCCCGGTTGGCATTCTTATAAATTTGCCAATTAGCAGGCGTTTTATCGTCGAGAAATTTCTGGTAGAGGCGTTTCTTTTCACGGACCTTCATTTTAACATCATCATTCCAAAGCCAAGTATCTCGGTTGATGTACCGCTTACCCGGCTTGGTGACCCCGAGGGTTGCAGAGGCCGCTTTGTGGATCGTGTCTTTCATTTGGTTCCATGATTCTTCCACATTCGTAATGGTTGGCAATCGTATGAGTGAGACCGTTTCTTCTTTCTTCTCACCAAATCGCCACCATTTAATGCGCGGCGGGCCAGTCGGTTCCTCACGCTGTTTTATCGGTGGCTTAATTCGCAGGACGGCAATCAACGGCCGATGTTGAGGTGCGATGGTCTCATAGGGAACGACTTTGCAATCAGTCCACTGTCACTGATGTTGGCGTCTTATGAGAATATAGTCGATTTGCGTTTTATTGTTCCCACTATAAAATGTGGGAAGATGAGACAATCGTTTGATGAACCATGTATTCATAAGTACAAGGTCATGGGTGTCCGCAAAATCGATTATACGCTCGCCACCCTCATTGCGCGCTCCGAACCCCTTTCCCCCATGGCACCTGTTACCGTCTGCCTTTTCACCCACATGACCATTAAGGTCGCCGGCAATGATTATGTAATCGTCAGCAGGCACGTGACAAGTCTTTTCATCGAGAAGTTGCCAGAAGGCATCTTTCTCGGCATCAGGTCGATCTGTCTGTGGTGCATACGCAGTGAAGAAGTGAATAGTGCGATCAGCTGATATAATGGTGAGCTTCATCAGCCGATCATCAAATCGTTCGACTTCTTTAATGGCATCACGGAAACCCTCTGAGATGGCAATGCCAACACCATATTGAGTGTGTGGGTTACCAAAATAGAGAAGTTTGTAGCCATTTTTACCGCGTTCGCGTTCAATGTCGCAGCTTTTGGCACCAGACCATCGAGTTTCTTGCAGAGCGCAGATGTCAATGCACCTTTTCCGAAGGGCTCTTGCGAGTTCCTCGGTCTTTCCAGTTAGGGTACCAACATTTAGCGTGCAGACACGTATTTGTTTTGTTCGTTGTGTGCGGACTAACTTGCTTACGTCCTGACGCCGTCCATGCGTCAAGAACCCTTGCCCATTTCTCGACAGGACCGGGGCCCGTTCTGCCGCGTCGACTGAGGTGGACGCCCTAGCATTTCTCCGAGGCTTGTGACTCAATCCGATCATCATGTTTGTAACGACATTCTATGCATTTTCTTGGTCGACTTGTCGCGGGGCCTGTCACCAAGAGAGATCAGGTAGGATTTAGTATAGTAGAATAACTCCAACTATACTCTATTTATCTCTTTCCCTGATCTGAGCATTTTATTTTTGTTTTACTGAGGGTAGTACAGAGTACGTTGCCTCAAACCCTCCTCCTTTACCTGGGCTTGGGACCAGCATACTATGTTATCAACGTTTATATAATGCATCCCTTGTATGGTCTAATTTACAGACACATCCAGGAAGTCAAAGTAGTGGATTAATGGGGGAGTACAGTGGAGAGGGTAAAAAAATGGATTTTTTTCGGTCTAAAAAACCTTTATTTCTTCTCGAATAACACGCTGGGACTCCGAGCGTTGAATTCAAAAAATTCCCGCCGTTGTAGTGGTTTGTTTGCAAACGTGCGTGGTCTGCTTTGATCCTTCTGTTTGCCAGCTGGCCCGCTGCATTTTCTGCATTGTTGGGAGTCTACGCCTTTTATAAAGTAAAACTCACCGAGCTAGGTGTTCGTGCTATTTATTAAAATGTTGTTGTTATTGTTTATTGGCAAGTGTTTGGTTAGGTTGTTTACCTTTGTAAAGTACCTTGGTTTTGGCAAACTTTTATTATTAGGTGCAGCAACTCGCGGTAAAATGTGCATATTCGGTTCTCACAATTGGAGAAAGAACTGAGCAACGATGACGACTTGAGGAACCAATATGTACCATTCATGGAGGAACTAGGCCACATGGTGCAAGTGCCTGACTCAGATAAGTTTGCAAAACGTTATCCATCCGAATCGGTTAAACATTTCAAATTAACAGTTACATATGGCACGGCCAAGGCTCCATATTTAGCGATGTGCACTTTGTATCAGCTATCGGATGACGAAAGGGTGCACTGCCCAAAAACGTGTCGAGCCATTAAAGAAGACTTCTACGTAGATGACGTCCTAACCCCCCGAGATACGATCAACGAAGCGCAGACCTTACAGCAAGACCTTATCAAAGTATTGCAAAAGGGAGGGTTTCAATTACGGAAATGGGCAGCAAATCACGTCCATTTCTGTTCCCGATAGAGAAGCAAACCCACTATTAAGCATCGACAAGGAAGATCACTTGAATACGCTAGGAATGTGTTGGGTTGGACTGTTTCTTCTTCAAGGTTACCTTACTACTTTTTGAAGTAGCAAAGTTATTTGATCCAACGGGATGATTGTAGCCAGACTACAATACACAAACTGGGATGAACCAATCACGGAAGAATTTAATGCGAAAATTTTCCTCACTGTTACCGGTTTTCCAGGAAATTATTATTCCAGCCAGCCATTCAAGTCCATGGATTTTGGAAGCAACATATGCGGCAGTCATCTACATAAACATTGTGAAACGTGAAGGCTTCACAACTGTTTAACTGATAACGTGGAAGTCCACGTAGTGACGTTAAAGGTCTAATCTATTCCACGGTTGGAAGTGTGCAGCGCTGCGCTCTTGCGCGTTCTGATGTCAGCTACGTTAGAAACCCACGATTGGAAGGATGTCAATCCTTATTATTGCACAGACTCGATGATCGTTCTGCAATGGCTCCAAAGTCCAGAGTCAGCCGTATTCATTCATCCTCCGACTTCTAACAATGGCTACATATAAACCACAAGGCAAACCCGACGGATGTCGCATCCCGTGGAATTTTCCCAAACCGTTTAAAGAATCATGCATGGTGGTGGAGAAGTCCGAAATGGTTAAAGGAACATCAGGACAAATGGCTCGTTTTTAAGAACGGACGAGTTACAGCAAAGTGAGGGCATTCTCATTCGGATGATCCAACAAGAGGCGTTTGCACCCGAAATTAACTCACTCAGAACCAACAAACCCGTAGCCAAATCAAGCTCAATGGTTATCTAACACCATTTCTTGGACCAAATTTTGCGGGTAAGCGGCAGGATACAGCGGAGTGCTGCAGGTTTCGACATATGGCTAATCTGGTCATAAAACATTACCACATGTTGCATGGTCCCGCCCAGCTAGTACACTCGACGATTCGCACAAAGTACTGACTCATTGACGGGCTTACGGGCGTGAACCAATTTGGGAGGAAATATATCCACTATTTCAGAATGGACGCCAAACCGAGTCAACAACTGATGGGAATACTACCTCAACCCTTTCCTCGGACCGGCATTGATTACGCTGGGCCAATCACAATCAAGTGAAATAATGGTAGAGGAGCAAAAACCACGGAAGTATACATAGTTGTGTTCATATGTTTATCGGTAAAGGCGGTACATCTGGAACTTGCTAGCGACCTAACAACGAAAACTTGTATTGCTGCAATCCGATGGTTAATAAGTGACAATGGCATCAATTTTATAGGAGCTGTTAAACTATTATGCGAGGCTGCAAAGGAAATACTCAAAGAAGCTCAAGAAACCCTTGTTGCCATCAACATCAACTGGAAGTTCATTCTCCCAGGAAGTCCTCACTTTGGAAAAATCTGGGAGGAGTGAAAACCATAAAGCGGAACTTAATCAAGACTCTCGGCTCACACTTATCAAATGTTGAAGAGATGTTGACCCTATTGGCTCAAAACGAACCATGCATGAATTCGAGACTTTAAATATCATTGCGTATTGATCCACATGATCACGCATTGACTCCAGGACATTTTTTAACCGTAAACACCTTTTTGAATTACCAGACGGGCAAATGGAGGACCACGTTACTAAGAAATGACAGCTGACTCAGAGACTCGAGCAACACGTCAGGCAGCAATGAAGTCTCGAATATTAACTCAGTTGCAACGAGCGAAATGGGGGAGTGGAAACCAAAATGTAAAGGTGGATGATTTAGTCCTGATCAAATTCGAAAACCAAGCATCTAGCCAATGGCCTTCGGAAAAAATCTTAGCAGTACATCTCGGATGCGATGGCCTGACAAGGGGGTGTGATAGTAAAAACGAGTAATGAGGACTGTGGAGTCGAGCAACCATCAGGAGACATTGACATCAACTAGAATACACATAAAAGGAAGCATAAGACCAGGCCTTCAAAGCGAACATCTAGAATGTCTAAAATAGCGATAACCTTGTGTACTATTCTCGTTTGTTTGACAGGTGTCAGGGGCAACTACACCCTTAAACATCCTGAACCAAGTATATGTGCTAAACAACTGGGGCAAGCACGGCTGATTAAGGGACGATGTCGATTGAACATTAACGTTCAAACGATGAAATTATCGCATGCATGCGTGTATGGTATCAAGAAATATATATATACGAACATATAGCACATTTGTAACAAAGGACTTCGACTGTGTCCAGACATACGTTGTACGGAGCTCGTCAATCAGTTAGAAAAAGAAGTCAATAAAACTATGGACGCAATCACGCTGTGGATTCGAATGAGAAATCCGCGTGGGATTCTATCAAACATACTGCAGGGAATCTTCGGTATAAGTGACGAAGTTTACACAGATATCGACAAATTGGATGAGAACCAGAGACGAATTATCAAAACCATGGAACACCACGGCAACCTATTGTTAACCATTGCCAAATGGGTAAATAAGACACGACGATCTTTAACAGCCAAATTGCATTTTCTTGCCAGGAAAAGTTGACTAAGTTTTCAAAACAATGGCGGCAATTACCTCTTGGTATACGGGTCAAAAGTATACCAACTAGTGTTCGGTCGGTTAGAACACATTCAGGAACATTGCGAAGTGTTCCACAAAATTCAATTAGGAACAGGAAGCATTGTCCACAGCAACCCTAGCGAATACACTGTCAAAAATACGAGAAAAACTAGGGAGCACCCTAACCGTGGTACCGAAGGAAGTAGACAAAACTGGTATTGCCATCCAGCGCATAATGCACGTAAGGAATAATAATTAGCCCGATCTAACACGTGGCTGTTTCTTGTCCCCATCATGAACCCTGTCGCGCTCACGTCTGGCGGGCATAGATAGGATCTCAAAATTGAAGACGTTTGGTATCTTGTAAATGGGTTCCCATTGTAGCCTTACAAACTCCACACCCATTTTGCGACCGAATCTAAGGACACTTAACAATGTTAACGTTCAGCATACCTACGTCAAGCCAATAATCCAACAACAGGTCAACATTACCAACCCAACATTTGTGTCCGTACAATCAAAACTAATTCTGGAACAGGACGACGGTTTCATTCAGAGCATCCAGCACCAGCCTATTCCAAGTTCCAGCTTGGAGGACGGAATAAAAACACGGAAGGGAAAATACTAGTCGGAGTAGACGTTAACGCCAGAGCCCTCGAATGGAGCATGCCTCAACCAGATTCTCGAGGCACATAGATTTTGGAAATGGTCGCCAGGACACGACTGATTGTCCTAAATACCGGTAACACTCCGACATTCCGACGACTTAGTTGCGAGGGCACGATCCCTGACGTAACTTTTGCTATGGAGTCCTAAGTGTCAGCGGTACAACGATGAAAGATACTAGAAGATTTCACGGCCAGTGATCATCAGTACATTTCTCTCGAAATGATAAACGGCTCTTCCCAACGTTTTGTCGTTCGGCAAACTCTTACCGGGTGGAACATCGAGAAAATCGACGTGGTAAAATTTGTCCAGGCTCTCTGAGGAGGGATAAATCAGCGACAAGACCCAGGTGCAGACAGAAGAGCTGCAACTGAATCGTTAGTTCATTTAATAATGAGCCTTATTACGGCAGCTTGTAATGCATCGGTTCCTAAAAGTAAATTGCATCCCAGAAAATTCCCCCTGTACTGGTGGACAGCTGAAATCGCAAACCTAGGAAGGAATTGCTTCAGACTTCGGCTGATTGCTCAGCGCGGAAGAAACCAAGACGAGGTGACGCTTGGGAAGGGAGAGTATAATAGTGCTGGCAGGAGCTAATCAAAGACGTAAACAGAGAGCCATGGGGCCTTGGGAATAAGCTAGTTCCCAAAAACTCGGTGCTTATCGGTCGTCCTGTTCTATGGAAACAGCGAAGATGGAAGAAATCGTGCAGGGCCATTCTCCTGTCCACTCCATACGAATTGATGCTGTCGATTAAGGAGTGAGTACTGAGGAATGTCCATTCTTCTGCAAGGAACTAGAAGAGGCGATCCTGTCCACGAAGGACAAAAGAGCACCAGGACCGGATAGTATTCCCAGCGAAGTATTGAAACTGATATGTGAATACAAGCCGGGCAGCGGATGTTTTTCCCTCCCGCTGGAAGGTTACGAGATTTGTGCTGATAAGCAAGGGCAAAGACAACTCAGAGATGCCATCAGCGTATCGTCCGCTTAGTATGTTGAACACAGCTGGGAAGCACTTCTCAGTTCATCAAACCACGACTGACTGACGCAATATATGCTGTGGGAGACTAGCTACCAACACAATATGATTTTAAAGTGGGGCGATCCACAATTGATGTCATTGAAGAAGTGATCCAAAAGGTAAAGTTGGCTGAAGTAGACAGTCGCCACTGTCGACGAGTGGTGCTCCTTGTGATCCTCGACGTAAGAAATGCCTTTAATGCGAGGTGGTGCGACATGCTTGAGACATTGGAAAATCGTTTCCATACTCCAAACTACCTATTGCTGATGTTGAAGAACTATTAAAAGGACCGTGCCCGGGAAGGGCAGCGCAGAATGAAGGCTACATCGAGGGCGGCTCAGGGATCTATGCTTGGTCGGCACCTTTGGAACGCCTTATACGATGTTGCGGCATTGGCTACTGCACGCACGGTTGATTTAGCTCAGCGCAAACGGAGAATGGTGATGCGGCGAGTTAGCAGATGGATGGCTGAGCATGGATTCCCCCTCGGCCTCGAGAAAGCTGAAGTCTTTGTGCTGACCAAGGAGAGGGTTCCCACAGTGCTCCCTATTCAGGTGACTGAAAGCATGGTATTGTCGCAGCCGGCGGTCAAATACTTCGGGATCATGAAAGACACAAAGATGAGCTTCTTCGAACTGATTCGCAACACCGCAGACAAGGCTGCCGCTAGAATGTTTTCTGATTTGCCGGCTGATGTCAATAATTGGAGGTTGCTGATGAGCGCGATTCAGTTCTTTGTTTACGGCTCCGAAATATGGGCTGACTCCCTCAGTAAGGAAATGTACCGTAAACGCCTAGCAGAAGTGCAAAGACAAAGGGCTCTGCGGGTTGCGTCCGCCTATCATACCGTCTCGGAATCAGCTGTAATGACGATAGGGGGAGTTATTCCGATCGCCCTCCATGCTGACGAGCAGAGACTTATATACCTCCGAAAAGGTAAGGGAAATAAGTAAGCTGTGGCTTGTGACGAGTGACCTCGTACTCTTTGTCCATGACAACAATCTTGGGAAAAGAATCGAGTGGTCGATGGATCACCCATCTGATAGAAGACGACAAATTCTGCAGTAGGTGTCAGCGCGTCAGAGTGAATCCTACCTGCTAATAACTTCTCCTACACCTTCCAAGGCACAGGCGGAAGGAAGGGAAGCCAGAGACGTGAACGAAACTGACTTGATGCCAGTTCGAGTGATCGAATCTATGCAACCCGGGCACCGCAAACCAATTGAGGTGCTAAGTAGAAAACAGACGAATGCTCTGCGGGATGAGATGAGATCTTTCGTGGATGAGAACATGGGAATTGCGGTACTTCCAAGTACGGCTTTTCTCAGAGAAATTAATCACGAGGGGATCGAGTCTCTGGCAGTACGGTGTGGGGGAAACCCCGTCATACGCGGACTGCCGCATACGCTTCTAACTGTTTTCCATATGACAATAGACTAAGTTTATGTCGAAAAGCATAAAGATTGGTCAAATCAACCTGCAGCATGCCAAAGCTCCCTCCTACCCGTTGACAGCGAGAATGACAAAGCTACAGGATTTCCCCTATATCTTTTTGGTGCAAGAACCGTGGGTTCGATTTAACAGAATCTGTGGCATTGGATCAGTAAAGGGGGCTAGGATCTTCTACGACGAAAGATCCATAAGACCGAGAGCTTGCGTCCTGATGTCAAGACGGTTAGAGGCAACTATGCTCAGACAATATTGTTCCCAGGACTTAGCTACGGTCATCATACAATACCAGATAAATGGCGAGAGGAAAAACATCATAGTTGCCTCCGCTTATTTACCCTATAATTCTTTGTATCCTCCACCGACGCAAGAACTTAGGGATCTGGTGGCGTATGCAGAATCAAGTGGTCTCGAACTCCTAATAGGTTGCGATGCGAATGCTCAACATATTTGTTGGGGCAGTAGCAAATGCAATCCAAGAGGAGAGAAGCTATTTGATTTCATCACTTCAGCTGGTCTTATGACTGCAAACGTAGGATGCGCCCCTACGTTCGTGGGACCGAGAAGAAGTGAAGTAATTGACCTAACAATCTGTACCCCAAAATTGTTAGAGTTGATTACACACTGGCGAGTGCTAGACGAGGTCTCACTGTCAGATCACCGATATCTAGAATTCAATCTGACTATTGCGGGCGAACAGTCTGCAGTACAAAGACCAAACCCTAGGAAAACGGATTCAATGAACTTTTTCGCAATAAAGTACAGTTCCCTAGGCGATTAAGGACTCCTTTGGTGCTGGAAGATGAATTGAAAACTCTGAACTGCACACTTCTAGAGTGCTATGAAGAGGCTTGTCCTATTTCCCGAGGCCAAAGCGGTAAAACGGCTGTGCAGAGTCCTCAAAAGAGATGAGTCGGCCAAGTTGGATTCTCTTAGAAAACCCGACGGTACTTTCACGAGCTCCAGACTGGACTCAGTACAGACCCTCCTGGAAGTATACCACCCGGGGGAACGGGTGAGAGAAGTGGTAGGGGGAGAGTTGAAGGTTCTTGCAACCGCTTCAACACGCAAGTGTTGCAAGAGGAACTGGAACACTGCGAAAGCGGTTGTTACCCATGAAAAGGTGAGTGCTGCGATACTGTCCTTTGAACATTTCAAAACACCTGGCATGGATGGCATCTATCCGGCAATGGTGAAGGAGGGTATGGAGCATTTAGAGCGACCTCTAAGAAATATTTTTCGAGGATGTCTTGCTCTGGGCTACGTGCCTTCTTCTTGGCAACAGGTTAAGGTAGTTTTCATACCTAAACCTGGGAAAGATGACTATTTTAATCCAAAGAACTTCAGACAGATCAGCTTGACTTCATTCTTGCTGAAAGGTTTGGAGAGACTGGTGGAGTGTCACATTCGTGGAAACGCACTAAGGTCACACCCAGTTAGTGAAAACCAACATGCTTACCAACGTGGAAAGTCCTGTGAGTCTGCTCTTCATTCTTTGGTCACAAAGATAGAGGATGCAACTTTGAATGGTGAGTACGCGATGGGGGTGTTCGTGGACATTGAAGGGGCTTTTGACTGTGCACCTTCTCAAAAACTTTGTGATGCCGCCAGGGCGCATGGTGTTGATGATGCTTTAATTAAGTGGATCCATGCTATGCTAACGCAAAGATTGCTGTGCACTGAGGTAGGGGTCGATCGCTACCTGACTACGGAAGCAACGAAGGGCTGCCCTCAAGGAGGTGTGCTTTCTCCGCTTCTGTGGAGTATGCTGATCGACTCACAAAAAGGAGAAAACTGGATCGACTTTGCCTTCCTGAGATGAGAGGTACTACCCTTCAACTCTCCGAAGAAGTGAAATATCTGGGGGTCACTCTAGATAAAAAACTTCTTTGGAACAAACATGCTCTCACAGATTATGGACTGTGCAGAAAGACCTTTGCCTCGACATGGGGACTCAAGCCTCATGTGGTAATGTGAATATACGTTGCCATCATTAGACCGATGTTCGTATATGCATCCGTAGTGTGGTGGGTTAAGGTTAGACAAAAAGGTTTTCACCGTAAACTAGCCGCACTGCAAAGAACTGTTTGTCTGGGTATCACTGGTGCCATGAGCACGACATCCGGCGCAGCTCTGAATGCACTACTCAATTTGCAGCTCCTGGATATATTTATTCAAAGCACTGCAATGAGAGCAGCTCATAGGTTAATTCGATTAGATCTATGGGAAAACAACAGATGTGGGGGGCACAGAGCATTGGAAGAGTTACTGGGAGGACTGAATCCAGTTCTTACAATGCCTTCCGATTCTCGTGTCCCCATACATCTGTTTGGTAGAAGATATGTAGTTACCCTGAAGCGTAGAGAGGACTGAGAAGACTCAGAGGAATGCGTGGCTGGATATACGGAAGTCTTCTACATCGATGGCTCAAAAACAGAAGAGGGTTCTGGAGCCGGAGTCTACCTCTCGAATAAAAACGAGAAGTGGGCTTTTCCTTTGGGACAATATGCAACGGTTTTTCCAGCCGAAGTTTATGCGATCCTAAGGGTGGCAAACTGGGTGATTGACGAGCGGTTGAAGGGCAGGCGCATCGCAATCTGCAGTGACAGTCAAGCTGCACTGAGGGCATTGAGCAGTCCTTTGATCACCTCGAGAATCGTTCAGGAATGCAGAAACTGTTTGAACTCTATGTCTAGATTCAATACGGTGGAACTACTCTGGGTACCTGGTCACTGCGGCATAGAGGGAAATAAAATCTCGGACGCTTTAGAGAAAGAGGGGTCAATCTCCCCTATGCCGGGAACGGAGCCAGCAATTTGGGTATCAGTAGCATTGGCTAAATCTGTTTTCAAAAACTGAGAACAAGTTTCCCATAATGACAGGTGGCAGAGCCTAAATGCTGCTCGACACACCAAACTTTTCCTGCCAGAACCGAACATACGTACCGCAAAGTTTATCCTGTCGAAAAGCAGGTGTATTGTGGGCATTCTGACAGGCCATCATTCACTAGCTGGGCATATGTTCAGAATAGGAATTACCGAAGATGATACGTATCCTTCCTGTAATGAGGAAGCGGAATCCACGGAGCATTTTCTACGTGAATGCCCCGCCTATGGACGCATCAGGCATCAGATCTTTGGTGCCGATGTTCTCCAATTGCGACGGGTAGCATCACATCCACTAACGGAAATCCTGCGATACGTTAACGAATCCGGAATATTCCGTTAGACGGGGGAGGCGAGTACAATGGGCCAACACGGCCTGAGTGCTCAGAAGCTGTAGCTTCTCCCCCACCATACACACACACACAGATGTCAGCGCCATCGTCATCACCTTTCGATGGAAGAGTGCCTTGGGTTCCCGGACAACACAAACAAGACCATGTTGCAGGGGGAAGACATGTGGAGCCGAATGGCACGTTACACTCAAGGTATTCTTAAGATGAAAAAGAGAGAGATGCCAGAGTAGCTGAGGCTGAATCGGCCTACCCTGAGAGAGTTTTGGACGTTCCAGCGGGGTGTTTCAGCCGGTAGTCTGTCTGAGACAGGAGTCCGACACTTTATGCGTAAATGCATTTCACCTCCGTACCCCCAAAAAAACTGCAAATACCAATCATTTGGAAATAATTTAGGGATTTGGTTGGCATTTGTCGATATTTATACAAAAAAAAAATGCCTAGTGAAAGAAACGGAGTTCTTTTAATTACTTTAATAGCTCGAAACATCGTGATATAAATTTTTTTTTTACTGAACCATTCAGATATTATGTATTTCCGTTCATTTATCATTCCTTCCTAAAATATTCTTTCTACTCTAAGTATTTTTATATTATGTTTGACATTCAAGTTATGCAATTTTTTACACATGTGTCTACATTTCATTTAAAATTTTATAAACACGAACACTGTGTCAAAATAGCTAAATTTCGATACATATCTATAATTTATTGTATCTTGAACGTTTTCTCAGCAATCAAATAACAAATTTTCCTTTCTATTATGATGCAACTATGTCATAGTTATGTATTTGAAATATGTGTATTCTGAATATTTTAAAGTTTACTACTTCGGATGTCCTTTTATCGTAACTGAATCTGAATCTAGTTCTTGTGATAATAATTTTTATCTTCAGCAAAACCTTTAATCTATAATAATTATTAAACTGAAGATTTTCAAATTACAGAAATTCTATTCCGAGATCCGCTCTTATAACTTCGACACCGTATTCTCCACTTTTCATCACATTTCCAATTAAGACATAAATTCATCTCTTCATTCAATCCGCCAGATACTCCACAAAGATACTATCACACATTTTCAAATTCAATTAGAGCCTAAATAGAGAAGTGGCGACTTCTTGACCTGCATGAAATAAATTTTTGGGGGATGCCAGTTCCATAGGGAGCTCACATTACTATTATACATTACACGTAGTAATCCCAGTGGTCCCATTGTAAATTTAGCAGCTAATTTAATTCAACAAAGGTCAATAAAATGGTCACAACAAGATCAAGGTTTCAATTGGGTCAACTATTCCGAATATGTCTCCAACTTTATTGCATATGGAATGGTCGGCCGGAATCATAACATCATTCCCTCACGTTGGGGTTCGGCCAAATTGTTGGTGTCATGAATTGGCCATAAATTTACAATATGCCGTGTTTGTGATAAATAAGGAGATTGAATGTGAGATAATGATATTAATGAATAAATTATTGTGGAGTACAACTGCGTTTCTTAATGATACTCGAAGCAATCTGAATTTAGTTTTATGAAAGTCACGGAATAATTTAGACAAAAATATATGGAAATGTTTATGTATGTTGAAATGAAGCGAGGTACTACCTAGGAAATTAGCCACATATGGTGTATGTAGAACATATCTAAGAACACGTTAATGGAAACTTACGTGTAAAGTGAAAAGTATGATGGGATATTTGAATTATCATCAGAGACCTGAAAAAGGAAATATATCTTGATTAAAAATAGTGGTAATAGTAGTAATAATAGTAGCAATAATATAATAACTCCGGCGAAGTCGTTCCCAAGCCCGATTGAGAAAGGAGGAGGGATGGATAGTTTCAGTGTGAATGGCTGTACGCCACCGCAGCGTTTCAGGGGGTAGGTGAGGAAAGTGCAAGAACTTTGTAGTCATGCAGATTACTCACTGAGGAAGCTATCCAAACACCTGGCAGTTAGGTATCAAATGCAAATCCATCCAATGAGAAGGAGAAATTTGAGGTCCGGTACGGTTCGGGCTCCCGCAATGGACAGCACAGCGTCGAAACCGCTAGTCATGGGGCGGTTCCACGTCTAGGCGCCACGACGACCGGGAGCACAGCTCCGCCTGCTGCAGCTGTTTCGCCACAATCTGTGGAGACCACTTCAGCAGGTTCGCGTAGGCAGCGGATGAAATGGACTGAAAAAATGAACCTCTTCATCATCCGCTCCTACTGCGAAATAACGGTGGGGGTGGGTACAACATCTTACAACAATCCCGGCCACCATCAGGGAGCGTGTTCGACTTGAAATCATCGGGGAAACTCGTGACCGAGAGTCGATGTCGAGAGTCAACAACACCACGCCGCACTGCAGGTAACAGTTTCAGTACTCGCCGAAGCACTCTTCTCCACCGCCCAGCTGCGGTTTCCGCTGGGGTTCGGGACGAATTCTCGGATATAGATCCTTTGCATAGAACAGGTATTCCCAGGCTCTATGCATCTCCAGCAACTCCGGAAATTCTATCTCAAGTCAATGATGAGATTGCATTTCGACTGTGTGCTGATATGTCGCTGCTGCAACTACAATTACTTGTGTATTGTGGTGCAGTTCCGGCTATCAGATTGCACGGTCAGAAGATTCGCTTTCGCGTTATTGGTTTGAGTAACAAAAGAGATCCACCATGGAAAATTCGTCTGGAACGTCGGCGGGACTCACTAAGGCAGGACATTGCTAGACTGATTCAGATCAGCACTGGCAATGCCAGCCGACGGGTGAGAAATAAAGTGCAGAGGGTTTACCGGAACTATGCCATCCCCTGTGAGACACCCGTAGTTGTTATTCTGGACACACTAAAACAGAAACTTTTTGTCATATGCAGTCGGTTAAGACGGTATGGCGAAAGTTATTCCAGACGTGTCCAGAATGCAACATACGCGAGGAACCAGCGGAGCTTTTTCAGATCTCTCAACGAATCCCAACAGAGCGCCCAGACAATACAGTTCTCGGTGACGGAAGCGAAACCGTATTGGGGTGGACTTTGGGGGTTACCTGCTTAGCATGCTGAGCATGCTGAGGATCACCGCCGAAGGCACCCGCCATGCCAATACACCTGGCATGAATTTCGCGGATGTTACCGAAGAGGAAGTTCGACGAGCCATAAACAGCTCGAAGAACTGGAGGGGCCCAGGTCTGGATCGGGTGCAGAATTTCTGGTATAAGAAATTTACCAGCGTACACAGTCGGTTGGCACGCAGTATAAATGAGGTCATGAGTCGGCCGGAGGAATTTCCACCTTTCCTCACTGCGGGGATTACCTACCTTATCCCTAAGAAGGACACGGTGCAGGACCCCGCAGACACAAAACCGATCACTTGCTTACCAACCTTCTACAAATTCATCACGTCCATTATTAGTGGAAGGATCAATGCGCACCTCGAGAACAACAACATTCTGTCCGAGGAGCAGAAGGGCTGCCGAGTTGGGTCAAGGGGTTGCAAAGAGCAACTCATTATCGACTCGGTAGTTGTAGGACAAGCAACTAGAGGCCAAAGAAACCTCTTCAGTTGCTATATCGATTATGCCAAGGCTTTTGATAGCGTTCCGCATACCTGGCTAATCGACAATCCTACATCTGTATCGCATTGATCCGAAACTAATAAAGTTTTTGGCGACAGTCATGGAAGGGTGGCATACCACCTTATCAGTCCGTACATCTGAGGGTGCTAATACCTCAGAGCCCATCCGTATACGGAGTGGCATCATCCAGGGGGATTCGTTGAGTCCCCTTTGGTTTTGTATGGCACTGAACCCCCTTTCATGGCTACTGAATGATGCTAGAGGGCATGGTTTTGCAATAAAGTATGGCCTACATGATAAGTGCGAACTGACACACTTGATGTACTTAGATGACATCAAGCTTTATGCTGGTACTGACAACCATCTTAGAAGTCTGTTGCGAATAATAGACATGTTCAGCCGTGATATTCAGATGGAGTTTGGATTAGATAAGTGTCGAATCCAAGCTATCCGCAAAGGTCATCACGAGCCGCATGCCGGACATAGCATTAGTGACCTCCACATCGAAGCTATGACCGAGACAGACTTCTACAAGTACCTAGGAATGCTCGAGTTGGTGATCTGAAGGATGCTCTGCTGCCCGAATTCCTGCGGCGTGTAAAGCGGGTGCTGAAATTGCATCTCTCGGGGAAGAATAAAATAAGCGCGTTGAATGTATTCGCTATTCCTTCACTGGCTTATGCATTCGGAATATTGCCGTGGACGAAGACCGGTCTGGAAAACGTCCAGCGGCGGATACGGACAACTATGTCCAAATTTCGAATGCATCATCCAAAGTCTGCGTGGAGCGAATGAACCTGCCCCGTGACATCGGAGGTAGGGGCGTGGTTGACGTGGCGGCACAGCATTATCACCAAGTCGACTCGCTGCGTGCTTATTTTTACAGCAAAGAGCCGGCGAATCCCTTGCATGCGGCTGTCTGTAAGGCAGACTGTGGGCGTTAGAGACGTTGGACCATCTAATTTCTGGCTGTACTGTTATGGCACCGGTGCAATACATCACCAGGCATAATGCTTTATGTAAGGTTATCCATCAAAACCTTGCATACAAGCATGGGCTAATCACGGGAACATGTCCGGTTTACCGATATGAGTCGCAAGCAGTACTCGATAGTTCTGCTTGCAGCATGTATTGAGAGCGGCAAGTTCTGACTGATTGCCATACTGCGCATAACAAGCCTAGCGTACTGTACTGTTCCCTTAATATTGTCAGCTACAGGTATTGTACCTAAATCCCCCACGGCTTCCCTTGATGTCCTCGGACTTTCGCACAGTCTGGTTCAAACTGGATATCCGGATAACATCGGTTTCAATATAAGTGATAGGTATGTTTTACTGAAGTAGAATTAAATCTCTAAACCTAGGAGGATATGCAACCTCAAACCGATTGTGGCAGAAAGAATAGCATCAAAGTGTAAAAAGGACACATTTGGAATTCAATGCGTCCGCTAGTACTATGAAAAACAAGGAACAAATTCAACAGAAACTGTTATTTGGAGATCGTATGTTATGAAATATTATCTTTTTCAGAATCTTAAACAGTTTTCTATAAAATATACTCAGAGCGTTGATGGAGTTGCTGTATTAAAAATAATTCCTCGCATCTATCATAGATACCGGCGATTCCATACAGGAGGGTTAAAGGGTAATATGTATCTTAGGAGGTCTTAGAAATTTGGCACCGCTATCCTCAAAAAATGCCTGTAGGTCTGCCTTAGTAAGGAACTCCAGACACCTCGGTTTTGCTTTGAGGTCCACCAATTCGATATCCTTAAAAGCTGTCTGGCGTCCTGACCTACGCCATCGCTCCAGCTTTTTTTATACCATAGATATTGCCCTTATAGATTTTCCGGGCAGGGTCATCCTTATCTATACGGATTAGGTGATCCGCCCACCGCAACCTGTTGAGCCGGATTTTATCCACAACCAGATGGTCATGATATCGCTCATAGATTTCGTCAAACAGCAGATTCACTCCGTGGATTCATCCATAACGAAATGTTTTCGGTCCAGGTCGCGCACACAGCGAAGCTCCAAGAATTTTCGCCCACAGAATATGGAGATTCAACTCCAAAGCAATCAAATGAAGGAAACCATATAATTGGACTTCGGACCAATGAGAGACACTCCGACAGCCGATCAACCTTCCTTTCGAGGACTTGCAACGACGAACCTGACGAACGACGTTAGACTTGCTGATGGTTACGAGGCAGGACTTCAGTAATTTCGTATACTATGAGCAGTTCAACAATAATGACACCACTCAATCCCTGGCAAGGAAGTGCTGTGTCGATGTTAATTACTTCCAGACATTTGTCTGGAATTGGAACTAGTCTAATATCTTTCATTTCTACCGAAGCCCCTAAAAGTTAGCTAATTGCGAGAGGGTTAAGTGGGGCACAATGAGGAGTAGGTCCACAGTGGATTCATTCATTTAATTAAACTTATTAAGTCAATAAAAAGGGCTTACCAAGAGATTAAAAGGAGAATTGCCAAATTCTCCTCCTCGGACACCACCATGTCGTGGTGGGGGAGTTGGTGGTAGTTTCTACTACACTAACGCTGTCCAAAAACACATGAAGATGGAAACAAATGATTGTAACTCTCCAAATGACAAGAAGTCACAGACTTCGAATCCACCCCCGACTCTGAGAAATCAGGTCGTGGCCGAGGCACGGATTTTGGAGACCTCACCTAATTCATGTTCCCCCACGGAGAAATCTGTGGAAGACAGGCTCTCCACTTCACTGGAAAACCTACAACCGGTGTCTACGGGCCGGTCAGCCAAAAAGGATAGTACAGCAACTTCCTTAATGAGAGGAACTGGAAATCTGACTACGGCCGGCCTGTCGATGACACTCTTGCCTAACTCTTCGAAAATACGGGGGAGGAAGACTCGGCAGGCGACAAAGCTGCAGGACTGTCCTTATATATTTCTGGTTCAAGAGCCATGTGTTCGTTTTAACAGAATCTATGGTATTTGGTGCCGATCTAGGTCTGCCTTAGTAAGGCACTCCACACACCTTGAATTTGCCCTGACGTCCACCAATTCGATATCCTTAAAAGTGTCCTGACCTACGCCATTGCTCCATTTTCCTTTTCTACCATAGATATTGCCCTTCTACATTTTCCGGGCAGGATCACTCTCATCCATACGGATTAGGTGATCCGCCCACCGCAACCTGTTGAGCCGGATTTTATCCACAACTAGATGGTCATGATATCGCTCATAGATTTCGTCGTTATGGAGGCTGCGAAATCATCCATCCTCATGTAGGGGGGCAACAATTCTTCGGAGGAATCTTCTCTCGAACGCAGCCAAGAGTTCGCAGTGTGTGAAACCAAAACCTTATTAGAATCAAGTCGATGTCTGTCTGTCCGTTTGTCTGTCTGTCACACGCGATTTATTACAAAACGGCTAGACCGATTGTTACGAAAATTTTGTGAGTGTGTGGTCTGTTGTTTCCTTTACATACACAGTAAGTGAAGCCATTTTGTGTTAAGTTTAAGGGGGGCTCCCCATACATGCTAATGTTTTTCATAGAGCGTGGCCATGTTGGGCATCAAATGAAAGGGCTCAATTAGTAGCAGGATTCGATCTGTACAGGAAGCGCACGTCCCATGAGGAAATCGTTCGTATGGTTGATTTTCCGTGTATGGTTGTCTGCTAGTAATGACAAAACACATGTCTATTATTAAGGTTTTGTGTAAAACAAAACCTTATTAAAATCGGTTTACTGTCTGTCTGCAACAGGAATTTTTTTCGGAGACGGATATAGCGATTTGGTGGGGAGATGAGAACTGTGAATGCTCACACATACAGTGAGTTACATCCTTTTATGTCGAATTTAAGGAGGGAGGGGGTCCCCATAAATTGCAAAGGAGGGTTTATTTTTTTTCATCAAATATAGTCATGTGGGGTATCAAATGAAAGGTTTCGGTTTGTACTTTCCGAAGCTGATCTTAGTTTTGACATTTGTTGGAGAGATTGGGAGTGCGGGAGGTCTAAAATGATAATTTTTTTAACGGACCAATTCTCAGAAAATACCCAACCCAAAAATTTAAAAAAATCTAGAGGATACCACTGTATGGTGTCAAGACTCCGAAATACACTCCATACTGATATCTTTTCAAATAAAGTTATTAATAGTGTCTTACTATAATTTTCTGTGAAGGGATCGAACAGATCACAGAAGCAACCAGGCTATACAAGGCTGTAGCCAAAGACGGGGGAATATCCTCTGTCTGCTTGGAAAAGGAAGCTGGGACATTTACCGAGAATGAAGAGGACAGGGTAAACCTGCTTCTCAGAACTCATTTCCCGGGGTCCTACCCCACGGTAGCAGGCGACAACATTCTGCCTGACACCCCAACAACGAATAAAAGGGGAAAGAAGGAGAGCTAGAAACTAGCAAAAGAGGTATACTCAGAAGCTAGGTTAAAATGTGCAGTGGGAACTTTTAAACCACTGCATTTTCCCAGCACTTATCCAGAGAGGCCTAGGAATTATCTTAGAGTCTCTTCTGAGGGTGGTAAGGGGGAGCATAACATTGGGATACATACCAAGGGCATGGAGACGGGCAAAAGCGGTCTTTATTCCGAAAGCGGGTAGAAAGGATCCTTTTCACCCTAAATTTTTCAGACCAATTTGCCTAATATCGCCGCTGATGTGGAGTATGGTAGTGGATGAACTCCTGGACGTGTTAACAAATACTGGAATGCAAGTCCAGGGTTACGTGGAAGATATTGTTTTAATCTGTGCGGGCAAATATGAAGATACCCTATGTGATAGAATCCAAACTGGACTAAGGGTTAGTAGTGCCTGGTGCAGGAAGGTGGGACTGCGGATCAACCCAACCAAAACCACTATAGTACCATTTACTAGGAGGCGTAAGTTTGATCACCTGAGAGCCATAACATTACATGATATGAAGGTGAAACGAACAAACAAACAAACAGAGGTCAAATATTTGGGAATTACGCTAGACCAAAAATTACTCTGGAAGACACATGTCGGAAACACTTGTCGGAAAGCCACGAGGGCTCTGATGACTTGCAGATCCATAGCAGGAAAAAATGGGGTTGCAGTCCGAAGATACTACTTTGGATATATACTGCAATAGTAAGGCCAATGATTACCTATGGAGCGGTAATCTGGACAGAAAGAACCGAACTCAGCACACAAGCCAGGGAATTACATAAGCTCCAAAGGCTGGCTTACGTGTGTATCAGTGGGGCAATGAGGACATGCCCAACGGCATCCCTGGAGGTCCTTCTGGCATTAAACCCTCTCCATCAGCACATACAGATGCAGGCAAGGAGGGCAATATTCAGGATGGCTGGTAGTATGAGTGAGGCGGGGAGCTGCCTAAATCGAAGGAAGATTGATATTATTTCTAGGCGGTATCCCGAATTACTGATACCAAGGGATAATATGACAACGAGGTTTCACTTTGATAAGAAGTTTGAAACACGTTGGAGTAACAAGGCAAACTAGGAGAGCGTGGCTGCGACATACGGCTTAAACCAACAACTGATTACTTGGTACACTGACGGATCCCTCACAGCAGAGGGAGCGGGTGCCGGTGTCATTGGTCCAAGGAAAATGTACTATGAGCCAATGGGTAGGTACACTAGCATATTCCAGGAAATATACGCCATAGACAAATGTGCCTCCTTTAATCCGCAAAGGAACTATAGGGGGCGGAACATAGCTATTCTCATCGATAGCCAAGCAGCGATCAATGCACTTAGGTCGAACCAGGTGAACTCTAAACTGGTATGGGAATGCCTTGAGAGACTGAATACACTCGGCTCGTCCAACAAGGTCTGGATACTTTGGGTTCCAGGCCATGCTGGGTTGGAAGGCAACGAGGCAGCGGACGAACTAGCCAAGAAGGGAGCAGGGACACCTTTACACGGGCCAGAACCCTTCTGTGGAATCGGAAACGGTTTCATGGCTATGAATCTAAGAAAGGAAGAGGAACTGTTGAGGGAACTATACTGGTCGGGCCTACCAGGGATGGAGCAGTCCAGGGTGCTTATTAGGGGATACGAACCCATACGCACAAAGGATTGCTTAAACCTCACCAAAAAGAACCTCCGAATCATAGTGGGAATTCTCATTGGTCATTGTCGACGAAGCTAGGGATATCTACGGACACTGCCCTCAGGTTTTGTGAGGAGGAGGACGAAACCTCTACACACGTCCTGGGACAGTATCCGGCACTTGTTCAAAGTAGGTTGAGGCATCTGGCAGAACGCTTAATACCAGATGGACAGTTAAAACATCTGGAAATAGGGAATATACTAAAATTCCTAACGGTTATAGGCTTGCTTGAGATGCTATGATTAGTAGATACACTATAACCAGCAAAAGGGGCACAATAGTTCGTTAAGGAGGCGGTGCGACTTCCCTTTAACAGAATAATAAATAAATAGTGAGGTAAAGAGGAGCCGGTCTATGTGTGAGCAGTTTATCTCGTCATAGACGGCTTGGTTGGAGTGAGGATTGGACTGGGGAAGGGACAGGCGGAAAACCGTAGACGTTCCATTTGAGCTGAGGGGACGTCGCAGCGTGCGATGAGTCCATATGTAATTAGAGGACGGATAAGCTGCTTATGGTAGAAGAGTTTGATTTTGGGAAGGATGGCGGAGTCTTTTTTGAGGATAGGCTAAGGTTTTGGAGAGGATGGAATTTACTTGAGGTACGGATGATAGGCGAATATTGAGGGTTATTCCAAGGTATTTGATCGATTGGACGGAGGGAATGGGGGATGTCCCGATTTTAATAGCGAGGTTGCGGGTATTAGCTAGCATCTTGCGGGTAAAAGTGGCTCTACCGCGGAAGATGATAGTTTTATATTTGCTGGGATTGAGAAGGAGTTTCCAGGAATGGAGGAATTTGTTGAGGGTTAGGATCGTGGTATTGATGCGATTTTGGGTGGATTGTATACTTCGACAAGAGGTGTATAGGATTAAGTTGTCAGCGTATTGCATGGTTTTGACAGCTTGGGGGGAATTGGTATGATGCTGGAGTGGGATATTGGCGGTGTATAAGGAAAATAGGGTTGCTGATAGAACTGAACTTTGGGAGATGCCTGCAGGAGGATTGTATGGATCGGATAGGGTTTCATGGATGCAGATTAGTAATTGACGATCGGAAAGGTAATTCAGAATAAGTTTGCATAGTTGTGGATGAAATTTGAATGTGTGGAAAAGTTTGAAAATGGGGCCTTCGTGCCAGACAGCGTCGAAGGCTTTCTGGATTACAAGGAGACAAGCGGTGATGTGTTGTTTAATTAGGAGAGGATATCAGTTTTGCGAACTAGGAGGGCGTATGAGCTGCCGTGGCCACGCCTGTTGGCAAACTGGAATGAGGGGCGGGGGTTTACAAATTAACGAAAAATGACGCCTATGAATTAGGCAAAACTATAAAATCTCCAAAAATTATCAAATCTCGGAAGCTGCAATTGGATAGCTATGTTCAACATTTGGATGACTTTCAGGTACCTTAACGGCCATTCGAATGTTGAAGAGAAGGAAGAAGACCGGTGGAAAAATCCCGGGTACTAAGCAGATTGCTCGGATTTTGAAATTGGAGGACGCAATTGATGGTTGGAGGAAGGATGTCCTGAAGCAAAAGTCCCGAAATGAACTGTAGAGGTTTGACGGTAGAATATGTTTGTTTCTACAGTCTACGATTTCAACTGTTTAGTTCAAATTGTCAGTTAAAAATGTACGTATGTAATGCCGGCCTAGGCCAATTCTACTGACTTCATAAAAGTTCTGTCGTCGATTAATGGATTTAGATTCTTGTCATTCGAATTGAATCATTCTATTTTGGATTCGATTCAGCTTTCTATTATTCCGTGCCTTTGTCATTTATGATTACAAATAAAGAGAAGAGCAAACCAAATAGATATATGACCACTTATTATGATCCAACAATAGGAATGTAATGCAATGTTAATATTTGAATAAATATAGAAATTGATGACTGATGATTCCACTTAAGTAACGTCATTTCCTTACCACAAAGCTATCTTCCACGTGGAATGGTAAGCCCCTCGTAAAACAACCAAAAGGTATGATAAAGTGCTTAGATAATTTCCCGATGAGCGATATGGCTTTCCATGATTACAACTCCCTCGTTTAAACTACAAAGAAACATTTCGCTTCTAAGCACTATGGACTGATTAGTAAATTTTCACTGAGCTTTTCATACGCAATACAAAGTACAAAATAGTTTCAACTATTATCAAATCTTGCTGTAACCCAACCTTGTATTCGCCACTCTCAGACTCAGTTGATCTTGAAGCATTTCTGATTAAAGATTTGACATTGTTATGCTGACAGTCAGATTGCATGACTCAGAAAAGACAGCAAGGCAAAGGTTAGCTTGGAGAGATGATTGTATCTTTTTTCAGTACTGGTAGACATGTTACTGATTACTAAGTGTGTTATCAACTAGAATCCCAGAATTTAGGAAGGCTAGGGAAATGGTTACTACTATAAATTCACATCAAAACCATAATCGGGGATATAATTGACAACTGGCTATATAGGAGGTCCTTATAGATTTTTGACCTCTACAATTTACATAAAACAGGAACTTTCAGAAACCTATGATAAAATTGTTATTACAATGGATATTGATCCAGATCAGGAAGAAACTTGAACTCACTATCATTCTCCCCAAGCGTTACTTTATATAAGAAAGAAAAATAGGTAATTCATTAGGTTTTGTGGTTTTTCACTAGACTAATGACTATCTAATTGGTTCTGAATAATATTTTTAACTTGAATGCAAGTATTACATTCCTGTGTCTGCTTTCAATTCTCGTTAGTAATAAATCTGTGATGGTTATTTATAATAGAACACATAATCTCCATCCGATTTAAAATAAATAAGGTGATTGCAATTATCATTTTTACGGTTTTCAGGTCAATAAAAAAGTTTTTTCTTACAAATTGTTCATCAATCGTGAAGTTCCAACATCGAAAGTTATGGTAAATAAATGTTTACTTTCAGAAAATGTTCTCATACATACGAAGTATAGTCTCATCTGTTTTTCTGATATAATCATAAAAGATATTTCTTGCAAGATTCTGT
The DNA here is from genome assembly GCF_905115235.1 of Hermetia illucens. Lineage (NCBI taxonomy): Eukaryota > Metazoa > Arthropoda > Insecta > Diptera > Stratiomyidae > Hermetia > Hermetia illucens. The sequence goes on along the minus strand of NC_051853.1, from coordinate 12,104,527 downwards.
CTAGTTAGCGTTTTGTGAATCTGATCTCACTTTCAGCCTTAAGGGGGTCATCCCGTGTGTCGGATCCGCGGAATCGATTTTTTTGCATCAGTTATGACTAGATATAGTGTAGAATATATGAGTAAAGTGATTTTTTGATATTCGAAGTCGTTCGGAAATTATAGTGTTAAACACGTGATAAGTCACATGACGGATTTATGCCAATCGCCGTAGTAAAGCTCGGATTTATCGGTCCGAATGTTTTCGCTTAAAGGACAAGAATTGAAGCCAAGGCTGTACATGTGTTTCTTTAAGCTACCTAAGGTTTATGGATTAGGTATAGCAGATTAATGGTTAGTAAATGTTTTATGGCTAAAATTCGCATTCTACTTTTTAAATGCGTTTTTCTCGAAACTGCATGTTGAAAATCGGCTGCCACCATAGCCCAAAATCTATGCAACCAAATTCTTTGAAATTTTCACGACTTATTCAAAACATATTTCTTTGGTCCGCAAACTAGGATAGTTGCGATTCATTCAGTAGTTTTTTTTTATTCATTGAAGAAGCCGTAAAAAAACACCAAAATTCACAAAAAACAATTTAACATGGCACCAAAAATTTAGCTTTTAATATTTTTTAATAATCCCAGTTTGCGGACTGTAGTTAAGCTTGTACGTTACAATCTCGTTTACATTTTTCCTTTAAGATGATCCCAGCGCCCTCTAGCGTGGCAGCAGAAAAACACCTTTTTTTGGAGATGAGTGTATAAATTGCTCTATATTTCAAAAACGAACTATGCGATTGTGCTAAAACAAATACTATGCGTGCTCAAGATATCAATAAATCAATGGTGAAAAATTCGCATTTGTATCTTTATCCAGTTCTTCACAAAAAAATTTAACAACTCAGAATACCGGAAGCTCGTGCTTCGGGTATAAAGGTTTTGTGTTCATCTTATGTAAGAAACTTCAACGCGCATTTTTCTATCCCTATATAGCTACAAATCCAACATATTCCTTCATCATTCATTCATTTGTTCTCTTCCAAACTACAACATATAGGTACATATTGCAGCCATAGATCTCCCTCGACAATTACCTACCTTGACGTGGTGAGGGAGCTCAGTAAGGAAGATCCACCAGGAAACGGGAGGTGACACCTGAAGCCAAGTGGTAATCAGAACCCCAAGCCAAGGTGTGACTACCGTGCCGAGGGCTGAATGGTCACAGGGGTTAAGATGTGGCCGTAAACGGTGAACTCTGGGTACTAGGCGACCCCCAGTTTCAGCTAGCCTTGTCTCGGCAAAAAGGGGCTCTGCCGAGATCGACTTACTTTCCCCGGAAAAATTGAGGCCATGGCAGCCAACTATGAAAAAACAAAAAAACAAAAACATAAACCTACTAAGCAAACACAATTAAACTTCGATCGTGACGATCCAACCCCGAGTGAAGGGGCAACCCTGAGCTCATCGATGGAGAACCTGAGTCTAGACTCAGATTCCCCACTTATTCAAGTGGGAACCAATTCAATTGGGACCCAGTCCTTAACGGACGAGCCGAAGCAGGCCCCTTCTGTCAGTACTCCTGACCCCAGGCTCCAATCGGCGCCACCTGCTGAGGCTAAAGTCTTGCCCATGGGTAAGCACCTGTCCACGGACAGCAAACTGCCTTCGGGCAAACCGCCTTCGGGCAAACAGCCTCCGGGCAAACCGCCTTCGGGCAAACCGCCTTCGGGCAAGCCGCCTTCGGGCAAACCGCCTCCGGGCAACGCACAACCAAAGAGCTGTGCCAAGGTTGAGGGGAAAGGAGCGTTCGGGGCACCTGCGGCTAAGGGGAAACCGAAGCGGCAGCGGTCCTCGGACGATCCTAACTCTTCGACACAAAAGGCGGCAAAGAGGGCTCGGCCGGCAACGGCTAGGCCTTCATTTGCAGTCAAGGCTATCGAAGCCGATGGATGGGTCCTGTATGACGACTCTAATCCATCCGGCTACGATACTGAGCAGTGCGAACAGCTTAGGAGGAAACTCTTCCTAGCTGTAAGGACTGCGTCCGCGTAAGGCATTAAGCTTTGCTTTGAGTCGGTAGGTGTATACCGTAAAATGTTACGGCTGAACTTTGCCGACGAAGACACGAACGAGTGGCTCAGGCAGTACTGCTCCTCCCTTAACGATGTGTGGGAGGGTGCGCGACTAACCTTGAAAAGGGTCTCTGAGCTTCCATCGATCAAAAAGTGCTTTCTCTGGCTTCCAGAAGAAGAGCGAAATGGTGTCGGGGTTCTGGAACAACTTGGTGTACAGAACAACCTTAACACTTCCACCTGATTGCTGCTAGGCAGCAAAACAGGAGAGAGAACCGATAGGCCGGGAACTTTTCTCACTATCGGCGTTCCCGAACCTGATGTTGCCATTGAAGGGGACATGCAGCCCCTGGCATCTACATCTGAAACGTAAATGAGCTGCCACATTTCCCAAGTAAATTTGCAGCATTGTAAAGCGGCGACTGCACTTATCAGTCGTCGGATCAATAGCTGCAAGACATTTATATACCTCATACAAGAACCGTGGGTTGTTAGTGGGGCAGTCAGAGGCCTAAACTTCCAACACGCTGACCTATTGTATGCCAATGGAAGCGATCGACCCCGCACCTGCATGGTATTCTCCAAAGACTTCCAGGCTAACCTGGTTAACGACCTATGTGATGGCGACACCACATCGGCTAAGCTAATCATAAAAAGTCAACAGGGAGATAAAGAGATACTATGGTGCTCTGCATATTTCCCCTACGACGCAGGAGACGTTCCCAGTGGAACATTCATCAGAGCTATCCAATATGCCAAAAGTAGAGGCATGGGGGTAATAGCAGGATGTGATGTCAACGCTCACCACATATGCTGGGGAAGTTCGAACATCAATGCAAGAGGATCGAGACTACTGGAGTATCTAGTAGGAACCGATTTGCAGATCCTAAATGTGGGTAATGAACCCACTTTCTTCAACGTGGTCAGGCGAGAGATCATCGACATCACGGTGGCATCTCCTGACATCGCGGCTCTGATCGGAGAGTGGAGAGTATCAAACGATATCACACTCTCGGATCACAGACGCATTGATTTTGTTATGGGCATGGATCTACCTCCACCCACTCCATTTCGGAATCCGAGGAAGACAGATTGGGTAATGTATCAAACAGAATTGAGCGCCCGAGTCACGATCCCTGGGAGGCGCATCAAATCCATTGCTGGAATTGAGAAGACAACCCGGATGATCACAACTAGCATGAGAGAAGCTTTCGAAGAAAGCTGTCCACTTAAGATGCCAAAGAAGGGTAAAACACCATGGTGGAACTCGGATTTGGCTAAACAGAGGAGAATGACAAGGATGCTCCTTAATCGTGCTCTGAAGGGTGAATCAAGCACTAGCTGGAATCGCTATAAAGAGGCACAGAAGGCTCTAAAGAAGAGCAAAAGATCGGCTAAACGATCATCTTGGAGACGCTTTTGCGAAGAGATTAACTCTCTTGAGGCAACCTCAAAGCTGAAGCGGATTCTGGTCAAAGAACGTAGCCAGAAACTGGGTTATTTACGTTTACAGAATGGGAAGTACACAGAAAGCGATGAAGAAACGCCAAATCATTTGCTTGAAGTACACTTTCCAGGCAGCATCCAAAATCTAATCTCGGGGCCAATAGGTGCATACAGCCCTCAACCGAGAGACTGGAATCTGGCATGCAAAGTAGTATCATTGGAGCGAGTGAAATGGGCATTTAACTCGTTCCATAGATACAAGTCAGCAGGTGCGGATGGCATCATCCCTGCGCTAGTAATAGAAGGAATGGATGCCCTGGGTCGACACATTCGGAATATATATCGGGCATGCCTAGCACACGCTTATATTCCAATTATATGGCGGGATGTGAAGGTGTTGTTCATTCCCAAACCAGGAAAACCCACCTACACAGACGCAAAAAGCTTTCGACCGATCAGCCAAACATCCTTTCTGCTAAAAGGACTAGAAAGATTAGTAGATCGGTTCATAAGGGATACACACATTCCTAAATGGCCACTTCACCATAGGCAACACGCCTACCAGAAAGGCAAATCCACGGAGACAGCACTCCATGAACTTACGGCAAAAATTGAATCCGATAAAGAATACGCTTTAGGCGCATTCATGGACATCGAAGGTGCCTTCAATTATGCCTCATTTGCGGCAATTTGTGATGCGGCAAGACAGCATGGAATCGAACCGCTGCTAATCAGTTGGATCCTTCACATGCTAGAGTGGAGAAAAATCCACATATCGGTCGGCCAGAAGTCTGTTGAAGCAGGATGTCTCAGGGGCTGCCCACAGGGAGGGGTTCTCTCTCCACTGTTATGGCTCTTGGTGATGGATACCCTGCTGTGGCTCCTGGAGGACAAAAAAGTCTTCGCGCAAGCATTTGCGGACGACCTAGCCGTAATAATTACCGGCAAGTTTGCGGACACAGTATGTGACCGCTTGAATGCAACTCTGCATGTAATCCACAGCTGGTGCCTCCGCAATGGACTCACGGTGAACGCTAGGAAGACTGGACTAGTTATGTTCACTAGGAACGTCAGGTGGGGCACCTATACGCTACTCACCTTAGCAGGGGCGGAAATCCAGCTGGCACAAACAGTCAAGTACTTAGGAGTACATTTCGACTCCAAGTTAACGTGGAAGCATCATATCCAGGAACAATACCAGAAATCCTGCAGATTGCTCTGGTGCTGTAGGAATGCGATAGGTAAGACCTGGGGACTTTCACCTAAACAAATATATTGAATGTATACATCCATAATAAAACCCATTTTGATGTATGCATGCATCGTCTAGTGGCCAAGACTGAACTGCTAACTCAGATTCAGAGACTTGGTTGCCTAAGTATTACTGGAGCAATGAGTACTACGCCGACTGCGGCACTTGAAGCCATCCTAAATTTACCCCCCATCCACTTGGAGGTGAAACGGAAAGCAGCCAACGACGCATATAGGCTCGATACCATTGGGGCGTGAAAAGGCGGCCAATCCAACGGGCATGCGTCTCTCTGGAAATTCCTTGAAAAACATCCGGTAACTCTGATGCCGACCGATCATATGGTTTCCAGATTCGTCTTTGAAAAGACATACACTGTCGTAATCACCGAAAGAGAAGAATGGTCGACAAGTGGTCATGAGTCTTTTCAGATTACAGACCTAATAATCTCCACCGACGGATCAGTCACGGAGGATGGATCGGGTGCAGGCGTATTCTCGGAGAATCCGATTATAGAACTGGCCCGACCCCTCGGAAAAATGACGACCATATTCCAGGCGGAGATATATGCCATTTCATTGGCAGCAGAAGAATGTCTGCGACAAAAATGGAGGGGTCGCACCATTCGAATCTGTTCCGACAGTCGGGCGGCATTATCAGCACTAGATGGCAACAACATATCAAGCCAGTTGGTGTGGAGTTGTCATCAGGTTCTGCTGAAACTTGGCCGACTGAACGAAACATTCCTGATGTGGGTGTCGGGGCACTCTAACATCCCCGGTAATGAGGAGGCTGATAGAGTGGCTCGCCGGGGGTCTGGATCCACAATGGTGGGCCCAGAACCAGCTCTTGGAATCCGACCATCTACTGTCAAGTCTACTCTGAGGGCTGAAATTGTAAGGATTCACGCAGCCGAGTGGAGAAATTTGGACTCTTGCCGGCAAGCGAAAATCCTTGTGAAGGAGCCTAGGGCCACTAGAGCGGCATTTTTGTTGTCCCTTAAGAAGTGGGACATGAAAACCCTAGTAGGGCTTTTGACGGAACACTGCCCCTTAAACTACCATATGGAAAAGATTGGGGTAGTGGTTTCGGCTGTGTGCAGCCAATGTGAGGAGGAGGAGGAGACAGCCCTGTACTTTTTATGCAGCTGCCCGGCATCCTCAGATCTCAGACGAAGACACCTTGGCAAGGTTTTCTTCAATGAAGAATCTGCACACTCTCTGCCTCTTGAGAATGTTCTCAGATTCGCTAAAGCCTGCGAACACCGTAGGCGGGAAGCCATTGAATAGACAACTTACGGGGATAGTACAATGGGCCTAATAATGGCCTGAGTGCTCGGAGCTGCGGCTCCCCCCATCTAACTAAACTAACTTCTGACAAAAATCGAGGAACTGGGTTGGTATTAGGATGTTATTTATTCTTATTCTTTAGTCGACAAAAAATCGGAAATTCAAATTTTCTTTGGAACTCAAGCCTACTGGAAACCATTATGGCACCTTCTGGCTAGTGCTAAAAGGCACTAGTTATAAAACAATTCATCTCGTGTGGGTTTCACTGGCCACTACTGCGTATAGGCACCAATGCAACTCTCTTATAGTAAAAAAATAAAGACAAAGATATGTAAATATTTGCTTGCAGGGACATAATAGTCATATGTGATAATTTTCTTATTTCTTTTCAGCCCTCACAACGCTTTGACATATTTCTGAGAAAAACTCTTCGGACCCGACAATTTCAGAATTCCATCCATATAATCTAGGATTTGTCCATCATATAAGTGAACGGTATAGTCAATTACTTATTCTCGCTAAGCAACATATGCAACCACACTTTGGATGTGCATATGATGAATTTCCAATGAATTGGCCACTTTACTAACCTCAAATTTCAAAAGAAACTGAAAAGGCTGATTTGGGGTATGTCTAGAGAGGCCATATCAAATTTCCATTTTCCAAGAAATTGTGAAGCGTTTTTATGTTGAAATTTTAGTGTTGGATATGTTTAATGCGATTTGAAATGTGAGTGAATAAAAATAGATCACATATCGAAATTCAGATTATTTTAAATCAAACAAAGGAAGAAAATATTTGGAATTTTGAAATTGAAAAGTAGGTTCTGCTTAGGACTCTTAAGTGCTTCTCAGGTTGAAGTTTTGTAGTGAAGAAAGATGCAAACCAGAAAAAAGATGCCACAAAAGTATTTCCAAAAATCCATTTTTTCTGTTTGGCTTAAACGATGCTTTATACTTAAAGAAAAGATATGTGGCGCGGCAGGATTCGCGGCATTCGAAATTTATTTCGAATGTCGCGAATACCAGCGGACAGATGGCGTCACCGGCGCTCTCCACTCAGTTCAGACCTCGCTACAAGAGTGAAGAACAGAGTAGGTGACGAGAAACGTCAGATAAAATAATAATAAAAAAAAGACGGTTGGCAGTCATTGTGAAAAGAACGAGTTTTGTGCAGAAAAAAAATAGTTACGGACGGAAATCAGTATAATTTCTAATATCTCGGAGTTATAATAGGAGTACTTTTTTTGAAATTGTGTATTGAACTTTGTTAAATACGAGAACTTTGTTAAATACGAAAAACATGTCAGAAACCTGTGGTGCATACGCGGTGAAAAAGTGAATAATGCGATCAGCTGATATAATGGTGAGCTTCATCAGCCGATCATCAAATCGTTCGACTTCTTTAATCGCATCACAGAAACCCTCTGAGATGGCAATGCCAACACCATAATGAGTGTGTGGGTTACTAAAATAGAGAAGTTTGTAGCCATTTTTACCGCGTTCGCGTTCAATGTCGCAGCTTTTGGTACCAGACCATCGGGTTTCTTGCAGAGCACAGATGTCAATGCACCTTTTCCGAAGGGCTCTTGCGAGTTCCTCCGTCTTTCCAGTTAGGGTACCAACATTTAGCGTGCAGACTCGTATTTGTTTTGTTCGTTGTGTGCGGATTAACTTGCTTACGTCCTGACGCCGTCCATGCGTCAAGAACCCTTGCCCATTTCTCGACAGGACCGGGGCCCGTCCTGCCGCGTCGACTGAGGTGGACGCCCTAGCATTTCTCCGAGGCTTGTGACTCAATCCGATCATCATGTTTGTAGCGATATTCTTTGCATTTTCTTGGTCGACCTGTTGCGGGGCCTGTCACCAAGAGAGATCAGGTAGGATTTAGCATAGTAGAATAACTCCAACTATACTCTATTTATCTCTTTCCCTGATCTCAGCATTTTATTTTTGTTTTACTGAGGATAGTACAGAGTACGTTGCCTCAAACCCTCCTTTACCTGGGCTTGGGACCAGCATACTATGTTAATAGCATGGCTATATTCGGTGAAAAATAAATGTACACCCCTCTTTTGCATGTATGGGGACCCCCCCCCCTTAAAGTCGACGTAAAAGGTTGTAACTCACTGTATGCGTGAGCGTTCACAGTTCCCAGCTGTCTACCAAATTTGGTGTCAATCGCTATAACCGTCTCTGAGAAAAATGCGTGTGACGGGCAGACAGACAGACAGAAAACCGATTTTACTAAGGTTTTGTTTTACACAAAACCTTAAAAATTGCTTATCGACATGGCAATCGATTAATAAGTTGATACTTAGCCGCCAGTGGTAAAAAGCCGATTAATAGGCTACCGGTTGGTAAGCGTTGGCGGCAAAAAGCCTATTAAGAGGCTTCCGGTCGGTAAAGTGTCCCAATTAGTCTCCTACTACCTTCCCGCGGAACCATGCAAAATATTACGTCGTGAGGCGGAGCTAACTCATGTTACGTAGTCCCCTCTCACATCCATTGCTTGCGCCATTGTAGTTGTGTAGCCTCCCCCCTTTTTCTTAGTTTCCACTGCATGGGACCCTCAAAATGCCGTTGATCCTGTTCCAATTTTTCTGTCACACAACCGCTTTGCCGACCATATCCTCCAGTGCTATCATGGTACCTAGTCCTAAGCTGGAATGCAAGATATTTTCACTATCATTTTCACTGAGTACGGCCCCTAGATACAATCTCTCATATTTTTAATACAAATTGTCCTAGGTGGGCTGAAAATCATCTCTGCAGGTATCATGAGGCATTCAGTGATTTTCGAAATTCATTGTTTCTATCTAAAAAGAGGAAAATAAAAGCACCTGGGAAATAATAAGCCATCCTACATCATCGCTTGCTAAAAAGAACCTATTCAAAAGTTGTTTACTGTACGAGGACGAATGATTAAAAAATAAAGCCTTTCAAATGAAAATCTTTCCTGCAATGAATTCGTAGAGTAAAGAATTCATAATTCAAATAAGTATTCTCTTTTTAATATCTTTCCTTGCGTAAAAGACAGCCTAATGAATGGGTAGCTCCTCAACGCTCGTCTCCACATAATAGCATTGATGTCAAGTCGCCACAGCTTAGCAATATCCTATAAAGGCGAGGCGGTTTGGCATTATCCTATTATCACCAAAGAAGCAAATTAAAGTGCATATGAGTATCGAATTCTATAAATTCTAATATGCACGTATCTACGACGTGTTAATAATCTATTACCCTTACCCCATTGAAACCGATCTAGTCTTTTCCATCTAATCTAGCAAACACATGAGAACGGACACGTGATACCTAAGATACCTAGCATAGGGTGTGAATTCCAAAAGTATTATAGAATATGTGGCGCAAGGATAAGAGGCTTTTTAAACTTATAAATTTATTCTTAGCGTTGAATGGGTTTCTTTTTTGCTAGACGTACTTCTTGCATTGACTATTTTTGTTAGTTGGGACTCTTACAAATTCATGTGTGTATTATACTCAACATGCGTCGTGCTTTAAGGAAAAATACTGGGATATTTTCTTTATGAACTTCACTTTGCTTATCTATATATATAAAAGAAAGTGGGGCTAGTTACACTATTTATAACTCAAGAATGGTTGAACCGATTTGACTGAAAATTGGTGGAGAAGTAGCTTAGAACCAGGAGAAGGACATAGGATACTTTTTATCCCGCTCGACCGCGTTTCCGTGAAGTCCCTAAACGTAATTTTGTCTATGGTTAAGTAGAAAATTTGATAATATAAATTTTGTCAGAAATATATAACCATCAGTAATTTGTATTCTCTTTGAATTATTATTAACAATCCCGCGACCAAGACGATCGAATCTTTCCCGACAAAGCCGTAATGCAAGAAGGATACGAAACAATGCGAATGAAGTGACTAAAGAAGCACCAGGAATTGCCCTGAAGAGCGCCGCGTTAGCATGGCTCGACTTCGTGCTTCTCAATCACAAGAGCAAAGCGAGGCAGCCCGTGAAACGGCTCGGTTGGCAATGCGAAATCGTCGAGCCAATAACACAACAACAAGAAGAGATTTATCAAGTGCTGATTTGAATCTCGCAGCGTTTCGATATGATCGACGGCAAGTATTCCAAACGATAACCACGGAAATTAACGGCGGAGATCGTCACTGGCAACGATGGTTATCCACTGTATCGTCGTCGATCATCCGATGATAACGGTCGAACTGTCACAACAAAAGTGAAAAGAATGGATTTCGTTGTCGACAACAGTTGGATTGTTCCATATTCACCACTTATTTCCAAAACGATCAAGACACATTGCAACGTTGAGTATTGCAATTCAGTAAAGTCCATAAAATACATTTGCAAATATGTCACGAAAGACAGCGATATGGCGCTTTTTGGCATCCAATTCTCCAATACCAACGATGAAATTGCGCGCCATCAAGTTGGTCATTATGTGAACTGCAATGAAGCGATTTGGCGTATATTCGAATTCCCTATTCACGAACGTCATCCTATTGTTATACATTTGGCGGTGCATCTTGAGAATGGTCAACGAGTATATTTCACGGCTTCGAATGTTGTTCAACGTGCAGAAACACCTCCAGCGACAACATTGACCAGTTTCTTTGCGATCTGCCAAAGTGATCCGTTTGCACGAGCTTTGCTTTACTGGGAGGTGCCACGTTATTACACTTGCTTCATCGAAGAATTTTGAACGACGGAAGCAAGGCGATACGGTTCCTGGTTATCCGGATGTGCGTTCTACGGATGCTCTTGGTCGTATGTATACAGTTGATCCAAAGAATGATGAATGCTTCAATTTGCAGTTGTTACTGGTAAATGTGCGTGGGCCAACGTCATTTGAGTGACCACGGACTGTTAATAGTAGAATATTCCCAATATATCGTGCTGCAAGTGAAGAATTCAATTTACTAGAAAACGATGCCCATTGGGATACGACAATCGTTGAACCCATTATCTCTGCATCTTCAAGTCAGATACGCACATTATTTGCAATCATCATTTCGACATGTTTTCCATCGAACCTATCTAACCTGTGGCATAAATACGAGGATAATATGTCAGAAGATATTTGACATCAAATACGTGTCAGTTCCAGAAATCCCGATCTTGAGATGAATGAGGAGATACATAATCGGGCTTTACTCTTGATCGAAGACATGTGTTACCTTATATGCGGTAATTTATTAGTCAGGTTAGGAATGCCAGCGCCAAATCGCGAAATGAATGACGCATTTAATCGAGAATTGGAACAGGAACAGTGAATATGATCACCAGAAATTAGATTTAGTAGTTCAAACGAATGTACCACTGTTGAATCCCCAACAAAAGGAAGTTTATGATACATTAATGAAGGCAATTGATGATGGAAATGGTGGTTTATATTTCCTGGATGACCCTGGTGGAACTGGCAAGACATTTCTCATGTCAGTAGTTTTAGCGACTGTTCGTCCGAGATCCAACATTGCGCTTGCAGTTGCTTCTTCTGGAATAGCAGCCACATTGTTAGAAGGATGCCGTACGGCTCATTCAGCATTAAAATTGCCGTTAAATCTTCAAACTATTGAAGAACCAACTACATATTTCAAAAAACTCCGCAATGGCCAAAGTTTTATCAGCATCGAAAATCATAATATGGGACGAATGCACAATGGCGCATAAACGTGCATTAGAAGTCACTTGACCGAACATTGAAAGATCTACGCAGTGTATCGAGATGTTTTGGAGGCGCAATGATTTTAGTGTCTGGCGATTTCCGCCAAACAATCCCAGTAATTCCAGGATCAACGGCTGCCGACGAAATAAACACTTGCCTCAAATCATCGAATCTATGGCGCTATGTGAAGAAACTCCAGCTGACAACAAACATGAGAGTTGCATTGCTGAATGGTACATCTGCTGAAGATTTCTCTGAGCAATTGCTGATTATCGGTAGTGGTCGAGTACCTGTCGACGAATCGAGCGGATTGACTTTATTTCCTCAGAATTTCTGTAACTTTGTCTCATCGAAAGACGAACTTATTAACAAAGTATTCCCAAACATCATTACTAACTACAAAAATAATGAATCGTTGAATTAGCGAGCAATTTTAGTGGCTAAGAATAAAGATGTAGATGACCTTAACTACATATTTCAGAATGATATCATTGGAACAATGCATTCATTCAAATTCATTGACTGTGTAACAAACGAAGATGAAGCCACCAACTATCCAATTGAATTTTTAAACTCCTTGGATGTGCCTGGCTTACCACCGCACAATTAACGCCTAAAGGTTGGCTCCGTAGTAATCATGCTTCGAAACATAAACCCACCAAAACTTTGCAATGGTATGGTATGGATTTATGCAACGATACTCCAAGGAAAATTCGAAGGTGAGGAAGTTCTCATTCCGAGGATCCCGATGATCCCAACCGATATGCCGTTTAAAAGACTTCAATTTCTGATCCGTCTTGCATTCACCACGACCATTAACAAATCACAAGGTAAATCCTTGAAAGTTTGTGGTCTGAATCTGGATAATCAATGTTTTTCACATTATCAATTATATGCGGCATGTTCACGGATCGGAAGACCATCTGTTGTTTGTTTGTTCTTGCGCCTGATAATAAAACAAAAAATGTCGTGTATCACAAGGTGCTTAACTGAAGAATGCAACTTATTAAAAAATCATTGAAATACTTGATAAATAAAAAAATTAATTTAATAAAATCAAAAATCTGCTTAGTTCTTGCCTCTAAGGCGGAGCAAAGTATATTTATAAGTCATTTAGGTTCAGTGCTTATAAATAAGACATACAATTGGTTTAGATATGAATGAATATCTGTTACTATTGATGACAGTCTTTATTTTAGTTGCTTATTAAACTTTAGGCCCCTTATCCAGTAAGTATCGTTTGCTGTTGTTTGTAGTTCAGTCTATCCTTTACGGGAGGGCTAGCGTTTCCAGCAAGGAAATGTATCACAAGCGCATTCCGTGAGTACAACGGAAGTTTGTGATTTGCGTCCACCTATCGCACCGTCTCAGAGCCTGCAGAAATAGTCATCATCACCATCATCAACGGCGCAACAACCGGTATCCGGTCTAGGCCTGCCTTAATAAGGAACTCCAGACATCCCGGTTTTGCGCCGAGGTCCACCAATTCGATATTCCTAAAAGCTGTCTGGCGTCCTGACCCATGCCATCGCTCCATCTTAGGCAGGGTCTGCCTCGCCTTCTTTTTCTACCATAGATATTGCCCTTATAGACTTTCCGGGTGGGATCATCCTCATCCATACGGATTAAGTGACCCACCCACCGTAACCTATTGAGCCGGATTTTATCCACAACCGGACGGTCATGGTATCGCTCATAGATTTCGTCATTGTGTAGGCTACGGAATCGTCCATCCTCATGTAGGGGGCCAAAAATTCTTCGGAGGATTCTTCTCTCGAACGCGGCCAAGAGTTCGCAATTTTTCTTGCTAAGAACCCAAGTTTCCGAGGAATACATGAGGACTGGCAAGATCATAGTCTTGTACAGTAAGAGCTTTCACCCTATGGTGAGACGTTTCGAGCGGAACAGTCTTTATAAGCTGAAATAGGCTCTGTTGGCTGACAACAACCGTGCGCGGATTTCATCATCGTAGTTGTTATCGGTTGTGATTTTCGACCCTAGATAGGAGAAATTGTCAACGGTCTCAAAGTTGTATTCTCCCATCCTTATTCTTCTTCGTGTTTGACCAGTGCGGTTTGGTGTTGTTGGTTGGTTCGTCTTCGGTGCTGACGTTGCCACCATATATTTTGTCTTGCCTTCATTGATGTGCAGCCCAAGATCTCGCGCCAACTGCCGCCTGCTCGATCTGGATGAAGGCAGTTTGTACGTCTCGGGTGGTTCTTCCCATGATGTCGATATCGTCAGCATAGGCCAGTAGTTGGGTGGACTTGAAGAGGATCGTACCTCTTGCACTTACCTCAGCATCACTTTTCGAGGGCCAGGTTAAAGAGGACGCATGATAGCGCATCCCCTTGTCGTAGACCGATGTCGAATGGTCTTGAGAGTGATCCTGCTGCTTTTATCTGACCTCGCACATTGGTCAGGGTCAGCCTAGTCAGTCTTATTACTTTCGTCAGGATACCGAATTCTCTCATGGCCGTGTACAGTTTTACCCTGGCTATGCTATCATAGGCGGTTTTAAAGTCGATGAACAGATGGTGCAACTGTTGTCCATATTCCAACAGTTTTTCCATCGTTTGCCGCACAGAGAAAATCTGATCTGTTGCTGATTTGCCTGGAGTGAAGCCTCTTTGGTATGGGCCAATGATGTTCTGGGCGTAAGGGGCTATCCGGCCTAGCAAGATAGTGGAGAATATCTTATAGATGGTACTCAGCAACGTGATACCTCTATAATTACTGCACTGTGTGATATCTCCCTTTTTATGTATGAGGCAGATAATGCCTCGTTGCCAATCGTCAGGCATTAATTCGCTGTCCCACACCTTGAGCACATGATGATGAACCACTTGGTGGAACTGGTCGTCTCCATATTTAACCAGTTCGGCTGTAATTCCATCGGCTCCTGGCAACTTATGATTTAGCCGATGAATTGCACGGACTGTTTCTCCTAAACTTGGTGGTGGCAGTATTTGTCCGTCGTCTTCAGTTGGCGAGACCTCCAACTCGCCGATGTTCTGGTTGTTCAGTAGCTCATCAAAGTACTCAACCCATCGCTCTAATATGCCCATTCTGTCAGAAATCAGATTTCCCTCTTTGTCTCGGCAGGATGAGCATCGAGGTGTATAAGGTTTCATCCTGCTGACTTGTTGGTAAAACTTCCGCGCCTGGTGCGGTTGCTCCCTGTACTTTTCTAGTTCACAGACTTGTTGGTTCTCCCAGGCTTCCATTTTTCGTCAGTGAAGTCGCTTCTCTGCTCGACGGAGTTCGTGATAAGTCTCTGCGCGTGCCCGCGTTCTTTGAGAATGCAACATTACTCGGTATGCGGCATTGTTCCGTTCCGTCGCTAGCTTACATTCATCGTCGAACTAGCCGTTCCGACTCCTTTTGCGGCTGGGGCCAAGTATGCTTGTGGCCGTATCCATGATAACGTTCTTCAGGTGATTGTGAAGATCATTTGTTGATGCTTCATCTCCAGGTCCTCTGTTGACTGCGGTTATTGCGGCATCCATTTCCCTCTTATAGGTGTCGCGGAGGGTTGTGTTGTGGATGGCTTCAGTGTTCACTCTCACCTGATTGTCAGAGGGGACTCTAGGTGGTATTGTTATGCGAGCTCGGAGCACCATGCCAACGAGATAGTGATCCGAGTCTATATTGGCCCCCCTATATGTTCTGACATTCATCAAGGTTGAGAGGTGGCGGTGTTCGATCAACACGTGGTTAATTTGGTTGAAAGTGGTCCCGTCTGGAGAGGCCCACGTATGTTTGTGGACCGCTTTCCGCGCAAACCAGGTACTTCCAACAACCATTTCGTGTGACCCTGCTAATTAAATAGTCTGCAGTCCGTTATCATTTGTTTTTTCGTGTAAGCTATGGGAACCAACGTATCGCCTGAATACGGGCTCCTTCCCTACTTGGCTGTTAAAATCCCCAAGTATGATTTTGATATCATATCTGGGACAGGCTTCGAGGGTTCGTTCTACTGCCTCGTAGAAGGTATCCTTCTCCGACTCTGCAGTCTCCTCTGTAGGGGCGTGAACGTTTATGAGGCTTATATTTCTAAACTTGCCTGGCAAGCGCAGAGTGCATAGCCGTTCGCTTATGTTTTCAAAGTCGATAACAGCAGGTTTCATTTTTTGGCTGACTAAGAAACCTACTCCGAGCACATGGTTTACTGGATGACCGCTATAATATATGGTGTAGTGGCTCTTCTCCAGGAAACTGGTCCCTGTCCATCGCATCTCTTGTAACGCTGTTACATCAGCCCTATATTGGGACAAGGTATCGGCTAGCTGCTCATCAGCTTCATCTCTGTACAGGGAGCACACGTTCCATGAGAAAATGCGCAAATCGTTATTCCGTTGTCGTTGCCGGGTTTGTCTTTGTAAAATCCATCCAGTCCGACTCTCCTATTGTGGCTTCGGAACAAGTTTTTTCGATATAGTGTTGTCAGCCCCACACAACCCCCAAACCTGGAGGACCAGTTGGTACAAATTGTCCCGTTTTAAGGCGCGGGAGACTCGCCTTCATCCTTCTCCGTCTGCAGCTTTTCGTTAAGAAAGTGCTCCCAGCGGTCACCACGTGGAGGTGGAGATAGAGTTTGGTAGTAGAGCTGTTGGTGTTGGTTCAGCAGGCATTTCCCAGGTTTTATGCTCCATCGTGGGTACCAATCCACGTTTCGCCCTGGGACCTATACTACCCTTTGACCAAGTCCAACATTGGTGTCAAGATTAACAATGAGGAGCTCAACTAAGGAAGGCGTGAGGAGAGCAATGGCGAGAGATTCGGGGCAGCCTGGATCAAAAGAAGGCACAGAGGGCGCCGTGGTTGAGGGAGTAAAAGCGGAAGAGAAGTAAGAACAAACAGAATTGTTGTGGGTAGTTGGCAGTGGAATCAGCAAAGTTGATGAAAGAAGGGAAAGATTGGGTGGGATTAAGGAAACGGCGAGTGTGGGACCAAAACGGTTTCAAGTTACCGTGGACAAGGGTGGCCTCGACGTTTAGCAAGTATCTCTTATACGCTGTTTGCATGACAATATACAATTGTAACTTGTGAGTCGAGCATGGGATATTTCAGAGTGAAATGCGAAATGGTGAAGGTCCATTCTTTGAATAGGTTTATTCCTGCGGCTCCTCCCAGATTTCCTATTTACAGAATTTAATTATAACTAAACCAATAAAACAACATTTAATAACCATGTTCTAGCTGAAGTGCATACTATTGATTGCACATGTCCCCATTATATTTGTGCACTAGGTCATACGTACTTTCCCGTGATGAATTTGTTTACAACGAATCTCAATTTTGGGAGCTGAGATTTATTGGAATGCCCACGGCTGGCACCCGCATGCCGTAAATCTTCATAGACAGAGCCGCCATCACGCTCGCCCGCCATTGTAATGCAATTGAGCTTATTCTAGGGAATTCCACTAAAAGTTCAATTGCAGATTTGCGTCTGTTATTTAATTTAATATAATCGAATTGCGGACGTTCCGGCCAAAGGCATTTTGTTATTCCAATTGAATATATTTGCCCAAGTATTCGCATCAGGATCCATCGTAGTACCTCATTCAGAGCTGGAGATAACAAAGTGGTTCTGAAGTGGAAGCACATGTGCAGCGATTAAATGAATTATATGAATTTTATTGCACTCATATAACGCTTGCGTGTAGACGATAAGTTGTTTTGGAAATAAAAAAGGACGCAACGGAGTGCCTGTGGGCTCTGATGATTGTGTGTTTATTTTACGGACGATTAACGGCTCAGAAACCATGGTTCATTGGAGTACGAATGGCTTGGGTGTTTCATTTCAACGTCATGGATCCGTCGTTTGATGTTTATTGTTTACTATCGTCTGGAAAGGAATTAGGATACAAACAACATGACTTCTGTCTTTGTTTAGAAATTTTGTTTTGAAACAGTCAGTTAAGTATCTTGACAACTTGTAGTTAAAAATTAAAGCACAAACAAACACTGAATATGCGGTTTCAGGTGGGAATTCAGATTATTTAGACATTTGCATCTTTTTCTCTTATTCAAATGTGACCTTGCGAAATTGGTCAATCCCTAACTAGATCCCGCCAGCCTTTTCTTGGAAATCATAGTACATGGCCCAGTAGAGGAGGGCTTGAGGCAATCTACTTGGTACTATCCTCAGCCAAGCAAGAATAAAATGCCGAGATCAGAGAAACAGATCAATAAAGTCTAGTTGGTATCACTCCACTACCCTAAATCCAACCTCATCACTCTTGGTGAAACTTCTTGCGACAGACCGACCAAAAAATTGCATTAAATTTCGTTAAAAACAAGATGGATCATCCCATTTAAAAATCCTCTGAAAAATACAAGGACACCCTCTTCAGTCATAGTGGCAGAACTGACCTAGGTCCTGCCAAGAAATCAGCAAGTGTTCTTGACACATGGACACACGCTAAATGTTGGTACTCTCACTGATAAGGTAGAGGAATTTGCAATAGGCCTTCGGAAGAGGCGCATCGATATCTACACTCTGCAATTCTCGCTCGATGGTGTGGTACCAAATTCTCCCCCATAGAACGGGAATACACTGAAAACGACTATAAACTTGTGTTTTTTCATCTTATTCCAGCAGGAAACGGATGAATCCGAAAGATTGATCTTGGATGCATCTACATATTTCCTCCTCACTTCTTAGAAGAGCAAACATGGATCAACTGCCGAAAATATTGCGCGTGTTTGCTTCCACCAAGATTCCCATCGAGAAATTTTGAAGTATCATTCGCTCAGTGATTCCCTTAAGATCCATTACCATCAATTCGAAATGAATATCTGCCTTTGGTTCCCGCTAGGATGTAGGAAGCCATAAACAGCCGTGCAATGTCTGTTGTTATGACACATGCGGTCACGTGCTTGCGGCCATATGTTCGCAACCACGTGGGAGCACACCAATGAGCTGCATCACATACACGGCACTAACAGCAGCTCTTATGCGCGAAATTTCACTCGTACAACTCCCGTCGCGGTCGAACGTGTGCAAGACTTTTTCGTCATTATAAAATTTCTAAGAATGTGCTAGAAGTTGAATCGCCTGTGTATCGTCTTCATGGCCTCGGCATATCCATCTCTAATTGTTCATCTGACCATACCCAAACCTCTCGAACGACTCTGCAGTAACCGCAATCACGGTCAAGATCTGCTTCCCGAAATAGGGGTTCGTTTAGTCGCACGCCGGAATTCTCATCGGCGTCGTCGATTTTCTGGTACCATCGTAAATACGGAGCTTCAACGACTAAATGTACCACAACCTCATTACAGACGTCAGGGAAAATTTCTACCTGCCAAAATGACACTGTTTCGATAATTTTCGAGTATATTGTCGACCACCTTCGCGGTTCAAATCTCACGGGTGGCAGTAAAATTTGTATAGTGATTTGACGTCGGATACCAGACGACTCAGTTGTGAATGAGTACCTGAGTCAAATCAGGGTAATAATCTCGGGCGAGTGCAATGCTCACCATATTGCCTCCAACAGGGTACTGTAATCCTGTAGTGTACCGTTACGGTCTTTAATAAAGTGCTCTAAAAGACTTCAAGGCCCTGATCCAATTGGATTGTTGCTCCAACGATTATTATTATTATTGCCGACCACCGCATTCGCGCACTCCTCAGAAAGGATTACAACATTACTACGGAAAGTAGTTTCTCCAAGCCGATTAAGCACGATGTGCATTACCACACCAACACTACCGACTCTCCAATCATTTCAAAAGTATGTCAACTTTCACCCCAGAAGCTTGCTGTTGCGAAGAGAGAGATTGAAGACTTAATGAAACAGGGTACATTTTTCAACGTCTGCTTGAGGCCGGACTTGTCCTAAACATTGAAAAAGGCAGATTCCTCCAGAGGCTGGTAAAATTTTCTCGACCAAATAATAACCCCTGACATGTGTCCAACCTGACCCAGACAAGGTTGAGACGATAAAGAGCTTTCTCCTACTAACCATGGTAAAGGATTTGCGAAGGCTCTTGGACATGTTAAACTCCTATCATCGTTTCTTGCCCAGGGCCGCTCATCATCAAGTGATCCTGAACACCTACTTGTCTGGGCCCAAAACTAAAGACTCCCGCGTGGTTGCTTGCGTCTGCTGAGGTCGCCTACGCATTTGAAAGAGTCAAACAGCAACTTCTTGATGCTACACTACCGGCAGCCTTTCACCCCTAGTTGTGTTCGTCGATGCCTCAGATACAACGGTAGGCGCCGTCTTCACCAACGAGTGAATCAAATCTGGCAACCGTCGGGCTTCTCTTCGAAACAGTCAACCTGGCTAAACGCAACTACGCGCCTACGATCGTGAGCTACTCGCCGCGTACCTCGTTATAAAACACTTCCATTTCTCCCTTGAGGGCAGGCCCTTCATGGACAACAAGCCCATTACTTTCGATCTTAGACAAAAGCCCGACAAATCGTCCCCTCGTCAATTTCGGCACTTGAGTTATATCAGCCAGTTTACTTCTGATATCTAACACGTGTTTGGAAAAGACAATGTTGTCGAAGACGGTTTGTCTCGAATCTCGGAAGTTACAGTCCTAGCCGCGGTCGATTATATGGCAATCGTCGAGGCATAAAAAGACAACCTAGAGCTTCAGTCTGAAGGCAAACTTCAAATACAAATTCAAGGAGAGGTTAGATATTGCCTTCTATTTGTAGTTAAGCCTAAATTGATAGACCAGTAGCTTACTCCAAACTACAATTTTATTTTATAGTGTATATATATATTTCGGGAGCAAATTACCCCCTTCATCAGTACAAATTCAAGGAGTTGCCTATTTTCAGCTCAAACTCTTATTTACTGTGCGAGACCTCAGATAAAGGACTCTGGCCATTCATTCCGGCCTATCTTCGCAGGGAAATATTTCACGCAATACACGATCTTGTGCACCCAGGCATCAGGACGTCTGGCTGGGCATGAATAAGGACGTAAACTCTTGGAAGAAGTGCAAGGGCAACAAGCACGTACGGTGTATTCCCTAGATCAACCAAGCACCCCCTGCCATCTCAACATCATCGGCCCTTTGCGCGACTCGCACGGATTCAAGCATTGCCTCATAACCATTGAGAGGTCTACGCGGTGGCCTGAAGTAATATCTTTGTCTGACATTACGGCAGAATCATATACCGAAGAAATCTGTGGAGAGTGGATTCGGCGCTTTGGTGTTCCAACCGTAATTATCACGGACCAAGGAATGCAATTCGAATCCACTTTTTTTGCGCAGTTAGGAAAGTTCGTTGGCTTCAAACAGCGTAGGACTACTGCATTCCATCCACAGTCCAATGACCAGCTGGAACGTTGACATCGGACGCTGAAGGCCACCTTAATGGCTCGCGACGATCCTTTGTGATCGCGGTCTTTGCCTTTCGTCCTCCGTACAGCCCAACGAGAGGAATTCACGGCCAGCCCCGCGGAGATGGTGTACGAAGAGAATTTGCGCCTCACCGCCGACTCTGTACTGGACATCGGAGCAGGGTTAAGGGACTCAGGAATGCTGCGTCTCCTCAAGGACACAGTTTGCGGTCAAATCCATCGTCCCAACGCGCAACAGCGGAGGTCAACACCCCCAGGGACCTTGAGACGTCTACGCAAATCCTCATTAGAATGGACGCTCCTCGGAGGCCACTGTAACCACCATACGAGCGTCCCTTTAAAGTGCTGGAATGAGGCGAGTTCTCCTTCAAACTCGAGCCCAACTGGGTCTCCTTGTCGAGGCTGAAGGCCTTCGACAACCCGGCAGCCGCTTCAAAAAAGCGTCCGCGGAGTGTCTGATTCGCCCAGTGACTCTCATTGGCGGGATCACGTAGTTGGTTTGCTTTGCTGAACCCGCGCGCTGGGGGAGTG
The DNA here is from genome assembly GCF_905115235.1 of Hermetia illucens. Lineage (NCBI taxonomy): Eukaryota > Metazoa > Arthropoda > Insecta > Diptera > Stratiomyidae > Hermetia > Hermetia illucens. Next base: position 12,082,948 of record NC_051853.1, on the reverse strand, counting down.
ATGTGGCGATATATCGGAGGCGCGAGCCTGAGAGCCATTTTGAATTCGCCTTTACCACTGCATTCAATGGCCGTAGAAACAGCTGACGGGCTGGCATGGGACTGGGGTGGCAAATGTCAAAAATGAAATTTGTCTTCAAAGGAGTCCTATCCGTTCACCAGCCACGGTCAGAAAGAAAAATAGAATTTCTTTTCAAACGTTGAATTATACAATGAATTTTCTTTGATTACTAAAATAATAAATTGTTTCAAAATATTAGGAGATGATCGCTTTACGGTTTTTTACCAGGGCAGAGGCAAATCGTCAGACACTGCCTCACCTCTGCGCAGAAAGCAGTGTGACCAAAGCGGCTCGCAGATGTTAAGTGCTCCTTTGAATAATTCGCAGAATACAACCTGACTACGAACGACTACGCGACACTTCTTATTCCCTATGGTCACTGCTTAGCGTCGAAGCTGCTCATCGTGGATGCAGTGGCTACCTAATGTCCCACTTATCCAATAACTTTTTTTTTTGGGTAGGGTTGGTGAATGCATTTACGCACACGTTGGACTCCCGTTTCGGTACGTCGTCGGACTATCAACTAAACACCTCCCCATCCTCAGAGTGCTAGTCTGGAACCGTTTTTCACATTACTTCCGGCTTTTCCCCGAACTCTCCCGCCTTGCGGATCCTTCAAATCAGGGAATTCCTTTCACCAACAGGAGGGGAGAGGAGGAAGGGAACTGTCAGTTCAAGGAACCCCCTTGCATCCGGCTCCTCCACCGGTCGAGTTCTATTTTCTTAGCAAGGAGAAGGGCCCGAACGTAATGGGCAACACGGCTTCACCTCAGTCAAGACTTCAAGTCCTCTTCGACAATGTTGTCTGGAGAGAGATCCCCTGTGTTTAAATAGAGCTGCTGACGAACCCCATCCCACCTTCCATAAGAAAAAAAAGTGTGGTGGGCATCGTCCACAGCTCCATTGCAAAATACACAATCCGGAGATCGCGCCTTTCCAATCTTGTGCAGGTAAGACTGAAAACTTCCATCATCATCAACGGCGCAACAACCGGTATCCGGTCTAGGCCTGCCTCAATATGGAACTCCATACATCCCGGTTTTGCGCCGAGGTCCACCAATTCGATATCCCTAATAGCTGTCTGGCGTCCTGACCTACGCCATCGCTCCATCTTAGGCAGGGTTTTCCTCGTCTTCTTTTTCTACCATAGATATTGCCCTTATAGACTTTCCGGGAGGGATCATCCTCATCCATACGGATTAAGTGACCCACCCACCTAAGCTATTGAGCCGGATTTTATCCACAACCGGACGGTCATGGTATCGCTCACAGATTTCGTCATTGTGTAGGCTACGGAATCATCCATCCTCATGTAGGGGGCCAAAAATTCTTCGGAGGATTCTTCTCTCGAACGCCGCCAAGAGTTCGCAATTTTTCTTGCTAAGAACCCAAGTTTCCGAGGAATACATGAGGACTGGCAAGATCATAGGCTTGTACAGTAAGAGCTTTGACCCTATGGTGAGACGTTTCGAGCGGAACAATCTTTGTAAGCTGAAATAGGCTCTGTTGGCTGACAACAACCGTGCGTGGATTTCATCATCGTAGCTGTTATCGGTTGTGATTTGCGACCATAGATAGGAGAAATTGTCAACGGTCTTAAAGTTGTATTCTCTATCCTTATTCTTCTTCGTGTTTGACCAGTGCGGTTTGATGTTGTTGGTTGATTCGTCTTCGGTGCTGACGTTGCCACCATATATTTTGTCTTGCCTTCATTGATGTGCAGCCCAAGATCTGGCGCCAATATCCGCTTGCTCGATCTGGATGAAGGCAGTTTGAACGTCTCGGGTGGTTCTTCCCATGATGTCGATATCGTCAGCATAGGCCAGTAGTTGGGTGGACTTGAAGAGGATCGTTTCTCTTGCATTTACCTCAGCATCACGGATCACTTTCTCGAGGGCCAGGTTAAAGAGGACGCATGATAGGGCATTCCCTTGTCGTAGACCGTTGTTGATGTCGAATGGTCTTGAGAGTGATCCTGCTGCTTTTATCTGGCCTCGCACATTGGTCAGCCTAGTCAGTCTTATTAATTTCGTCGGAATATCGAATTCTCCCATGGCCGTGTACAGTTTTACCCTGGCCATGCTATCATAGGCGGCTTTAAAGTCGATGAACAGATGGTGCAACTTTTGTCCATATTCCAACAGTTTTTCCATCGCTTGCCGCAGAGAGAAAATCTGATCTGTCGCCGATTTGCCTGGAGTGAAGCCTCTTTGGTATGGTATTTCAATGCCCACTTAAAAATTGGGTAAGGAAATAGTCAGTCTCATCATGCTTCCGATTCAGCCACGTACGTAAGTTGCCGATGAGCCATGCAGTCCATCTGTCTCTAGTTTCATTTTGCCACGAGAGCTGCCATTCGTCTAGAGTGCGTTGCCGTTCTTCGCGAGCAACCACCTCCCTTGGCTCATCTTCCTTGTCCTTGTATATGGCTTGACGCTCCCTAGCAAAAAGGGCGACGGGGATCACTCCCGCGATCACCATCACGGCCGGTTCAGAGACAGTGCGGTACGCAGACGCCACCCGCAAAGCTCCCCGTCTCTGTACTTGCGCGAGGCGTTTTCGATATACCTACTTGTTAAGAGCGCCAGCCCATACCTCTGCGCCGTAGACCAGGACAGACTGCCTTGAACTCATCAGTAGACGCCGCCTGCTAGACGTAGGATCCCCAATGTTTGCCATTAGCCTACTTAACGCCGAAACTCCAGCGGTAGCCTTGTTCGTTGCTGCTTTGATTTGCTCAAAAAAGCTCATCTTTGAGTCAAGAGTCAGCCCGAGATACTTTGCGCTGATTTTGACTCAATTATCGACTCGCCGACGGATGTGGGACGCAGGGTCGGAATTCTCTTTTTAGTCAGGATGACTACTTCCGTTTTTTCCAGTGCAAGGTTGAAACCATGAGTAGTCATCCATCCGCTTGCCGCTTCTGAAGTCCATCTCGACCCAGAAGCTTACAGCCATTAAGGCTATAGTTAGCGTTCCTCTCCTTTTTCGACTCCTTTTTAATTGTGTGGAAGTCGCTACATGGAATAAAATTGCTCCTTCCTTTTAAAGGAAAGTCTACTGTTTCCACAGCGCAATCATCTTCGAATAGACCAAGGTCCCTTCTTAGGCAGAAGCAGTTGTTAGAGCACGCACACGTTTGGGTATTTCAGCGAAACACAGTTCCCAACCTTGCGCGTGAAAATTACGTATTTCCTATTCCCCCAAATGAAAGGAAATCTCCGTGTAATTTCCTCTAATTGGCGGAGCTGCAAGTGATTTGCAAGGGCGACGCGAGAAGTCTTGACAATTCAATTTAATTGCTGGGAAAGAAGCGATCGCTCGCCGGACTTCAGTCAATTATGTAATTTGAGTTGTCGACGAGATTACGGCCAGCTTAAGGGTCAAGTCTGGGCGGAAGCAAGCGAGTCGTCTGTTTGGGACAATACCCGAGGGCTCGCCTGCCAGACAGATCCAGTGAATCCATTGCAAGGAAACTTGTTTGGAGCGGCCTAGACGCGGCGTCCGAAAGACATTGTTAGTGTTTACAAATTCGCGGCATGACGACCGCAATCTGTGCCGCTGCGTTGGTCGCCGGTCAGCCGATTATCAGCTTGTGCTATGCCACGCGTTGCACTGATTTCGAGCACCAACGCGAGGGGGAGAGCGCTCCCTCTTGTTCCATTAAAACTGCATGCAATGCACGCCTACGATACAATTTGTGGCCCTGTCTGAAAGCGCACTGGGGAGTATTTGCACGAATGCAGGTTCGCTGCAATTGTTGACCCCGAGAGCAGAAGACAATGGGATCCATGCCAGCATTAGTGACTACCACTCACCCCAGCGACGGTGCAGGTTCCAACACAGCTTCATGGAATGTTTAGCGAAGCGGCAAGATTTTCGGATCGACTGACCCCCGGCCTAGCGATGCACGCGGGCTTCTCCACTCAGCTTCAAATCCGGACACACTTGGATTCACGAAAATCGATTTTTCACCCGCGCCCGAATGCAGAGCGGATTTCTCACGCAGCCCGAGACGATCTCCACGGGTCAGGACAGCCGAGCGTCGCACAAAGCCGCGTTCGATTCAGCCAAATGTTTCGCTTGGATGTTAATTGACGGAACTGACATGCACGACCGTTTTGCCACGGAAATCCGAAAAGAACAAGACGATTTGGAAATTTTCACTGAACACGAGATATAAGTCCGACGGCGACACTCCAAGCACCCCACCCGATGCGGCTGCAGCGCTCTGATTTGACAGCTCTGCCGACCTGTGAAACTCTGACCAGTCTGTTTCCAATCGTCCGCGGTTGCTGTCAGTGTTCCGTAGCGAAACGTTTCGTTTTCTCCCAATGTTATGTTGGTATTCGATGGTAGATGGCAGCAGAAGCGATGAGCAGAAGATAATTCGACTCCGACTTAAGCGGAGTCTGATTTTTCAGGGGTCAATATTTTTTTTGGAAATTACTGATAATCGGACTCTCAGGTTTATGTTTGGCCTAAACGCCGACTAAGGCTTGGTTGCCATCTCAATAGTATTGCGTGTTGCGCTCACCTCGTTTGCAATAACTGAACTCATACTCAAACAAGTCGGAATACCGGAAGCTCGCGCTTCGGGTATAAAGGTTTTGTGTTCATCTTATGTAAGAGACGCACATTTTTCTGTCCGTATATAGTTACAAATCCAACATAATCCTTCATATTTTTCCAAACTACGAGACATACGTACATATTAGAGCCATAGATATCACGCTCACCCTAAACAAACAAACTGCCTATTACCTACTGCACACATATATGCACGTATCTAAATTTAGCGTACCCATATTACCGATTTACGTCTTATATCTATCATAACTGAATTAGGCACTACCCGCAAAGTTCATTAGCACGCATATATTATATACCTACATACACACATGTCTGGTTGACAAATAACTAAAAAACTAAAACAAAATAATTGTCTGCGACCCAATTCATAAGAATTCATTTCGTTGTGGTATTGACGAATTGATATGTGATGATGACGTTATGCGGGTTGTAGAGTGCACGAAATTCACAAAAAATTGTAAAGTTTCACCCCCTATAACTTTGTTAATAATAGTTGGATTTTATTCAAACTTGACCAAACTGTGCATTATATTCTTCATTACACACATGCCAAATTTTGTACTTCTGGGATGAACATAAGGGGGGTGCCGGGTAAATTTCTAAAATGTGGAAATATACTATTATTAACTTTATTTGTGCAGATATCGGAACCGGATATATTTTGAAGCCTAGATTTCGTAGAGATGCACCACTGTGATTTTTTTCAGATTTTTCGGTTGTATAGGTTCTGAGAACGAGAACTGTTACCCTTTTTGTGGGTCATATTTTGAACCCTCACTCCCCTATGTTTCATCTAATATCAAATATTGAACCAGATTCGAAAAGTACTAATTGAGACCTTTCATTTGATACCCTACATGGCTACATTCTGTGAAAAAAAATTTGCACCCTCCATTCACATGTACGGGGAGCCCCCTTAAACTTAACACAAGATGGCGCCACTTACTGCATGTAAAGGGATCACCAGATTACATACTCTCACCAAGTTTCGTGACAATCGGTCTAGTGGTTTCCGAATAAATCGGGTGTGACAGACAGACAGACAGACAGACAGACAGACAGACAGACAGACAGACAGACGGACAGACGGACAGACAGACACCGTCTCGATTCTAATAAGGTTTTGTTTCACACAAAACCTTAAAAAGGAAAAACATCCCAATGAAGGAAAATCTAGGGAAATTAGAAGAATGGATCGAACAACACGATGGCATCCCGGGGGGACAAAGCAAAGTCAAACTGGGTACAAAATTAGCGGCTAATTGTATGTCAGAAAACTACATTACTTTCAACAATAAACATTATTTAAACGACCAAAGGGACACTGGTGAGTAACCATCTCCCTCTCTCCACTATTAACTAAAATTTTCATGGTAGAAGGCGGCCTGGTCTGATTATGCTTCAGGTTAAAGTTACATAATTCGGCACGTTCTCACAGTACCTCCGCGTGGTGGTGGCCGGAAACCGTCTTCAGGCGGGCCAAGAGTGTGTAGTGCCGGGCTGGGGGTAGGCTCATCCAACTGAAGAGGACTTGCTTGTCTGCTGGTCATGTGTTAGGGGCAAGTAGATCTGGCGGGGGGATGGACTGAAGCAACAGTCCGGGGATCGTCCTCCCTGCATTGGAGGAAGCGCTAATAGGACCCCAAGCCAAGGTGGAACAGCATACGCCGAGGGCTGCGTGGCCAATGGGGAGCTTGGTCTTTAGTAAGCGAACTCTGAATACCTTGGGCACCTTCAGTTTCAAATAAGACATTCTTCCCGGACTACTCGTGGGATCAAGCCATGAACTCAATTATCAAAAAACAAAAAACAACGATAAAAGAAGAGGAGGTTAAGCCAGCCGCATTATCGGAGGACGAGCTGCTGGCCCCAGCCAGGAGAGAGTAGCCGTCGAGAGCAGCACCGTTGTGCTGAAACCAACCGGAGGGACCTCCCGAAGCGAGGCGGCAGACGGGCTAGTGGCTTCCAGCCTGGAAACTACTGCCGTCAAGTTGGGTATAGTGAGTACCAGACACAGTACTCCTAACCCGAAACCTTCAGCGTCGGGGGATCCCTCGAAAGCGCAAACTGACAAGAATGTCGGTTGCCGGAAACCGGTCCACGGGTGTCCTACTCAAAAGCCAGTACCAGAAGGCCATGCATATTCTCAGCAAGATTGCTAAAAATAAGGAGGATGGTACTGTCGACGAGCGGCATAAAAAAGACCTGGCTAAATACCAGCCGATTGTTGATGAATACAATAGCAAACGCCTGGCTGACGAGCAGAAGGCGAAGCCCATCGCTCTAAAACACAATCGATCTCAAGACGAGGTCGAGCAAGATAAGAAGCGAAGCAAAATGGGTAAGAGCGCAGACGCTAAGCAACATCCGGAGGAAATTGCACAGCAACTGTCAGCCGACGGGCCACGTACTGCGAAGCCCTTCAGCGACGTGGCCAGGAGCCACTACGTGTGGCGCTGGCGGATGGCAATGCTCCTAGCGGCAAACTAGTGCTGGAGGTGTGGACCAGTGTTGAGGCCAGGCTGTCGGGCATGGTCTATGAGCACCTCCTGGACACCGGAGGCAAACACCCGGGACTCACTCCCCACTTTGATTCATCTCAGGTGGTCCGTGGGTTCCATGTAATAGCTTGCATGGACCAGTTCTCTAAGGACTTTCTCGGTTCGTGTGTCGCTAAGATCAGCGACGCCTGGGAGGGCGTTAAGCTCAAGATCATCCCTTACGATGAGATTCCCTAGAGACCGGTCGCTCTCATCTGGTTGCCGAAGATCTGCATGGATAAGGATAAACTCGTCCAATTCCTGCGCCTTCGCAACCCCGGGATTCCCATGGACGACTGGGTTGTTATCAAGGAGGAGGAACCTCAGACATACAGCCAGCCTGTACTACTCCGTATAAATGAGGAGTGCCTGGAGGCACTGAAAAAGGCCGACTATAAAGTGTGGTTCGAAGTTAGCAATGCAAAGGTAAAAGTGTTCCGCTCTGCAAAACCGGACGACGACCTAGACCCAATCGACGCCGCCAACGAGCTGTTGGAGGAGATGACGATCGACGGTCCGGCGGGGACTGACGAACCCCCCACCCCCCGCAACCAGATCATGCTGAGGGTAACGCAGATAAATCTGCAGCACTCGAAGTGCGCCTCGGCTAATCTGCTTGTTTTCCTCTTAGAGGAAGACATAGGTATCGAATTAATACAGGAGCCCTGGGTCGTCGGAAGTGACCGAACCATCAAAGGGCTCCAAAGCAAATATTTCAATTTATTCCACAGCATAGGAGACGCTGATCAGGATAGACCTAGAGGATGTATTCTTGCGAGGAAGAGTCTGCACGCTTTCCTGTGCCCGAACCTGAGTTCCAGTGACCTAGTCGTGGCCAAGGTGGAGCAGGCGGGGCAGAGAACGTGTATATTTCCTCGGCTTACATGGCTCATGAACGATCAGCTCCGCCAGAAGAACAACAACATCTGATGAACACCATAACAGCAAAGAAAGCCAACCTGCTGATAGGCTGCGACACTAATACAAGGCATACGCTTTGGGGCAGCTCCGAAATCATCCGAAAGAGGTGAGTCATTCTTTGATTTTATTATTACTTCAAATCTATCGGTGTGTAGCAGGGGCAGTACACCAACCTTCCATTTCCCCTGCTCGGAGAACTGTGACGGTTGGGAGGAGGTCCTTGATGTCACCTTAATAACTGACAATGGGATTCTTAGGGTGGAGGACCGGAGAGTGTCTGACCAGAGATCTTTCTCTGACCACAGTTGGGTACTCTTCAGTCTAGATCTCGCCGCAGAGGTCTCCAAACCCTTTAGAGACCCCAGGAGGATCGACTGGAGAAAGTTTGGTCAGGTAATTAAGAACAAACTCTCCGGTGCGCAAATTGGTAAGATTGGCATGACAGACGAACTCGAGTGAAAGGTCGGGGTTCTGGAGAAGGCATTCGATGCCGCCTTTAAAATCTCGTGCCCTACCAAGTGCAGCGAAAAGACTCTGCCACCATGGTGGAATGAAGATCTTTCTAGCCTCAGGAAGCTGACCAGAGAAATCTTCAACATCTGCTACAGGCAGCATACTGGCAGCCACACAAGGACCGCCTGAAGAAGTACAAGTCGGCCATCAGGACCGCCAAGAGGCGATCTTGGCTGGAGTATTGTCAGAACATCGAAAGCACAAGTGAACCCGCGAGGCTCAGTAAGATTCAGTCCAAGGAACATAAGAACCCATCCTTTCTTAAAAAATCGGAAGGCTCCTGGACGGAATCTTCTAGCGAAACTTTGGAGCTGCTGGTACAAACGCACTTTCCCTCCAGCGAGGAGGACGATGAGTCAGAACCTTGCTTGGATGGTTTGCGGCAACCCCAGCTGTGCGAGATTATCAAGACGGTAATTACCGAGGATAGGATCGGCTGGGCTATAAACAGCTTCTCCGCATACAAGGCTCCAGGCCCAGATGGCATAATGCCAGTCATGCTACAAAAGCAGCAGGAAAGGGTTGTGCCGTGGCTTGTTGAGATTTACCGGAGCTGCATCTCTTTAGGATACGTACCACAGTCCTGGAGGCGCGCACGAGTGGTTCTCATACCGAAAGCGGGCAGACGTGGTCATGAGCCCGCGAAGGACTTTCGACAAATCAGCCTGACCTCTTTCGTGCTGAAGACCCTAGAACGCGTCCTGAACATTCACTTAAGGACGATTATGGAGAGAACGCCTTTCCCTAAGTCCCAGCATGCCTACCTCAAAGGAAAATCCACAGAAACCGCCCTCCACGAGGTAATTGGCACGGTTGAGCGGTCGCTGCGGTACAAGCAGTATACCCTTGCTGCCTTCTTGGATATAGAGGGAGCTTTTAACAACGTCAGTACCAACGCCATCAAGGAAGCCTTGACCGGTATTGGATTGGAAGGGTATCTCACACATTGGATTATATCCATGCTAAGTACCAGGATAATCCAGTCGGATCTGGGAGGCAACCACTTGACCAGAGCTGTGAATAGAGGCACTCCCCAGGGTGGCGCCATCTCACCGGCACTCTGGTTAATAGTAATAGACAAAATTTTACGGCTCCGAGGAGCCAAATTAGCGCTGTGGTGCGCCGTTTTGATGCCACAAACTCCTAAGACCGTGACAGTTGTTATGGAAGCAGGTAGGCAGAGTCCAGTCGGCTCGAATCGTCAAAGCCAGTCCGTAGCATTTACGAAGGAAAGCAGCTCTCCGAGGTCCCCAAAAAAATCGTTTACCCAGTGCCCGCAGCATGACTCTGCATGAGGGTTTCCCTTCCTTTTTTCGCAGCTTCAGCAATGCGAGTTGTAGGGTATGCCGAGCCTAGCGGCATGGTCCCCTATGGGCCAGTGCCCCGTGCAGACCGCCGTAATCTTGAATGCATTTGCACGCGTCTGGTACAGGAGCTCTCGTGATCGGGCTATGTTATAGGCGAGCCAAATTCTCCTTGACTTGGCACAGCTTGTAAGCCTTCGCCATCTCAGGCCCGCAGCTGCTAGGTAGTGCGAGTAGACTCGGCCCCCGACAGCCGCCAGCGGAACACCGACTGTATTCGCCGAGGGACTGCCAAGAGCAGAGCCTTGCCTGGCCACTCCGTCAGCCCGCTCATTCCCCTCTATGTTCCTATGCCCGGGAACCCAGAGGAGAGTGACCTTGAGCGTGCCGCCCAGATGGTTGAACACGTCTCTGCACTGCCCCCTCAGCCGGGAAGATGTCGTCGTTGAGTACAAGGCCTTGATGGCCACTTGGCTGTCGGTCAGAATGACCATGTTACGCTTGGGGCTCGAATCACACTCCAGCCATCGCCAGACTTCCAATGTCGCCAGTACTTCCGCCTGGAATACACTGGCGAAACCTGGGAGACCATACCACTTGGATACACCGTGTGTATTCGAGAAAACCCCGCGCCGACTCCATAGGCCATCTTTGATCCGTCCGTAAAGAATACCGTGTCATAGTCTTGCAACACCCCGCCGGTCTTCCACTTTGCCCTGGTTGGAAGGTCCACAGCAAAGTTTCTCGTGAAGTTCAGCTTGCGTGTGACATAGTCCGTGGGGGATTCACAGATTTCTCGAGGTATTTCATCTAGGATGTTGCTGTGGCCGTAGGACTTCGCTGTCCAGCATCTGGACTCACGTAGTCTGACGGCACTGCACGCTGCAACATATTTGATGTGGAGATCTAGGGGGAGAAGATGCAGGAGTACATTGAGAGCATCTGCCGGGCAGGACTGCAGAGCCCCCGTAGCAGCTGCACACGCGGTTCTTTGAATCCTATTAAGCTTCGTTCTATTGTATTTCTTCTTCAAAGCCTGTCACCATACAATAGAGCCGTACGTCAGGATCGGACGCACTACAGCGGTGTACATCCAGAGAACCATCCTCGGCCGAAGACCCCATTTCTTTGCAAAGGTTCTCTTACAGGCATAGAAGGCTATACAGACCTTCTTAACCCTCAGTTCTATGTTCAACCTCCAATTTAGCTTAGGATCCAGGATTACACCCAGATACTTCACATTAGAGGAAAGAACCAATCTTTGTTCATTCACCCGTGGTAGATGGAATTGAGGTATCCTTGGCTTGGTGGTGAATAGCATCAGTTGCGTTTTGGTTGGGTTTATGCTGAGTCCGCATCTTGCGGCCCACAGGCACATCTTTCGTAACGCTCCTTCCATGATGTCGCTCATAATGGACAGAAACATCCCTGATACTAATATCACCAAGTCATCGGCATACGCCACCACCTTCACCCCGCTGCTGTCCAATGTTCGTAAAATCTTGTCCATTACTATAAACCAGAGCACCGGTGAGATGGCGCCACCCTGGGGTGTGCCTCTGTTCACAGCTCTGGTCAAGTGGTTGCCTCCCAGATCCGACTGGATTATCCTGGTACTCAGCATGGATATAATCCAATGCGTGAGATACCCCTCCAATCCAATACCTCCCAAAAGCTCCCTCTATATCCAAGAAGGCAGCAAGGGTACACTTCTTGTACTGCAGCGACCGCTCAACCGTGCCAATTACCTTGTGGAGGGCGGTTTCTGTGGATTTTCCTTTGAGGTAGGCATGCTGGGACTTAGGGAAAGGCGTTCTCTCCATAATCGTCCTTATGCGAATGACCGCGCCTGAAAACCACTCGTGTGCGCCTCCAGAACTGCGGTACGTATCCTAAAGTGATGCAGCTCCGGTAAATCTCAACAAGCCACGGTACAGCCCTTTCCTGCTGCTTCTGTAGCATGACTGGCATTATGCCATCTGGGCCTGGAGACTTGTATGCGGAGAAGCTGTTTATAGCCCAGCCGATCTTATCCTCAGTAATCACCGATTTGATAGTCTCGCACAGCTGGCGTGGCCGTGTACTTCTTCAGGCAGTCCTTGTATGGCCGCCAATATTTATGCCTGTAGCAGGCGTTGATGTTTTCCCTGGTGAGCTTTCTGAGGCTGGAGAGATCTTCATTCCACCAAGTTAACTTGTTAGCACTGATGAAGGGAACAAGTGGTTCCCGAAATATCGGTATTTGCAAGAATAAATATCCACACCAACGAAAAAGAAACAACAAGCCTTTTATTACTTCAGATTTCTTCAGTCGACCTTTCTGGGATCTCTGAAAGGTTTGAAGATCTCTGCGGCTAGGTCTAGATACAAAAGTATCCAACTGTGATCTGAGAAGGGTTTCTGGTCAGAAACTCTCCAGTTTTCCACTCTAAGAATCCCATTGTCGGTTATTAGGGTGATATCAAGGACACAGGATCACAGTTCTCCGAGCTGGGGAAATGGAAGGTAGATGTACTGCCCCTGTTTCACACCGATAGGTTTAAAGTAATAATAAAATTAAAGAATAACTCAACTCTCTCGTTGATTGCCGAACTTCCCCAAAGCGTATGCCTTGCATTGGCGTCGCAGCTTATCAACAGGTCGGCCTTCTTTGTTGCTATGGTGTTCGCCAGATGTTATAGTTCTTCTGGTGGAGCTGATCGGACGTAAGCCATGTAAGCCGAGGAAATATACACGTTCTCTGCCTTACCTGGTCCAGCTTGACCACGACTAGGTCGCTGGAACTCAAGTGCAGACACAAAAAAGCGTGCGGACCCTTCGTCGTGAGGATACATGCTCTAGGTCTGATATCTGCTTGCGTGGGGGTTCGTCAATCTCCCTCGGACCGTCGATCATCATCTCCTCCAACAGCTCGTTGGTGACGTCAATTGGATCCAGGTCGTGGTTCGGTTTTGGAAAACAGAACACTTTTACCTTTGCGTTCTTGACTCCGAACTGCATTTTATGGCCGACCTTTTCCAGTGGCTGCAGACACTCTCCTTTTATACGGAGTCGAAATGTTTGGCTGTTTGTATGGGGTTCCTTCTCCTTAGTAACAACTCAGTCGTCCATGGGAATCTTGGGGTTTTTAAGGCGCAAGGATTGGACGAGCTTGTCTTCATCCATGCGGATCTTCGGCAACCAGATGCGAGTAACCGGTTTCTCGGGAATCTCGTCGAAGTGGATGACATTGAGTTTTATGCCCTCCCAGGCGTCGCTGATCTTAGCGACGCACGAACCGAGAAAGTCCCCAAAGAATTGGTCCTTGCAAGCTATAACGTGAAACCCACGAACCACCTGAATCAAAGCAGGAGATGGATCCCGTGTGTTTGCCTTCGATGTTCAGGAGATGCTCAATAGCCAGTCCCGACAGCCTGGCCTCAACACCCCCGGCGCTAGCTTGCCGCTAGCGGAATTACACTGATTGTAATCGCAAAGTATCTAGGAAATGATAAGTTCTAGTCATGCGAAGCAATCAAAACTGTCAAGGCTCCTTTAGAGAATGCTTGACTGACCTTTGTTGAGGAAAAAACTGTAGCGGTTCTAATTACTTAGCGCTGTAAATTAAATTTGGAGTTCCTTATTAAGGCAGGCCGAGACCGGATACCGGTTGTTGGGCTGTTGATGATGATGATGATGATGATGTAAATTAAATGATTAAAAGTTACAAATAAGGGGACTGATGATTTTTTTACCTGCATCTGCACTTTTCTGGAATATTCGGCAGGAGATAAAAGGGCCTAAGGATCGCCCTCGAAGTCAGTTCAGTTTCAGAGTTAAAGGGATACGCATCGGTTATAAGCACGATCCGAATATAATTAAAAGTTACAAGTTAAGTGTGGATAAAAAGTTGTTATAAAAGTTACAGAGCCGGTTTTTATTGAACGCTTTGGTATTCACTGATACAAATCCAAGGGAATAATACGTGCAATTTGACCGAGAGTAAAGAGTTACGTGCAAGGATTCTGATTACAGAAGTCTCGGAGTTTTACGTAAAAGGGATTTGGAAGTCCAAAGTCTACAAAAGGACAACCGTTAAAAGAATCTGAGTTAATTAGGAAAAAACTGCAACACTTTGATAAATTTTTGAAAGCAGTATATTTTTCCCCTTTTTCTCCTTTATAGTGTCTTTCAATTTTTCTAGTTACCTGGCAAGGCATGGATTCGTATCAGCGAATTCCTTAGCGAAACTCTTTCCAAAACTTTTATCATCATCATCAATGGCGCAACAACCAGTATCCGGTTTAGGCCTAAATTATTAAGGAGCTGTAGACATCCCGGTTTTGCGCCGAGGTCCGCCAAGTCGATATCCCTTAAAGTTGGCTGCCTCGTCTCCTTTTTCTATCATAAATATTGCCCTTTTGGGGTCTATTTCTAATAATGATTGTCTAGACTCCAATGTCTACTCAAATTTTACTTTATTTTCTTCATTTCCTTATTTTTTACATATCACAAGCTTTGTCCATTTTTTGTTTCTTCTTGTCGGCAGACGTGAATTGACTTTCTTTTGACAAATGTCATAATTGACATTTCTTCCAGCCGCTACCAGGCCACCTATCGATTTTGCTGCGCCTATTAATACAGCGGCGGAGGTGAATTCACAATGGTGCCCCAGGTTCGCGCCTCAGTTTTACCGCCACACCCTTATAAACTCTCCCTGGACATGGAGAAACTTGAAGCCTCTTTTGCTAAGGTATCCGTGATTTCATTTCCCTCTACACTACAATGAGCAGGTACCCAGAGTAATTCCTCCGTATTGAATCTATAAAGAAAGTTCAATCGGTTTTTACATTCCTGAACGATTTTTGAAGTGATCAAAGTACTACTCAACGCAGCTTGACTATCGCTACAGATTGCAATACGTCTGCTTTTCAACCCGCCCGCCCTTAGCCTCACTTCAGCCTGAAAGACTGTTGTGTATTGTCCCAAAGGAAAAGCCCCATTTTTATTCGAGAGGTAGATTCCTGCTCCAGAACCATTTTCTGTTTTTGAGCCATCTGTGTAGAAGACGTTAATATATCCTGACACGCATTTTTCTGGTTCGTTCCAGTTTTCTCTTCGGTTCAAGATAACATCTTATCTTCTACCAAACAGATGTATGGGGATCTGAGAATCGCAAAGTATTGCGAAAACTACATTCTGTTCTCCCAATGACTCTTCCAATGCTCTGCGCCCCCCATGTCCATGGTTTCCCATATTCATTTTCATTTTAAAATCATTTATTTGAAAACCAGTGACTTACATTAAATACATAGCGTTTGTTTCTTATTACTAGCCTAAATGTAGCTTATGTGTCATAATTAAAAAAAAACGGGTGGCTATTACAATGTTTGGCCTGCCCGACCTTCTCTGACATTACTTTTTTCGGTGTATTTACTTTACACATAGATCTTGACAATTCATGATTAAAAAACTGGACATATATTTGAAAAAACTGCGCCTGCACCTAGAGCGCGAGAAGGCTTATTTACTTACTTATTCTGACTTAATCTAATCTAATAAATAATACTTAAATCTAATTCTTATAACTAATGTTTTTATAGCGCTCACAATTTCACGCTTAACCTCTGAGCACCCCTACCAGGCAAGGAGTGTCGAAGAGAGAGACAATGGCGGGTTTTAATGCAGAGCTCACAATTTGGCAAGGCCTTAAGAATGTGGCCAATGGGGTGGAGTTACCCTCCAGATAAAGTTGCCTCATGAGTGGATTCGGGTGATTCTCCGTTCTTTCGAAGAATCTTTCTAACAGGTTGAGAGCGAACTCTCGAAGAGGTTTAACTTTTGCTCGCCTGTACACTTCGGCGTTGCGGCCGCACTTCTTGGTTCTCCAATTGTACGACAAGCCGACGCAGTGTCTCAAAATTTTGCGCTCGAAGGACTCGCACTTTTTCATAGCTTTGGTCGAGCAAGAGATCCATGTAGGGGCTCCGTAGCAAAGAATCGGTCTTATGATGACTTTGTATAGGGTCAGTTTAGATTTAGTGCAAAGTCCTACTCTTTTACGAAGAATAGAGTAGATTTTACTTAGTGCACCGCGTGCTCTGCTGAGAGCAAGATTAAGGTGGGGGTCGAATCGTAGGTGTTCATGAAATAGCATTCCCAGGTATTTCATTTGTTGTGAACTGTTTACTACGGTATTCCCGATGCGTAGCTTTAAGCGTTTAGCTTTTCTGTGGATAGATTTAGATCCCAAGTATCTGGATTTTCTCCGAAGAGTAATAACCTGTGTTTTAGCCTCGTTGATTTTTATCCCCCAGGTCTGGTAGTACTTGCAGAGATTTGTTAAGTATTTCTCTATAGCATTAGCTGCCTTACCGGGTCGGAGGTTCGACGAGAAGATAAGCGTGTCGTCAGCGAACTGTAATAGTTCTGTGCCGCTCTCTGGGATTGGAGCGTCGGCCGTGAAAATGTTGTAGAGTTTAGGTCCTGAAATGGATCCCTGCGGTACTCCAGAAGTGACCGGTAGGAGATCGGAATAATCATTTCTCACGCTGACGTAAAAATGCCTATCTTCGAAGAAACTTATTATAAGTCTGATCACCTGATTAATTTGAAGATAAGTCCGTTGACCCATACGGAATCAAATGTCTTTTCGAGGTCTAATGCACACACTACTGTGGGCTTGTTATTGACGTTAAGTCTGCTACTCACTGAATCGTGAAGGTAGCTTAGTGCGTGTCCGGAACCCGAATTGATGGTTCGGAATAATGTTTTTCCGATCGCAATGTTGGACTAATCCCACTGTCCATACTTTTTCGAAGAGCTTGCCCAAGTTGGAGAGGAGAGAGACGGGTCTGAAGTTTTGTGGTTCGTGGGAGCCGCCTTTTTTTTTAATGGCGATTATCTTTGCTACTTTCCAAGTAGTGGGAAAGTAACCATTATTGATGCAGTTGTTGAAGACTGCAAGAAGGAACTTCATTGATGCCCTAGGGGGGTTTTTGATGACAATATTAGCTATGTCATCTGGTCCAGTTGATTTTTTGCCGTTAAGGCTTTTAGTGATGGCTGCGAGCTGTGATAAGCTCAAAAAGGTTTTTGGGTCATTTGGTTTGCAGGATGGGTTAAAGGTGGAGAAGGTAGTTAGTTTGAGTGAATGCTCATGAAGAAAGTCTTTGATTGTCGTGTCTACAATCGAACTGACGGCTCGGTTGTTACTAGGTAAAGGAGAGTTTAGTTGATTTAGGAAAGACTCCGCGAGTATTTGAGCTTTCCTAGCGTCACTGCCGATGTTTTCATTGTTCTTGGTAAGAACGAAGTTTTTGGATCTGTTGCAGCCTGTCAGCCTATTTATATGTACAAACATATTAGATCCGGGTTTCACATCTGCTAGCTTGCGAGTGAGTTCCTTGTGGTTTCCCATAGATCTAATCGAACTAGTCTATGAACTGCTCTCATTGCAGTGCTCTGAATAAACAAATCCAAGGGCTGCAAATTGAGTAATGCATTCAGAGCTGCGCCGGATGTGGTGCTCATGACACCGGTAATACCCAGACACAGTTTTTTTGCAGTGTGGTGAGTTTACTGCGGAAACGCTTTTGTTTCACCTTAATCCACCATACTATGGATGCATAAGCAAACATCAGCCTAATGATAGCAGCATATATCCGCATTACTACCTGAGGCCTAAGTCTTTATGGCGGCGCAAAGGTCCGCCTGCACAGCCCATAAGCTTTGGGAGCTCGTTTCATCTTGATTTCTACATGTTTGTTCCAAAGAAACTTCTTGCCTAGAATAACCTCCAGATATTTCACTTCTTCGGAGAGTTGAACGGTCGTACCCCTCATCTCTGGAAGGCCAAGACCATTCAGTTTCCTCCATGTTGTAAATAATATCAATGTGGTTTTATTTGGATTTACTGAAAGTCCATGCCTGCGACACCAACTGTCAATCAAATCAACGGTGCGTTGTATGTTTCTACACATCATTCTGAGGTGTCGACCAACAGCAAGCACAGCTACGTCATCCGCATAAGCTTGCAGTTCGCATAGTAGTGAGCTGATCAGCATACTCGTCAGAAGTGGCGATAGCACACCTGCTTGAGGGAAGCCTTTGGTCGCTTCCGTTTTTTGGTAGCGATCGATACCCACTTGAGCGTGCAGCAATCTCTACGTTAGCATAGCGTAGATCCACTTTCTTAAAGTAATTATAATATCATAGTATATAGTATAGATTTAGACTAGTATAAATACAACCTTATTGCCTACAGATGAGCAAACTTGTTAGAACTGGTGGCGCGAGATCTTGGGCTGCACATCAATGAAGGCAAGACAAAATATATGGTGGCAACGTCAGCACCGAAAACAAACCAACCAACAACATCAAACCGCGCTGGTCAAACAGGAAGAATAAGGATAGGAGAATACAACTTTGAGACCGTTGACAATTTCTACTACTACTCCGAGCGCATGGTTTGCTGGATGGCCACTATAATATATGGTGTAGCGACTCTTCTTCAGGAAACACGCATCTTCTGCGAGGACGTTACACAGCCTTTTGTTGCTGAGCAAGCGTTGCTGAGTTCGTTTTGTTTAGTCAATCCAGTCCGCGGCTCCTTTTGTGTCTTCGTAACGAGTTGTTTTCCGTGTAGAATTGTCAGCCTTACCCGACCCCCAACCTGGAGGACCAGTTTGTCTTGTTTTTAGGCGCGGGAGACTCGCCTTCATCCTTCTCTATCTGCAGATTTTCGTTAAGAAACGTAGGGGTGGAGATAGGGTCTGGTAGTAGAGCTGTTGGCGCTGGTTCAGCAGGTGTTTTATGCTCCACAGTGGCTACCTATCCACGTTTCGTCCATCAAACTTGACGTTTGTGTTTAGGAGAAAGTATGCAAAGGGATTGAAAAAATCAATGCAATTCTGATCAATAAATAAACTTATAATTTTATTACTGGTTAATCATACCACATCCCATATAAGGTCAACTCACTTGAATGCAATAATCGTTGAAACTACACAATCACGTGTATCTGGATTGATTTAAATCGCTACCATCATAATCCTTCATATTGCAAATAAGGATATCTAGGGCTACCTCCGTTGGATCCCGATCTGTCATATTGTAGCAACCATCGATTGGGGTTGTTTCTTCAAAGAAATTTGAAAATGCAGGACTGCCCCGAATTAAGACATCTTTATTTACATCAACTTTTTCATTTCCTATAGAAAGGACCGTGTCGCTAGTCCACCGATTTTCAGTTGGGTCCTTCCGAGGATCCTGGTGTACTTTCGTATACGGTTCGCCCAGAAGCGGAGCTAAAAACCATTCCATGTTAATACTAACATTCACGAGGATCGTGATGCAACCATCGTCTATCAAGTTGCAACCCTCCTCATCGAAAAAAATATCCGAGGGAATCATTATAGAAACACCGATCAGCGTCCCAGCTGTAACCCATTTGAATTCATTATCGCTGTGTATATAGGTGGAATCCAGCTCAGTATCTAGAATGGAAACGCTGACTCTCAAGGGGATCATGTTGAAACTTTCGCAAACCACCCCCACGAATATCGAGATGAACCCGTCAACCTCCTTGGATACACCAGTTGGATAAATTTTCAATGTTCCTCGAATATCCCTTGCAATCTCTACTTCCTCTTCAAAAAATTCTCGGCGATCAGCAGCTGTAAGGAAATCCTTGTAGTTGAAAAACGTGCACTTAAAAATAGAAGTTAGAATATTTTCCTCTTTTTCTTCATTAATTTTGTCAACGACGATGAATGTGGCCATGTCCAGATGAATGAATACGCGTTCCTCAATTTGATCACTATATAAACGTCCTATCTTTAACGTAGTGATTAAAAGCTACTATAATAGTCCATGCAACATCTTATATCCTAATTATTATTAAAGTATACGTGGAAGCATAAACAATCCACAGGATCCAGACGTTCCATGTCAATGTGAAACAGCACAAAAAAGCCTTCCCTCCCCTCTCTTTCTTGCTTATCTGGTCAATGGCTTAATATAGTGATATTCAGAGATAACGATGGACTAACGATTACGTTTAATTTTTGTATCCTGGCAAAGTGACGCCAAGAGCCAACTAAGGTCCTTGATCGGTACGTCAAACGTCAGGAGGAAAGCAGGCTTAAGTGGCGCAGACTTAGGATTGGCCAAACGGCCTTTATCATGTTGCGCATTACGTTGGGTTTCGGATAAAGCGCGATCGATGGAGGGGTCGGATGACCGGGGTTTCCTTGAACTTGAACGTTGCGGGAGTTCAATCCTTTGTGCGTAAATGCATTCACCTATCCTACCCCCAAAGAAAACAATACCCAAAGCTGCAGCGAAAGAGGCGGTGAACTTCCTGAACTTCGTAATTACTCAAATTGATGAAAGCAAACTCCTCACGATCGGGGTGGATGAACGATCCCTCGGTCATGTTGCCCCCTGGGCAGAAGTGAGACAGCGTCTGATGATTTGCTCCTGTCCTGGTAAGAAACCATAAAGCGTCTTCGCCTAATATTTTTTGGACCAAAAAATAGAGAGTAAGTTGCTCCCCATTTGGTCCGGTCCGACATCAAGTGGATGCGGACGGAATCCTTAAACAACAAAAAAAAAATATTGGGACTCCTCTTGTGGAAAATAAAGAGTTTGCATCATCCTTAAATCCAAATTAAAATAAATCTGCCTTTCAGAGGTTCTTACTGAAGATATCGTCCCTGTGCCAAGCTTATTGGTAGTCGGTATGGGAAATCAAAAGGTGGCGGTGACATTGGACTACTTCCTAAGGGACGACATCCAGATCCCACCCAATCATTACCGTGGTGAAGTACCATTTTTAATCAGTTGCTATGTTTACACACTTAATGAAATCTGGGGACCTAGAGCATGTATCCTCGCGAGGAAGAGTCTGCACTGTCTGGACTTGAGTTCCAACGACCTAGTCGTTGTTAAGCTGGAGCCGGCGGGGACAGGAAACGTGTATATTTCCACGGCTTACATGGCTCACGACGGATCGGCTCCGCCAGAAGAACTACAACATCTGACGAAAACCGTAACAACAAAAAGGCCAACCTGTTGATAGGCTGCGACGCATAATGCAAGGCATATGCTTCGGGGCAGGTCGGAAATCACTGATAGAGGTGAGCCATTCTTTGATTTTTTATTACTTCTAACCTATCGGTGTGTAACAGGGGCAGTACACCAACCTTCCATTTCTCCAGCTCGGTGAACTGTGACGGTTGGGAAGAGGTCCTTGATAACACCCTAATAACCGACAATGGGATTTTTAGGGTGGAAAATTGGAGAGTGTCTGACCAGAGATCTTTCTCAGACCACAGTTGGATACTTTTCAGTCTAGATCTCGCCACAGAAGTCTCCAAACCCTGCAGAGACCCCAGGAGGATTGACTGGAGAAAGTTTGGTCAAGTAATGAAGAATGAACTCTCCGGTGCGTAAATTGGTAATATTGCCACGACAGACGAAGTAGAGTCAAAAGTCGGGGCTCTGGAAAAGGGATTCGATATCGCTTTTAAAATCTCGTGGCCTACCAAGTACAGCAGGAAGACACTGCCACCGTGGTGGAATGAAGATCTCTCCAGCTTCAGGAAGCTGAGCAGCAAGTCTTCTGCTACAGACATAAATATTGACTGCCATACAAGGACCGCCTGAAGATGGCATAATGCCAGTCATGTTTACGGCGGTCTGCAGGGGACACTGGCCACCAGGCTCGGTATACCTTACAATTCGCATTGCCGAAGCTGCGGATAAGGAAGGAAAGCCCTCATGCACTCTCTCTGCGATTGCCCAACTTTAGCTAGAGTCAGGCTGCGGACACTGAGTAAACCATTCTTTGGAGACCTCAGAGAGATTTCTAATTGGGCTCCACGGAGCGGCCACTATACCTACCTACCTACCTGGGGAAGCAGTTACAACAATCCAGGTGACTTTGTTTAATTTATCCTTAGCAATAGATTAGAAAATATAACCGTAGGATATACTCTTATGAATGGCCTAATTACGAATTGGAGCATTTCGGAGAAACCTTTTATGTAAAATAATATTCGACGTTAAGCACAACTCAGAATTAGAGCGAATAGCAAGGAATACCAAGAGATGGGGATTCCTTTTAATGCACCTAGGCTGGTGATATCAGAAGTGAACTGAAATTGGAGACAGTGCTTAAGAAGTGGAAAGGCTCCTGGACGGAATCTCGTGGTGGGATTAGCTCATTTTCACTTCTCCGTCAGTATGGAAGAATATAAGTCAGAACCTTACTTGGGGGTATGTAGTACCAGTCCGAATGACTTATAGTGATTTATTGGGGATCCATTTGGATCAGATACGTACCGGGGATCCATTTGGATCAGATACGAGACGCGCATGCATGATTTCATACCAAAAACGAGCAGCGTGGATATTGAGTTAAGCACGATCAAGGGGAGGATGCCTCCTTCCAAGTCTCGGTATGCCTACCTCAAGAGATAGGTACAACACAGGTAATAAACCTTCGTGAATATAAAGGGAGCTTTCAAAAGCCTGAGTACCGACGGAATAGGATAGGAGGGGGTCCTAAGCAATGGATAGTATCCATGCTAGGAATCAAGCTAATCCATTCGGAAGGTGAAGAGAAGGAAAAGGTTTTGCGCCGAGGTCCACCAATTCGATATACCTAAAAGCTGTCTGGCGTCCGCTGTCACTCCGTCTTAGGCAGGGTCTGCCTCGTATTCTTTTTCTACCATAGATATTGCCCTTATATACTTTCCGGACGGGATCATCGTTATCCATACGGATTAAGTGACCCGCCCACCGTCACCTATTGAGCCGGATTTTATCCACAACCGAACGGTCATGGTATCGCTCATAGATTTCGTCATCGTGTAGGCTACGGAATCGTCCATCCTCATGTAATAATAATAATAATCGTTGGCGCAACAACCCAATTCCACTGCCACCAGTGAGATTCGAACCGCGACCTTCCGTACGATAGCCTTGCGCTCTAACCACACAGCTATCCTCATGTAGGGGGTCAAAAATTACTCTGAGGATTCTTCTCTCTGAACGCGGCCAAGAGTTCGCAATTTTTCTTGCCAAGAACCCAAGTTTCCGAGGAATACATGAGGACTGGCAAGATCATAGTCTTGTAGAGTAAGAGCTTTGACCCTATGGTGAGACGTTTCGAGCGGAACAGTCTTTGTAAGCTGAAATAGACTCTGTTGGCTGACAACAACCGGCTGCGGATTTCATCATCGTAGCTGTTATCGGTTGTGATTTTCGACCCTAGATAGGAGAAATTGTCAACGGTCTCAAAGTTGTAGTCTCTTATCTTTCTTCTTCCCGTTTGACCAGTGCGGTTTGATGTTTTTGGTTGGTTGGTTTTCAGTGCTGACGTTGCCACCATATATTTTGTGTTGCCTTCATTGTTGTGCAGCCTAAGATCTCGCGCTGCCTGCTCGATCTGGATGAAAGCAATTTGTACGTCTCGGGTCATTCTTTCCATGATGTCAATATCATCAGCATAGGCCAGTAGTTGGGTGGACTTAAAGAGGATCGTACCCCTCGCATTTACATCAGCATCACGGATAACTTTCTCGAGGGCCAGGTTAAAGAGGACACATGATAGGGCATCCCCTTATCGTAGACCGTTGTTGATGTCGAATGGTCTTGAGAGTGATTTTGATTCTTTTGTCTGGCCTCGCAAATGGGGCAGGGTCAGCCTAGTCAGTCTTATTAATTTCGTCGGGATACCGAATTCTCCCATGGCCGTATACAGTTTTACCCTGGTTATGCTATCATAGGCGGCTTTAAAGTCGATGAAATGGCGATGATGAAATGATGAAAATGCTAGGAATCAGGCTAATCCATTCGGGAGGTGAAGAGAGGGAAAAGGAGAAGATTGTCCTCGGTTGGCACCCCGTCTCCAGTACTTTAGTGGATCGTGATGTATGAAATTCTATGGATATTGGACAGGAGCGGAATGAAGTTGGTCGCGTATGTGAAGGGTGCTCGAATTCCACCTTCTTAGGGCTAAGTGGTCAAAGATTGGCACTTTTCTCAAATGCCAGGTACCCGGGCGTGTCTTGGATCCAAAATTTAATTGGAAGCTGAGGATAGAATTGAAGAGCTCCGTATAGTCTTCTACTCCTAGAAGAGGGTCATTGGAGGTAAATAGGGTCTTCGATGAGAATGATTCTCTGGTGAATCAAAAAAGGTATGTGGAGTCGCTGTAGGGGTTTTCCGGATATACACAGTGCAGTCGAGTCACACGGTCTTCCGGAATTCGTCAGTGTATTCTAGGCAAATATACTGGCTACATTTGAAACCTAAAATGATCCGAATCCCAAGCATAACTTGGTCTATTTAGGCTTAGTACTCCGTGGTGACTTCATTCAAGTTAGTGAAGTAGGGACACGCAGGACAGTCTGGACGGCATGCTCAGCGTTACGCTTCCTAGGGTTATCTGTCATAGAAGCTTAAAGAGGAATCAGTGGGTTGACGGACTGTCTATTTAGGGCTCAGCTCTTGGCACTTCCTCGGTGGACGTAGTCCGCGTCCCACTAGCGGCTGTCAAGGGTAGAATCCACTGGCATTACTTAACAGCCGCTGACTTCAGATGGTGATGGGCCGACGTCTGCGGGAAA
Source organism: Hermetia illucens (assembly GCF_905115235.1). Lineage (NCBI taxonomy): Eukaryota > Metazoa > Arthropoda > Insecta > Diptera > Stratiomyidae > Hermetia > Hermetia illucens. The sequence continues at coordinate 12,058,399 of NC_051853.1, read as the reverse complement.
CCAAGGATTTGGCTCTTCTATAGCAAGACCTCTTTTAGACCAGACGCGTGCAAGTGAGTACACCAGGAGGTGGCAGTCTGCCACCATGCCACCAGACTCGGCAGTCTCTACAATTCGAATTACCGAAGTTGTGGAGAGCTGGGAGAAACAGGTACCTCCATTGCAATTGCTCAGTTAGGGGCAGGCTGCGGACACTTGGTAAGTAATCCTTTGACAAATTTAAAGAGGCATCACCCTGCAGTCTCTGCTGCTATTTTTCGGAAATACTTCGGCCTGATTGCTGGAGTCAATCCGAATTCCCGAAAAGCCCCTATGCGTGTCGACGATCCCCCCTACCTATTGAGCCGGATTTCATCCACAACCAGACACATAATCAAAGACCTAAAATTTGTGCAAGAAACCCAGACATTGCTGAAATTTGCATTCTGAACAACGGACACAAAATTAATGAAAGAAAAAGCCATAAAAATGTATAATATTGTCTTTTATTTCCAACTGGAATCTTATTTTCTAATATCTTTTTTCAAAAGGAACCAGTACTGAATGCATCAAATGCTAAAATGTCTTTTGTTTTAAATGCAATGAAAATGTAACAAAATCAATGAAAAATGTTTAGTTCCTGCCTAAAATGATTGCCAACAATGCCATTCGCACGTATACACCATATTCAGCCTGGCGGAAATAAGCAGCGCGAGGATCGGTGTCGAATTCCTTGCTGATCTCGAAGACCCTGGGCAAGGGGTGCATAACAATCATCCTGCGATGAGCGTGAGTCATGATTTGTGGTGTCACAACGAAGTGGCCACATGACTGGAAAAGTATTAAAAAGGTTAATTTTCGTTCAACTATAGGTCCTGATAGGTCCCTCATATCCGGACTCCAAAAAAACCTTACCTTTTGGTACTCCTCATCTGATGCAAACCTCTCTCTCTGAATGCGGGTCATATATAAGACATCCGTTTTGGGAAGGGCCTCTTCCATAGTTTTGAATGAACGTTGGCTGATTCCCTTGGAGTTGACAAAACGAACAATGTGGTCTGGCATTCCTAAGTTTCCAGGGCTGACATATTGCAGTTGAACGTTATAAAGCGTGAGTAGTCTAGCCAGCGAATGCACTGTTCGTCCGTGTTTGAGGTCTCCCACCATGGTAATTGTTAATCCATTAACCGTACCAATTTCTTCGCGAATCGTGAAAATATCTAGAAGAGCTTGAGTTGGATGCTCTCCAATACCATCGCCGGCGTTGATAAGAGCCTTGCGGCAGTGGTGTGCTGCCCGCTGAAACACAAAAGGAGATTTTTATTATAAGTTTTATAGAAAAATAATTAAATAAGATTCTGAACAAGGTAAAACAGTACTGTTCGAACCTTATGTCGGGCTACAGTCACAGCTAGCAAAGAAACAAAAATCCAAAGAAGGATTTTCAACCATCTAAGTTGGACCATCTAAATTGGGCGAAGCAATTGATGCCAAGTGCAGGTCTGACAGTTTCATTAGCAGGGCCGTAGAGAGAAAACCTGGACCAGGTGTGAACATTATGGGAAAAATGGGACCTGGTGTGAAAGTTATACGAGTCTAGGGTAACAATCACGCAGGCTCCCTAATATCCCTTATTTCAATAGAAATGTCTATTCTGGGCTCCAAAAAAAGTCCAAGCCCGCGGGGATTGCCTTTTTAGAGAGCTATCTCTAATCACTAGTCAGGGACTTAGAAAGGAAAATCCATCTAGAAATTGCTCAATCAACCTAATTTTACTCAAAACTCTATTCTCGGGCCCCTTCAGAAAAACCTATTTCAGAGGATCCTCCTCCTACCCGTAGATATTGGACCGAGTCATAAAAAAATGGACCGGTCGCTTGAAGCACTGCCAGCGAGGGCAAGAAGTGTTGAAAAAGGAAAAATCGTCTTTTTCACCCATGAATTATTCAGTTTGGAGAGCAATGAAGAAGCTCAATAGGCCGATCTTGCACAAGTAACCAAACGAACGGAAGATGACAGCCAGACTTAAGGACCAAGTGTCAGCGTGTCATCTTCATAATTGAAGATGTTCCCGAACTAAGCTCAACAAGTCCTAAGTCTAAGAAGGGTAAAATATCCTGGTATGCAACTGAACAGAGTACTCATTTAGAACAAAAAAATTGATGGCCCAAAAAATCCATCATCATCATCATCGCAGAGATGGTGCAAACGCGATAAAATATATATTTTTTCTGATCAGTCAAAGTAAACAAAGTCCGAAAACTAAATAAACTCAAAATGAGGACACTGTCTAATAACCGGTCACCGTCCCTTACGGACATATATTAACATGCAGACTCTGCAATGAAGGGAGCGAGACAGGTTCCCGCATGACGTTAAACGGTCCAGTATTCACAAGGTGGAAGCATACCATTTGAGAAATAATAAATCCTGAAAAAGGGTTGAACCAGGGCACCTAGTAGACTATCTCCTTAGTCTAATGAGTGGGGTAGGACTATTTACGAGAGCTAATTTTGGTAGGACATATAATAGGCCAACAGGAACACAATCCTAGACAACGTATCTTCTTCAGCCAATAATTTCCTTGGTCGAAAGAAAGGTTATGTTACGGTCCCCTAACGTTAAATCAACCACCTTGAAATTCCACTGAAATTTGATGACAGAAATTTTTTTAAAATGGTGTTTTCCCTACTATACTTGGATTTTTTTCATATAGAAACAATAGTTTGGGAAAATGGGATGAAGGTCCTGGGGGTTTAACGTGGGGACTTCTGGTGTAGGCATAATCCCATGGTCCCTTTTGGGCAAGGATTGATTTGGAGACCACAATCAGAGCCCTGACTGACAGGCACCGCGGTACTGGTTTATAGTGAGTGCCCTCATACCAGTGGATGCGAGTCCTCGCTAGCACCTTTGCCGCAAATAAGGGCCTCGCTTGAGCCCATGAGGAGCTCTGCCCGCGATATGGGCCCAAACACAACCATTATGAAACTCTCACTAGGGAGCCAACCGCAAGCAACCGGACCAACAGCACATCCTCTAGGAATTCTTCTGGAACATATGCTCTCAAAGGGTTATCCCGATAACCTCCGTTGAGGCTTCATGACAAGAGCCACTTCAGATGAGTCCTGGTCTGATCCCGATCCAGAATACAACCCTGACTGGAGGAAAGGTTCCGTGAGGAGAGAAACTCATTCAAGCTTGAAATGAAAGATTGCGTTTGAAGGTACTTTTCCTTTTTATTGGCTAAAAGCATTTTGTGATATATACAAATGCGCATTTCGGGGACCAACTGTCCCCTTTATTCAAGCTACCATGCTCTGTCAGGAAGGAGCCCATTTCAAGCCCGAATTCTCTCTGGCAGACACACGGACTACCTCTAGATCAAGAACCTGTTCTTGATTTTTCACGCAAAGACCACATATTAACGATGCCGTTCGAGCTCGCGTCGGCTGTTTCTCTCAATAAGACCGAGTACATCACCCGCGAATGCAACTCATTAAGCCACGAAAGTAAGCTCATCCGACATGGACGACGAACTTAGGTAATCAAATGCACCTAAATCCATAAAGATTCCAAGGACATAATTGCTATGAGAACGGACAACAAAGTTTTTCACATATATTAGGGTGTCGTCGGTCGATCTCCCAGTACGGAAGCCATACTGCCTATCAGACACCAGATGGGATGCTTTCAACCGCACTCATTAGGCCATGATTCTGTCCAGGGCTTTGTCAAGGGCCGAGAGAGAAGATTTGGTCCCGTGCGACCGAGGATTACTCTTCAGGAGCACTTCACTCACTGAGGAAGGGAAAAAAATTGTCCACCAACAACACTCAAACAGACACCAGACATAAGATGGAATGGTTTGCCAAATGACTTTGCACATCTCGCCACTCTTCTCATCCCAGCCAGGTGACTTCAGAGGCCTGAGACTCGCTTCTTTCTTCACTTCGTGAGCATGGCTGTTAGGAGCTTTAGGATGCACAAACACTATGACCAACATAGGTTCTCCATTCACGTTGATGCCGGCTATGTCGTGATTTCTTTTCCCTCTAAATATACAGCAGACCTCTCCCTAAGGGTTCCCACTATGCTCGCCGACGAAATGTTTCCAGTCTTCCTCTTTCTATCGCTCAACTACTCTTTATACGATGGAACACCTCGCCTATATGCGAGCTTTAGCTGGTAAACATCAACATCAGGATTGACAACACTTCAACGACGTGCCATTTGAAATCTCTTCCTCAGGCGACGCTTAATGGGGAAGCGTTGGTCCATCACGTGACATGATTTCGAGCCCTCCGTTCGGGCTTCGTCAATATGCCATAATTAGCAATTCATTCAACAATTTCAAATACTCAGAGAGGGGGGGAGAGCGGCTGGCTAATTACTCTATCCGAGCAACAGGTTCTCCCCAGTTATACCCACGCATATTCCAATGAGTCAGTGAAACATTCACATTCACACTCCTATTGACCAGGTGCTCTGAGGTGTCGAACCAAAGCCAAGTGGCCGAGGAGAACCTCCACGTGGTGGCACCGGGAACCGCTGTATCGCATTAGCTTGCCGGCCGTGATGCAGTAGGCGAATGCTCCAAGGCCTAATTAGGGCGATCAGACCTGAGTCTGCACGGGGACTCATCTGATGTGGCTTCGGTCACGAAACCTTACCAGGGGTATACTGGTACCATGGGAACCGGGGAAGCCCCTGGACTCTTATACTTCGGGAGAATTCCTGTCGTATATGAGTACAGCTCGGTTGTTTGCGGTTGGCCCCCTAGTGGGAGCTTTATGGGGGCTGTTGGGGATGCTCAAGCGAGAAGAGACCTTCGAGCCTCGGCGTGGTGTTGCGTTTCAACACGGGTGCCGTACTCCTTAGTTCGGTAGAAATTTAGGTAGGTCTTGCATCCACTAGTATGAATGTTAAGGCATGTACTGGTGCCGATGTTGCTTGTCACAGCGGGGCTCTGATTGTGGTCCCAAAATCAATCCGTGTCTTAATAAGACCGTAGGATTAAGTCTCCACGACAGGTACCTACGTTAAAACCCAAGGACTTAACTCCGATTGACCAGCACCGCCTCAATAGAAGTGCCACTCACATTGCATCCATCCAACAATCTGCACTACTGGACATTCAAGCTAAACGAACTTTGCTTAACAAACGTTTCATACAATACCTCTTCCCTACGCATAGCACGGTGGCGCGTCCATGTTCAGGATGAATTGTATTCCGTGGAACTACCTCATCCTAGTACGCGGTATATTGCTCCAGGTCCTCTGTGTGTAGACCGTACATGCACAAAACCACCGTCCTAAAGGCCCCGTGATTGAGACGCACACGCCCCACTCATTAGCCAGACTCTCAACACAGTCGCAATCCAGACGTGTATCAATAATGACAACGGTCGCCTTGGCCGACCCCTTAGCAGTGAACACCCACATGTTTGCAGACAAGTCCTTGACTGCTCAGGGTTCTTGCAATGTGGTGACGCTAATGCTATGCTCGCGCATGTGTTGCTGACCGAGATGGTGCATGAGAGCAGTTGCTATAGCGCAGCTCAATTGCGCCAGTTGAGCAACATGTACCTTTAGTGGCAGACATTAACCCTAACCACCGTTGCGGCGTAGATAGGGTACAACGTTGACTTGAACTGGTTTTGGACGGTGACAACAAGGACCCAGGTTTGGATGGCATCCCCAACCGAGCTTTGAAACTGGCAGTGAAGACTAGGCCCGACCTTTTCGCCAACACCTTCGAGGCGTGCCTAAAAGAAGGAATATTCCCTGCCCAGCGGAAAAGGCAAAAGTTGGTGTTGCTTCCGAAGCCTGGCACGCCACCTTGAAACCCAGCGTCGTATCGTCCTATCTGCCTGTTGGATACAATGGGGAAGATGATGGAGAGACTCATCTACAACAGACTCCTGCCCATCGTCGAAACCAGCAATGGTTTGTCGGAACGCCAGTTTGGTTTCCGACGCGCCCACTCTATGGTGGACGCAATTGGCATGGTGGTAAACCTGGCAAAAGGTGCACTGATTTCTGGCGGCTGCTGTGCCGTGGTGGCGTTGGATGTCAAAAACGCATTTAACTCGGCCAACTGGAATAGAATTAAAGGGGCGTTGGCTGACATAGGTGTCCCCGGATACTTAGCGAATTTGGTGGAAAACTACCTCTCAGAGAGGACTCTCTGGTACGGGACGGATGAGGGCCCCAAAGAGTACATTGTCACAGCCGGAGTACCACAGGGATCGGTACTTAGTCCCCTGTTGTGGAATATCATGTATAATGGGGTGCTTGCTCTTCCCGTCCCAGAGGGGACTACGATTGTCGGCTTTGCTGATGACCTAGATTACAAAACACCCAGAAGATGTGGACGTTTACGTAACGGAAACAGTGAGAGCGATAAAGTCCTGGCTAGAAAAGGCCGGGCTGACCTTGGCGGACGCGAAAACGGAAGCGGTCTTAATAACGAACCGCAGGAAAAATAACACTGTGAACATACGGTCGTATCAAAGCCGGCTAATAAATACCTGGGGGTAATAATTGACATCAAATTGAGTTTTAGGGAACACCTAGAGTATGCATGCCAAAAGGCAGCCAGTGCCACCACTGCACTTGCAAAAATGTTGCCAAATATTGGTGGACCGAAACATTGCCGGAGGTTGGTGCTAGCCGGAGTGGTGCGCTCCATCCTGCTCTACTCGTCGCCTGTGTGGGCAGAGGCGCTTGCAAACTCTTAGAGACGGAAGCAGGTGAACTCGGTTTACCGGCGGATGGCTTTGAGGGTTTGCAGTGCTTTTCGGACCACATCAGATGAGGCAGTATTGGTGGTGGCAGGCATGATCCCGGTCGACATTCTGGCCAAAGAAATGAGTGTCCTGTACAATGCGGCAAGGTCAGAGTCGCTTGATCTCTGGCAACGCAGATGGGGCGAGTCTGCGAAAGATCGGTGGACGCACAGGCTCATTCCCAACATTGGGGTGTGGCTTGAGCAAAAACATGGGGAGACCAACTACCACATTACGGAGTTCTTCACGGGACACGATGGTTGCTACAGGCAGTATCTGCACCGCTTTGGATTGGATGATTCTCCGAACTGTCCCAGATGCGATGGCATACCGGAGGATCCAGAGCATGCGATGTTTCACTGCCCACGATTTGCGATGGAGAGAAGGAGCTTAAATCAGGTGTTGAGCAGGAGCGGGACCCCGGAGAGCTTGGTAATTGAGATGCTGCAGTCCGAGGAGAAGTGGCTTGCGGTTGGCTCCGCAATCATCCAGGAGGAGGAGTTGCTAAAGGAACAAAGAAGGAGGATTGCAAATAGGAGAAGGTTGAGTGCCTAAGAGCAAACCTACCCCGCGAAGTAATACCTCAATGGTGGTCCCGCGGGGCTGGAGAGACCGGGGGTGGTTTTTAGTGGGTGTGAATCCCACACGCGCCCGCTGTAGTGCCGCCGTTCGGGCGGCGGACGTGTCTTTCTAAAATTTTCCACCTCCGTGTACGCAGTTCTTGGAGTTCTTGGAAGGTCAGTAAGGTGTACCTTCTTCACTTAGTTCCAATAAAATACAAAAATTCTGTACTTACCGCTACTGCGCCTGGTTCCGGATGACGAAGAACCACAACATCAGCATAGCTAGCCATAACAGAAATACTATCCTCTAAAGTTTCACCTTTTTTCACTGACGATGTCTTTTCATCCATGTAAATAACGCGACCGCCTAACCTCTGCATCGCTGCTGCAAAACTGCAACTGGTTCTTGTGCTTGCTTCATAAAAAATGGACGCCATAATTTTGCCTCGTAGTATATCGTCCAGTGGGCGGTCTTTTGCTACGCGACTTTTAAATACTTGGGCTAAATTGAAAATGTCATTGAGTTGATCCTTGTTGAACATATCGACAGTGAGAATATGTTTTCCAAGTATTCCATGTGGAGTTGGCAAGCTTGGCACGCTGGTATGTTGCATCAGTTCTTTGAGGGTGTTATTGCCAGTTGAATCACATCGTATGCGTGGTAGAGGCGATACAGGTCGCAGGTTGGTGGGATCACCGGCAAAATGAACGGCTAGTTTGGATACAGGGTCGGACAGAAGCTTTGAGAAGGCCTCATTTGTTTGGTAGTCACTAACGAATTCTGAACTCATTTGCGTAGATGAGAATCTCGGTAAGGAGTCTAAGTTGTCCATTGATTGATACTGGTCCATGGCTTCCATTGAGAGATGCAGATTTAATTTTTTGAGGCTCTGAGTTCTCACATTAAGACCGTACCCTGGAGCTGCTAATACTTCTCCATCAACAAACGCCACCTCTCCTCGCAGGACAACACGATGAACTCGGCCTTTGATTTTCATGCCCGCAAAGGGAGTCCATCTGGCTTTGGAGTGTTCAGTCTCTTTTGGAATTTCCCATTCTTCATCAAGGTCGACCTCCACATATGTGCTGGGTTGCTCAGGCAAATTGAAAATTTTCTTTGGATTTCGGTGGAATTTGTTTGTTATATCGTCTAAAGTCAGTTTGCCTTTTTGAACGGCATCCAAGAGCAGTGGTAGGATAGTCTCCAATCCAGGGAAACCGGGTGGTGGGTTTTCTGAGTGCTTTTCTTCAGTAGTATGCGGAGCGTGGTCCGTTGCGAATACATCAATATACTCGAGGTTATCCCATAAAGCTTCTTGATCTTCTTTAGAACAAAGGACTGGTCGCACTTCTGAAACTCCCTTTCCGATCTTATTAATATCGTCGGTGCTGAGGAAGAGATGGTGTGGGCATACTTCGCATGTCACCTTTATACCTTTTTCTTTTGCAGCACGGATTATAAGGATTTCTTCCTTTCTCGCTACATGGCAAATGTGGATCGACCGGTCTAGGAGATGAGCAAGTAAAATAATCGCACCCATGGTTTGCTTTTCAGCGTGACAGACAAGAGGCGCTCGCTTTGGCCATGTCGCTAAATGCTTTTCCCATATTGTCATGTCAGTCATTTTCAGGGTCGAAAATGTGTCGTTCAAATACATTTTCAACCCAGCCGCTTGGGGTGCAAGCTCGGATATAGTGCTCCAATTATCCTCTGATGCTCCCACATATAAGGCGTAATCGCACCGAGCTCCCGCTTTTGCTAAATCTTGAACTAGACTTAACGATGTTTTGTCGACTATTGAAGGGTTGGTATTGGGCATTGCGCATACTAAAGTCACGCCTCCAGCCAAAGCTGCTGCTGTTCCTGATGAGAAGTCTTCTTTGTGAGTGGCTCCAGGTTCCCGCAAGTGGACGTGGACATCTATAAACCCTGGAAGTTTCACCATACGTCGTGATGTCAGACAATCTGTGTGTGTTTTCATTGGTGGAGCTCGGCCGATACGGCGGATGGCTTCTACTAGGAGTTTGGAGCACTTTACGTCCGTAACAAGGGGAATGGAGTAATCAACCGCGAGACGTCTTGTGCGGTAGCCATGGGTCATGAATGAAGAAACTCTGAAATGGTTGGGAAATAATTTGGTGTACAATGGGGGAAAGACGTTCATTTTTTTAACTGAAATTATTTCCATACCTTCTGGCTCCTGTGTTCCTCATCGGTAGATTGATGACCATATCAAATTGCTTATTTGCGAGAAATTCTGCCAAATGTCGCAATTCTCCATTAGCATCTTCGGGAGCTATTTTATCGAAAGTCCATTGGACGGATTCAACCTGGAAAATTATACGAACAGTTGAGGCTAATCTGTCTTCAGTGGAATAGTCTAGTTAATATGTATCTTTTAATCTGTATCTAATACAGAAAACGAGCTAGTAATCAAGGAAGTTGCATATAAAAGTATCGTGGTTATCACTGTAGGAAATATTTTTCCATGACGGAGAAAGCACATAGAAAATACATGCCGAACCATTGCTTATTCTCGTGCTGGGAGGAGACCCCTATAAATAAATATTGTCATATTCTACACTGTGGGAAATAAAGATTAAGCCGACATTACTACATATTCTGATTTCGTATATCTTTCAACCATTGTTATCCGTCAGTTGACGTCAATTTACCTGTTCTATATTTAGAGGGTTGTAATTTGTTTTTCCGCAAACGGTGGAGCTAAAATATATATACTTTCTTCCACTATGTACAATATTTGCTAGTCTTCTATTTTTACGACTACATAATCATTTCACTGACTATGTAAATATGTTTCTGTCTAGATAATTCAATACAAAGAAATTCGCTTTGAGTCAGGTTTCTACAAAATTTGAAGGCTTGGTAGTGCAAAATAAAATTTGGTGCGCGTTATTAGAATGACTCTTCGGGAAAACCCCAATAGATTACTCAGTGAATGGCATGTTGCCAAGTTATGCTGGTATATATCAAAGTTGAGGGGTTTTCTCTATCGATAAATCTTTAAATTTGGTAGAAAGTTGTTGAACTTTCCTAAGGTTTTTCAGCCAATTTCAAATTTAGGAATAAGCACACCTTTGAGGTCAAGCAGAATAGGCATGCGGAATATAGCTCGCTGGGGGCCAACCTAACTCTCTCTAGGGTTGATAAATGACTCTCCAGGAGCCGAGCCTCTTATCTACCAAGACGGGATAGCAACACCCTGTACGAGGTGACCCCATTATAATGCTACGGATATAGGCTGAGGAGTCGAAAAAGAGCTCCCTCCATTCAGAGTGTTACGTGAACCGTGCACATTGGATAGTTTCCAGTCGGGGGAAATTGACACCTCAGTGAGTAAGTTTGACCAACAATGAAACAGGGGCCTTCTAACCCCGACCCGTCAGGATGATTCAAATGACCGAACAATTTAAAAAAACATAAAAAGGAAACCAACAACATACAAGCGGCACTTCGTACCATACACACACCGCTCCATCACTGCAACACTGAGAGCCAGATGGCTACACCCAAGAAGAGAGAGGTTAGGAAATCACGCACTGGACCCAAGGTCAACATTGGCCTAATGCGAAAACCGCAACCAACAAAGGTCCCCGCTCAAAAAGTAAAGACAAGCTAAAGTATGTTGAGGTCAGCATATCAGACGTCAGGAAGGAGAGCGACTTTAGCTACACAGGTGCTAAATGGTATCTGCGCTATCTGAAGGAAAACTTGAAACCAGAAGAACCCCTTAAAGAGGCCTAGGACAGAGCAGCGGCCATCAGCATCAGAGCCAAATACGCGCGAAACAGTGCAGATCAGCCTGTAACTGGGGAATGTTACTAAGAAACCCAAACCCAAGAGAGACGAGGATAAAGGTAAAGGTAGGAGAGTAAGGGGACTCGGGGTTAGTCATGCTAATGCGGCTAAACAGCATTCGACTAGCCACACTGCCGAAAGTATTTCCCAAGCAAATACTCACTTGTGAAGAGCTGGAAATAATTGAGGATCTCATCGATACGGAGATGAGTGAGGGATAGAATAAGGAGTTCGTGTTCAGCGGTATACATTTTCGACCAGGTCTTATACTTGCAGACTGCGTGACGGAGGGCACAGCAAAGTGTCCCCAAATTGTCAGGATGGAAGAAAACAGAACTGTCGGCATGTGCTGGGGATGAAATATCAGGCGCACACATAATGACAGTCCCTCTTCCCAAAGTCGCAGCGATTCAGGGGGGAGTTACTGCCATATCAGTTACAGCTGTGGTAGCAAATCTTTGCTCGTGCGTAGAGAGAAACATCGGGCGAAAAGCCTACCGAAGTCTCCGAAGGAATCACGGAGGCAATAGAGGCTGAAAGCGCAGAACCGAGCTAGGAAGGGGACCTGCTGCTTGCAGAAGACAAGAAGCTGAACCTAGACCTAGCTCTCATAGGGCTCAAGTCAGAGAGTGAGAAGCAAGGAAATGCCATGTCGACTACACGCCAACGGATAACAGAATTTTCCGACGCAGGGCCAAATAGGCCCCCCAATTAAAAGGGGTAATAAAACTGGAAAAAACCCTGAATCGCATTTCATTGTTATTATAACACTACTAGCGCAATTTTTTTACACTACGACGTTGGGGATGCAAGATATAGTGGAAACTCCAAAGCCGACAGTTTAGTAAAAATCGAAAAAAAATGGAAAATTTCCGCGAACCTAGGGACGTAAAAATGGCAAAAAATGCACAATCGGAGGACCTCTGTGGGCGATACATCGCGGCCAGTATTCGTGAAACATCCACCGCCGGAAAAGCTCGTAAAAATCGAAGAAAACTAAAAACTTCCACGAACCTCGGGTGATGAAAATGGGGAAAATGCAAAATCGGCGGATCCTTGTGGGGGTCACGTCGTTGGAAAGTGGAGGCGGCCCCCATTCAGGATATGGAAGATCTTTTACACTACGACGTCGGGAAGGCGAGATATTGCGGAAAATCAACCGTAGACGGGCCTGGTGAAAATCGAAGAAAATTGAGAATTCCCGCAACCCCCGCATCGTAACAATGGGCCAAAAATGAAAATTGTCGTATTTCCGTGGGTGATACCTCGTTCGAACGGGGAGGCGGCTCAGATTCAGGAAATGCAAGATTTTTTACACTGCGACGTCGGGGACGCAAGATATCGTGGAAAATCCATCGCAGCCGGGCCCATGAAAATTGAAGAAAATTGAAAATTCCCTCAACCTCCGCATCGTGAAAATGGGCAAAAAATGAAAATCGTCGGATTTCCGTGGGCGACACCTCGTTAGAAAGGGGAGGTAGCCCAGATTCAGGAAATGCAAGAATTTTTACACTACGACGTCGGGAAGGCGAGATATCGCGGAAAATCCACCGTAGTGGGGCCTGGTGAAAATCGAAAATTCCCGCAACCCCCGCATCGTGAAAAGGGGGAAAAAGTGAAAATCGTCGGATTTCTGTGGGCGATACCTCGTGAGAAAGGGGAGGCGGCCCAGATTCAGGAAATGCAAGAATTTTTAAACTGTGACGTCGGGAAGGCGAGATATCCCGGAAAATCCTCCGTAGGCGGACCTGGTGAAAATCGAAGTAAATTGAAAATTCCCGCAACCCCCGCATCGAGAAAATGGGCAAAAATTAAAAATCGTCCGATTTCTGCGGGCGCAATCCCCGCATCGTGAAAATGGTCAAATATTGAAAATCGTCGAATTTCTGTGGGCGACACCTCTTTCGAAAGAGGAGGCGGCCCAGATTCAGGAAATGCAACAATTTTTACACTACGACGTCGGGAAGGCGGGATATCGCGGAAAATCTACCGCAGGCGGGCCTGGTAAAAATCGAAGAAAATTGAAAATTCCCGCAACCCCTGAAGGAAGATTGATATCCTTTCTAGGCGGTATTCCGAATTACTGATACCGAGGGACAACATGACAACGAGGTTTCACTTCGGTAAGAAGTTTGAAACACGTTGGAGTAACAAGGCAAACTGGGAGAGCGTGGCTGCGACATACGGCTTAAACCAGCAACGGATTACTTGGTACACTGACGGATCCCTCACGGCAGAGGGAGCGGGTGCCGGTGTCATTGGTCCAAGGAAAATGTACTTTGAGCCAATGGGCAGGTACACTAGCATATTCCAGACGGAAATATACGTCATAGACAAATGTGCCTCCCTTAATCTGCAAAGGAACTACAGGGGGCAGAACATAGCTATTCTCACCAATAGCCAAGCAGCGATCAAGGCACTTAGGTCCAACCAGGTGAACTCTAAACTGGTATGGGAATGCCTTGAGGGACTGAATACACTCGGCTCGTCCAACAAGGTCTGGATACTTTGGGTTCCAGGCCATGCTGGGTTGGAAGGCAACGAGGCAGTGGATGAACTAGCCAAGAAGGGAGCAGGGATGCCTCTACACGGGCCAGAACCCTTCTGTGGAATCGGAAACGGTTTCATGGCTATGAATCTAAGAAATGAAGAGGAACGGTTGAGTTAACTACACTGGGCGGGCCTACCGGGGATGGAGCAGTCCAGGGTGTTTATTGGGTGATACGAACCCATGTGTACAAAGGATTGCTTAAACCTCACCAAAAAGAACCTCCGAATCATAGTGGGAATTCTCATTGGTCATTGTCGGGTGAACTATCACCTAGGGAAGCTAGGGATATCTACGGACACTGCCTGCAGGTTTTATGAGGAGGAGGACGAAACCTCACGTCCTGGGACAGCGTCCGGCACTTGTGCAAAGTAGGTCGAAACATCTGGGAGAACACTTAATACCAGATGCAAAGCTGCAACATCTGGAAGTGGGGAACATACTAAAGTTCCTAACGGTTACAGGCCTGCTTGAGATACTATGATCAACAGGTACACTATAACCAGTAAAAGGGGCACAATAGTTCTTCAAGGACGCGGTGTGACTTTCCCTTAACAGAATAATAATAATAACCCCTGTTCGTTTGAAAGGGGAGGCGACCCAGAGTCAGGAAATGCAAGAATTTTTAGACTACGACGTCGGGAAGGCGAGATATCGCGGAAAATCCACCGCAGACGGGCCTGATGAAAATCGAAAATTCCCGCAACCCCCGCATCGTGAAAATGGGTAAGAATTGAAAATAGTCAGAGTTCTGTGGGCGATACCTCATTCGAAAAGGGAGGCGGCCCAGATTCAGGAAATGCAAGAATTTTTACACTTCAACGTCGGGAGGCCGACATATCGCGGAAAATCTATCGTAGGCAGGCCTGGTGAAAATCGAAAATTCCCGCAACCCCCGCATCGTGAAAATGGGCAAAAATTGAAAATCGTTGTATTTCCGTGGGCGATACCTCGTTCGAAAGGGGAGGCGGCCCAGATTCGAAAATCCAAGAATTTTTGCACTATGACGTTGGGAACGTGAGATATCGCGAAAAATCCACCGTAGGCTGGCCTGGTGAAAATCGAAAATTCCCGCAACCCCCGCATCGTGAAAATATGCAAAAATTGAAAATCGTTGTATTTCCGTGGGTTATACCTCGTTCGAACGGGGAAGCAGCCAAAGTTCAGGAAATGCAAGAATTTTACCACTACGACGTTGGGAAGTTGAGATATCGCGAAAAATCCACCGCAGGCGGGCCTGGTGAAAATCGAAGAAAATTGAAAATTCCCGCAAGCCCCGCATCGTGAAAATGGGAAAAAATTGAAAATCCTCGGATTTCCGTGGGCGATATCTCGTTCGAAAGGGGATGCGGCCCAGATTCAGGAAATGCAAGAATTTTTACACTACGACGTCGGGGAGGGGAGATATCACGGAAAATCCACCGCAGACAGGCCTTGTGAAAATCGAAGAAAATTGAAAATTCCCGCAATCCCCGCATCGTGAAAATGGGAAAAATTGAAAATCGTCGGATTTCTGTGGGCGATACCTCATTCGAAAGGGGAGGCGGCCCAGATTCAGGAAATGCAAGAATTTTTACACTATGACATCGGGAAGACGAGATATCGCGGAACATCCACCATCTGGTGAAAATCGAGGAAGATTGAAAATTTCCATGAACCGGACACACTTCAAGGCCTGATGCAATATGGATTGTTGCGCCAACGATTATTATTATTTATGAACCAAACGCGTAAAACGGACGATAATGGATCAACATCAGCGGAAGACGCAGGAAAAGCATAAACAATGGCGCTTCCCGCTGAGAGCACCGTAAGTGTCAAACAATGGAAAGAAAGCTGGGGAAAAGTGGAGAGAGGTGGACGCGCCTTCTTATTTTTCATGGTGGCTTTGCATCTTTTAATTAAATAAATTTAGGTTAACAACAAGATCACAGAAATATATTTAAGTTCCAATCCTTCAATCAGTTCACATTAAATTTGTTTTCTTTTATGTTTAACTCCAGTTGGCGGACGTGACTCGTGCTTCCAACCAGACTGTTGACCAACTGCCATTGCTGCCATTTTCGCTCCAGTCTCATGTCAGCCCGTCAGCTGTTTCTGCGGCCATTGAATGCAGCGGTGGAGGCGAATTCATATTGGCGTTTAGGGGCGATGTACCGTCATATCACTCCGCCCCCAGCTGAAATCGCGCGGGTTCCGCGAAGCAAACCGTGCCTATTATCCCGACAATGGGGGTCCCCGGACAAATCTGAGGCTTCCCGGGCGTTTTTTCGAAGCGGCCGCCGGCTCGTCGAAGGTCTTCAGCCTCGGCAAGGATACCTACTTGGCTCCGCCTCGGAAGTCGAGTTTCAACTAGTGCTCGCCTCGTTGAACTTTAGAGGGGCCCTCGTATGGTGGTTGCAGCGGCTCTCTCCTTGGCGGTGGTTCTTCCTGTACCCCGTCCAAACACCCTTATTTCACAAAGCCTGCGTTTAGCGGTGGCTTCTGCTTCTGCGAGCTCTTTGATTGTGAAAAAGGAGCAGTTCTCGACGCCTTCTGTGCCCTGGGCACTGGTGAAGGTAGCATGTAGCTACTGAAATGCGCATTTGGGAAAGCAACTAGAATTCACTGACTAAAAGGATGAACTTGTTTTTTTTAATAGCTTGGTACTGAACCAGGCTGGCAGTGAACATAGAGCCTGTAATATTGATCGGCGAGGCAGGTGGCCTGTCCAGAAATCTGCTCGCGAATTGGTATCCTTATACGCCTTGATGAAGGCATCAGACCAGAAAGGAGTATTGTCGACTGAGCCACATCGTTGGGGATAAATGACTCTAAAGAAAGCTATCATTCGAAAATGAGCCAACTTTGCACTTTATGTACCCCCATTACCTTGTCCCTAGAAGTAGCGATCGCTAGTTTGAAGAGAAACAACTGTTTTGGTGGGGAGACCACTTTTAATCTGGAGCCGCTGGCACGATTGGATGAAGTGCCTGGGCTTAGATCAGCGGCAAGAAGTGGAGTTTCTTCGACGACAGAAACGATGTCAAAGGGTTGGGTATCTATGCTGGGATTCGAGACTTGCTGAGGAGGATGGGAATATTGCCCCGTTGAAGGTTCGCAGATCATCATCATCATCATCAACGGCGCAACAACCGGTACCCGGTCAAGGCCTGCCTTAATAAGGGACTCCAGACATCCCGGTTTTGCGCCGAGGTCCACCAATTCGATATCTCTAAAAGCTGTCTGGCATCCTGACCTACGCCATCGTTCCATCTTAGGCAGATTCTGCTTCGTCTTCTTTTTCTACCATAGATATTGCCCTTATAGACTTTCCGGGTGGGATCATCCTCATCCATACGGATTAAGTGACCCGCCCACCGTAACCTATTGAGCCGGATTTTATCCATAACCGGACGGTCATGGTATCGCTTATAGATTTCGTCATTGTGTAGGCTACGGAATCGTCCATCCTCATGTAGGGGACCAAAAATTTTTCGGAGGATTCTTCACTCGAACGCGGCCAAGAGTTCGCAATTTTTCTTGCTAAGAACTCAAGTTTCCGAGGAATACATGAGGACTGGCAAGATCATAGTCTTGTACAGTAAGAGCTTTGACCCTATGGTGAGACGTTTCGAGCGGAACAGTCCTTGTAAGCTGAAATAGGCTCTGTTGGCTGACAACAACCGTGCGCGGATTTCATCATCGTAGTTGACCCTAGATTGTCAACGGTCTCAAAGTTGTATTCTCCTATCCTTATTCTTCTTCGTGTTTGACCAGTACGGCTTGATGTTGTTGGTTGATTCGTCTTCGGTGCTGACGTTGGCACCATATATTTTGTCTTGCCTTCATTGATGTGCAGTCCAAGATCTCGCGCCGCCTGCTCGATCTGGATGAAAGCAGTTTGTACGTCTCGGGTGGTTTTTCCCATGATGTCGATATCGTCAGCATAGGCCAGTAGTTGGGTGGCCTTGAAGAGGATCGTACCTCTTGCATTTACCTCAGCATCACGGATCACTTTCTTGAGGGCCAGGTTAAAGAAAACGCATGATAGGGCATCCTCTTGTCGTAGACCGTTGTTGATGTCGAATGTTCTTGAGAGTGATCCTGCTGCTTTTATCTGGCCTCGCACATTGGTCAGGGTCAGCCTAGTCAGTCTTATTAATTTCGTCGGGATACCGAATTCTCTCATGGCCGTGTACAGTTTTACCCTGGCTATGCTATCATAGGCGGCTTTAAAGTCGATGAATAAATGGTGCAACTGTTGTCCATATTCCAACAGTTTTTCCATCGCTTGCCGCAGAGAGAAAATCTGATCTGTTGCTGGAGTGAAGCCTCTTTGGTGTGGGCCAATGATGTTCTGGGCGTATGGGGCTATCCGGCCTAGCCAGATAGAGGAGAATATCTTATAGATGGTACTCAGCAATGTGATACCTCTATAATTGCTGCACTGTGTGATATCTCCCTTTTTATGTATGAGACAGATAATGCCTCCTTTCCAATCTTCAGGCATTGATTCGCTGTCCCATACCTTGAGGACAACTTGATAAACCACTTTGTGTAACTGGTCGCCTCCATATTTAACCAATTCGGCTGTATTTCCATCGCCTCCTGGCGACTTATAATTTTTTAGCCGATGAATTGCACGGACTGTTTCTCCTAAACTTGGTGGTGGCAGTATTTGTCCTTCCGTCTTCAGTTGGCGGGACCTCCAACTCGCCGATGTTCTGGTTGTTCAGTAGCTCATCAAAGTACTCAACCCATCGCTGTAATATGCCCATTCTGTCGGAAATCAGATTTCCCTCTTTGTCTCGGCAGGATGATCATCGAGGTGTATAAGGCTTCATCCTGCTAACTTGTTGGTAAAACTTCCGCGCCTAGTGCGGTTGCTCCCTGTACTTTTCTAGTTCACAGACTTGTTGTTTCTCCCAGGCTTCCTTTTTCCGTCTGTGAAGTCGTTTCCCCGCTCGACGGAGTTCGTGATAAGTCTCTGCGCGTGCCCGCGTTCTTTGAGAATGCAACATTACTCGGTATGCGGTATTCTTCCGTTCCGTTGCTAGCTTACATTCATCGTCAAACCAGCCGTTCCGACTTTTTTTGCGGCTGGGGCCAAGTATGTTTGTGGCCGTATCCATGATAACGTTCTTCAGGTGATTGGGAAGATCATTTGTTGATGCTTCATCTCCAGGTCCTCTGTTGACTGCAGTTATTGCGGCATCCATTTCCCTCTTATAGGTGTCGCGGAGGGTTGTGTTGTGGATGGCTTCAGTGTTCACTCTCACCTGATTGTCAGAGGGGATTCTAGGTGGTATTGTTATTCGAGCTCGGAGCACCATGCCAACGAGATAGTGGTCCGAGTTTATATTGGCCCTCCTATATGTTCTGACATTCATCAAGGCTGGGAGGTGGCGGCGTTCGATCAACACGTGGTCAATTTGGTTGAAAGTGGCCCCGTCTGGAGAGGCCCACGTATGTTTGTGGACCGCTTTCCGCGCAAACCAGGTTTTCCAACAACCATTTCGTGTGACCCTGCTAATTGAATAATCCGCAGTCCGTTATCATTTGTTTTCTCGTGTAAGCTATGGGAGCCAACGTACCGCCTGAATACGGGCTCCTTCCCTACTTGGCTGTTAAAATCCCCAAGTATGATCTGGGACAGGCTTCGAGGGTTCGTCCTACTGCCTCGTAGAAGGTATCCTTCTCCGACTCTGCAGTCTCCTCTGTAGGGGCGTGAACGTTTATGAGGCTTATATTTCTAAACTTGCCTCGCAAGCGCAGAGTGCATAGCCGTTCGCTTATGTTTTCAAAGCCGATAACAGCAGGTTTCATTTTTTGGCTGACTAGGAAACCTACTCCGAGCACATGGTTTGCTGGATGACCGCTATAATATATGGTGCAGCTCTTCTCCAGGAAACCGGTCCCTGTTCATCGCATCTCTGGCAACGCTGTTATATCAGCCCTATATTGGGACAGGGTATCGGCTAGCTGGTCATCAGCTTCATCTCTGTACAGGGAGCGCACGTTCCATAAGAAAATGCGCAAATCGTTGATCCGTTGTCGTTGCCGGGTCCGTCGTTTTAAAGTCCATCCTGTCCGAGGCTCCTTTCGTGGCTCCGTAACTTCGGTTTTCCGTGTAGGGTTGTCAGCTCTACCAAACCCCCAACCTGGAGGACCAGTTGGTACAGTTTGTCCTGTTTTTAGGCGCGGGAGACTCGCCTTCATCCTTCTCCGTCTGCAGCTTTTCGTTACGAAAGAGCTTCCAGCGGTCACCACGTGGAGGTGGAGATAGGTTTTGGTAGTAGAGCTGTTGGTGTTGGTTCAGCAGGCATTTTCCAGGTTTTATGCTCCATCGTGGGTACCAATCCACGTTTCGCCCTGGGACCTATATTACCCTTTAACCAGATCAGCGGCAAGAAGTGGAGTTTCTTCGGCGACGGAAACGATATCAAAAAGTTGGGTATCTGTGCTGGGATTCGTGATTTGCTGAGGAAGCTGGGAATATTGTTCCGTTGAAGGTGCGTGGATCGATGATATAAAATATAAATTGCTTGATGGAAGGGGGTGGAAGAGAGAGTGACATCCCCCGGGCTGGGAGTTTTGTCACGGATCCGGAATAAAGATTTCCCCGAGCGCGGATTTTCTTGTTTTTTCCTCTATGACCGAAGTATTGTTTACTCCTCAACTTGCTCTAATGAATGTTTGATCTGGGATCCGGTGGGATATGTTGATTATCCTTTGTATCGTAATATATCATCTTTATAATCTGGTTATCTGTCCGTATTTCACGCTGGATTTATAACCATTCCGATTATCTCTGGTTGGAGGCATTCTTATCAAAGATACAACATTAAACTTTACATGAATCTGATAAGAGACCCCAAGAGAATCTGGCCAACGTGCGTGACGGCTGATGTGCCTAAGTAGAAATAATATAAAGGCAAGTTTATATGGTGGAAGAATGAGTAATAACATCGGTTGAGACGAAGGTATAAAGAACCCGCTTCCTAAGTACCATTGCTAACATACATTAGATACACACTTCTGGTAATTGTGCGATCGGTTCCAAGTACCCACTTACAATGCGAAAAAAGTAGGAAAAAGGTGGAAAAAGTGAAATATAGGAACAATACATAAATTATTGAAGGCAATACAAGCACGAAGGCGACTGATAACTGTTTGATATTATTTGAGTTTCTACTTTTCTCAGCGCTGTCATACAATCAGAAGTTTTTGATAACATTCCCATTACATGGGTTGTGTGCCACACAAAACCTCTTAACTTATCACTTTTATCGTTCGATCGTTATAACAAATTCAAGTCGCCAGCGGACACCGTTCCGTCGAGATTGCACATCTTTCGTCTCTCGAGCGGGAAATTTCAATACGACCCTATTAGCGACAACTCTGCAGTATCCATATCCGTCTAACAAATTAGATTCATTTCCACACTTTCACCAGGAATTTCCGCGGATAACTATCTA
This sequence comes from Hermetia illucens, assembly GCF_905115235.1. Classification (NCBI taxonomy): domain Eukaryota; kingdom Metazoa; phylum Arthropoda; class Insecta; order Diptera; family Stratiomyidae; genus Hermetia; species Hermetia illucens. Next base: position 12,037,238 of record NC_051853.1, on the reverse strand, counting down.
GATATGGCCTAGCAAGAACAGTCGTCGTCTCGTGGAAATCTTCAATATGTTGTCGAGTGAATCATTCGCAATTTAGTGTCTTTTGTGTCTCAACCCGGGGGAAAGTATTGAAAAGTCGGTGAAATCTACGGAAAATGGGTCGTTCTCATTCGAAAATGAAATTACCCAATAATCCGCTGGAGCAAATTGAGTATAATCTAAAACGCAAACAGAAGGAGTTGGAAAAACGGAAAAAACGTCATGAAAAGTTGAAGAAGGAATTGAAGAAAGGGAAAAAATTCAAGCACTTTGGTGGCAGTGGTGAAGTGAATGATGGTGATGAGTTAAATGGAAAAAAATGTGATCTTAGAATAGTGGATTATGATAAAATAGCAACTAATCGACTGCGAAATCAATTGGCTTATGATTTCTCATCATTTGTGCTCAATCAACTGATATTATCCATGCACTTCTATGGGAATTGTGAAAGGTAAGTTCGGCATTGCTTTCTTTTGGTAATACGTAGTTCAGTATGTAGATATGCCTTATCTGGCCCGTCCTTAAAAAATGTGGCCCCGATCAGTATTTTATTTGGAAATTCCGGTCGCCCTGTTTATTTGATTTAAGTTTCGGCACAAATTGAGGTCTTTTTCAACGAATTTTCGATAAAATATGAGCAATATCTATATAGGATTTAACAGGCCCAGACGGCTTAAGGTTTCCTACCAGGGCAGTGACAACTCATCAGATGCTGCCTCACCTTTGACCGAAGCGGTTCGGAGGTGTTAAACGCTCCTTTATACATATAATTCGCAAAACATAATTAAAACAACGTAAACCCGCCCATAATCCAGACCAAAGCGTGGTCGGACCTAGCCGCACGGGGCAGAGGTGAGGCAGCGTCTGATGAGTTGTCTTTGCTCTAGAATGCAACCATAAGTCGTCTTCCCCTCTAAATTTTTAATCACTTGGTTGCGAAGCCAAAAAGCAGGGTCCGTGGACCAAAAAAGTGGGAGCCAGTTGTCCTCAAATTGATGGGGTCCAACATCTACCTCAATCCCTGAACCAAAAGAAAACACAAAACACACGTGGGTGTGGTCACCTAATCCTAATGGGTGAGAATTATCCAGCCCGAAAAGTTTACAGGGGCAATATCTATGGCAAAAAGAGAAGAGGTAGCAATTTTTGTCTCAGATGGAGCGATCTAGTAGGCCAAGATTGCCAGGCAATTGCTAGGGATATCGGATTGTTGTAGCTCGGCACGAAACCGAGATTCTTGGAGTTCCTTGTTAGGACAAGTCTATACCACGCACGTTCGTTGTCCCGTTGATGATGACGTAAATTATATGATGGTATCGGATGTAAAGATCAATTACTTTCATCGTTGGTGGTTCTTAGCTTCATTTTACAACTCTCCGCAGGACTTCCCATGAAGATGATTCCCTATGCGAGATTAAGCAAAGAGTATCAGTTACCATCGACCAAAGCCTAAGTTTCATACGTGGAATATTTTTGAAAAATGACCAACCAAGCTAAACAACATAGTACTAAGGGACATATAGTATGGTTCCTGCTCATTGCTTTGTACAGGGTAGGGCATTTTTTTCATAGACGGAGGCGGAAAATCTTAGCAAGATACGTCCACTGCAGCATCACCACACCAACGCCGGAGCTAGAGTGGGATCGTGTGGAATTCGCACCCACTTAAAAATCACTCTGCAACTAAGGCTCCGCGGGACCACCATTTACGTATTATTATACTTCGTGGGGTACGCTTGTCCTTAGGCACTCGTTTTTCTTCTCCTTCTCCTCCTTCCGGTTTTCCCCCTTCATTCAACGATTGCGGAGCAAACCGTAAACCTAATTTTGCGAATAAACCTGTGCATTCCTCGATCCGATCCTTCGTAGGTTCGTCCCAGCTGCGTTGCCAGAGACCATGTAACTCTGACCTTGCCGCATTCCTACGTTCTGTGTATCCTTCCATATGTCTTGCACGGTACAGTACACTCACTTCTTTTGCCAGAATGCTGACATACTGCCTCATCTGATGTGGTCCTAGAATCAATGCAAACCCTCAAAATCATCAGCCGATAAACCGAGTTCACCTGTTTCCGTCTCTGAGAGTTCGCAAGCGCCGCTGCCCTCTCAGGTGCCGGGTAAAGCAAGATGGATCGCAACACTCCGGCTAGAAGCAATATCTGAGTGTGTTTCGGTCCACCAATATTTTGCAATAATACTAATAATCATTGGCGCAACAATTATTATTGGATCAGGGCCTTGAATTGTGTTAGAGCACTTCATTCAATACCGTAATGGTACATTAAACTATACTGTAGGAGGCAATGTGGTTAGCATTGCGCTCGACTGAGATTATTATCCTGATTTCACTCTGGTACTCATTCACAGTTGAGTCGATTGGTATTCGGCATCCAGTGCCGATAACAAATCCCTCTACCACCAGTGAAATTTGAACCGCGACCTTCCGCTACGACAGCCCAGCGCTCTAACCACTTGAGCCATCCACATATTCTAGGTGTTCCCTAAAGTTCAATTTGGTGTCAATTATCATCTTCAGGTATTTGATAGCCGGCTTTGATACGACCGTATATCCACTGACTTCAGTGTTCAGTGTTCTTTTTCCTGCGGTTCGTTAAGAAGATCGCTTCCGTTTTCTCGTCCGCCAAGGTCAGCCCGGCTCCTTCTAGCCAGGACTTTACCGCTCTCACGGTTTCTGCCATGTAAACCTCCACATATTCTGGGTGTTTTGCGGAAACAACCACTGCTAGGTCATCTGCAAAGCGATAGTCATAGTCCCCTCTGGGACAAGAAGAGCAAGCACTCCATTATGCATGATATTCCGCAACAGGGGGTGCCGATCCCTGTGTTATCGTGGCTGTGACTTTGGGGCCTTCATCTGTTCCGCAACGGAGAGTCTTCTCTGAGAGGTAATTTCCCACCAGATTCGCTAAATACCCGGGGAAACCTATGCCAGTCAACGCCTCTTTAATTCTGTTCTAGTTGACCGAGTTGAATGAGTTTTTGACATGCAGCAGCCGCCAGAAATCAGTGCACCTTTTGCCAGTTTCACCACCATTCTTATTGCATGCACCGTAGAGTGGGCATGCCGAAAACCAAACTGGCGACTCGACAAGCCGTTGCTGTTTTCAACGATGCGTAGGAATCTGTTGTAGATGACTTTCTCCATCATCATCCCCAGTGTATCCAATAGACAGATAGAAGGATATGATGCCAGGTCTCCAGGTGGCTTGCAAGGTTTGGGAAGCAACACCAACTTTTGCTTTTTTTACGGGACAGGGAATATTCCGTTTTTTAGGCACACCTCGAAGGTGTTGACAAAAAGGTCGTGCTTAGTTTCCACTGCCAGTTTCAAAGCTCGGTTCGGGATGCCATCCAAACCTGGGGCCTTGTTGTCCCCGATCCTACCACATATTTCCCCAGCCTTCCACAGTTACTGTAGGCATTATGCCATCATTTAGCTGGACAGCCGTTTGCTGCCCCCAATTTTCGTGGTGAGAGAACAGAGTGAAAACAATCTGTTTCAGGAGGCGCGAACAGGATGATCTCCGCAGCTTTTTCATTACCAAGGGTTTATATAGGCACGGTCGCACAGCTCTTTGAAGCACCTCTTTTTACTTCTCCGAATGGCTCCTTTTAGGGAGCCACGCAGTTGTCTGTGTGCCTCCTCTCGACCATCGCCAGCGGGCTTTCCCCTGAACTTCTTGCAAAGCCTCCCTGCCCTGAAACATGTAGCTCACAAGCTTGCGATTTCGTTGTTCCACCAATAGTTGGGTCGCCTACTGGGGAGCAAACGTCTTCTGTGTATAGTAGCATCGCATGCTTCTGTCACCCATTGGGTGATTTGGGTGGCTTTTCCTCTAGCCGTACCATTCAGGGATATGCTAGGTTTGTGCGCCGGGGAAAACCTATCTCCCTCAAAAACTGTCGTCGTCCAACCGAGTAAACCACCCGGCATTCTGCGAGAACTCTTTTTCGAGCTCGATTTTCATGTAGATTGCCTAGTGGTCACTATAAGTATAGTCGGCGCTGACTACTGGCTAAAGCGGCACTCATGTATGTCAGGTCCACTATACACTCCAGGCCCCTTCCCTTAAAAGTGTACGAGACCTCACTATTCGCGAGTACCACGTCTAGCTTCACGAATGCTTCGAGGAGAATACGTCCCCTTTCATTCATTGTCCGGCTGCCCCATTCAAGAACAAACGCATTAAAATCGCCTGCTATTATGTCCGGCTAACGTTTTTTTGCATTTTAGTTTCAATATTGTGACCGTCATCGCTATACAAATGATAAGCCTAGGGCAGCGAGGTAAGCACAAGGGAAAACACGAACATGTCTAACCGCAAACAAATCTTGAGTTGCTCCACCAACTCATGGATGGAGGTGAAAATCTTAAAAAGACATTGCTCGGCCAGGTTGCCACTGAGTGTAAGATTTTCATCCACTAAAATCACCTAGCACTTCTTCGCCTTTATCCCTGTGGGACCACTGTGAAATATTACTTCGCGGAGAGGGCTCTGGTCGATATCAACCCGATTAAACCACGTGTCCGTCGAGCTTTCCCGGATCGTTCTAGTCCCTGAGGCTCTTCTTATATCGCGATTATCGTTGCATTTACTGCGCTTCGATTTGCTCTTAATATCAGCATCTCCTCCAAAAGAATTTGGGGTCCGATAAATACATTGAAGTAGTCATTCAACTTGCCTCTTTCATCTGCGAATCTTGAATAACGGAATATAACGTGTTTTGAGTCCTCGGATGTAGCGCAACAGTGGTGGGACTCATCTAATTCGCTACATTCCGTCAGGGCGATTGGCTGGAATGTGGAACTCATCCTTTTCCGGCTTACTGTGTTGTCTAGTGTTCCCGCCCAGATAAGAGCCGCGTATAGCAGAATGGATTTCACAATATTTTGGCGCTCTTATACTAGGCATCATCCTTGCTAGAGATAGACTAGCTTTTGCTGCTTTTCTCACACATAGTTCAGGTGTCCCTTAAGCTTCCCCGCGGTATCTAATGAAGCGATCTCGTGATTACCGATCCGGATTTTGGCAATATTGTTTTCCCTGGGTTCAGTATTAAGGGTCGCCTTCGTCTTTTTTTCGCCAGTTTAACCATTCATAATCATTCTTTAGTTTGATGAGTGCTTCCACTTCCGTAAAGATCCATTTTATCCGGATGCTTCGAAACTACAACCACCACCGGTTGTCTACAAAACCAATCAATGTTGCTTCCTCTGGCACCGGAGGATCAAGCACAGCAGAGGTCCAAATACGAAGTTTTATGAAAAACTTGCTGTCAGAATGTATTCTCGCCGTCCATCATCCGTTTTGTACCAAAGAAATCTCTCCAAAGGAGGCTACCTCCTCCGATTGATCAAAGTAAGTAGTCAGGGACATCTGGTTTAACCAAACTGTTCTTAATTCAAACCCAGTTTTGGGCAGAGCATGACATCTAGCCTCTCTTGCTAGATCCATGTTTATTGCTATTGCCCCGACCATAGAACGGCCTCGTTGAAACCCATACCGTGAGCTCAACGAATGGAACCAGGCTGTTGTATACCACCCTCTCCATCTTTTCCACAGTGTTTAAAAGATAAATAAGGTGTCAGGTACGCTTCTGCAGCAGAACCAACCTCTGCTTCTTTCACTGGGCGGGAAATACTCCTTCGGCACCTGATTTTATTAGTCAATTTTAGGATTCTGCTCCAAATACCGTCCTACTCTGGAACCTTATTATTCCTATTAGTACACAGATCTCTCATAGTTTCGTCTTGATGAAACAAGGGATTGAAAAGAGGTCCAGTTGAACTGTTTACGGACCCTTCTTCTCATTGAGGGGTATTGTATTATAATAAATTTTAATAACAGTCGCGTGCATGTCACTTGTAGTGATTTTTACCCACAAATGCTTTTCATTACAGCCTTGTAGGGAGGATCCCATGGGCTGGTACTTGCCTGAAGGCACAGCTGCTTGTAGCAATTCCGTTGACTTTCCGATATAACCTTTTTAAGGATATTACGAAGGTCTCAATATTCTTTCTCCAACTCCCGGAGTTCTAGCTTCCCACTTGTCCTTTGTCAAAGTCTCTTTACTCACAGGCACAATGGGCTTAACAGCGCCATGAGTTTGGTTTCCTACTGTGGTCCAAATGCCGTTGCGGTGTTATAAAATCATGTGTCTCAGTTACCCGCTGACATAATCCTAGGATTGCTCAGAATGTCGCTTCCTCGATAGCTCTACTGGACCAGCTAGCAATCCTAGAGTTACTTCATTTCTGTAGCACATACGAGTACATTTCTAGGGTCGAGAAAAAGGTACTTCACTTTCGAGTACACGGCGAATTTATAATGCCGAAGGGCACAGTCACCTTTCCAATTTACTCTATGTATGCCCTTTAACATCTTATGCTTTTGATTCATTGTTTACCATTTAATCTTGTTTCTCCGATGGCTGACTTGCCAGAGCTGGCATCATGATTTCGTCGATGAGGAAAAAGTCGTTATCCTTGGATCAACCGTATTTTTCGTTTGTCCATATAAATAGAAGTGCTTTCGAATTAGGTCATACTATGTGCTATCTATCGAGCATATATGCTTGCTTACGTCGAAAAACTTAGAGCCTTTTCCTCTGTATCATCCTTTATATTATGGTGTCTTTCTACAATCGAACTGGCGCTCTGGCACTAAATTATTACGAATGTCACTTGATGCGGTACTTAATTCCGATCGATAGTTCTTATCATATCTAAATTCTATCCAAGACCTTGGTGTAATGAACGACAACAAGCTTGCTTTGACAGTTATTGCCTTGATTCGCTAGTAGAGCCTTCAGGATTTCAAGCTTCATATTGCGTTGCTCTTTTGAATTTGACTCCGTCCAGTCCTCTTTAATACTCTCCAACACCCTGGTAAGAAGCATCCTCTAGAATATTTTTCTGGTCCACTCTCATAGCGCGTCAAACACATCTAAGCGCTGGCGCTTCAGTCATTCCACAATTCCCTGATGATACGATGAGGGATGAGTTGATTAAAGCGTAAATGTTCCGATTAATAAAGACAATCGCTTTCCATATAATACTCCCATGTAGAAGCAAGGAGAAGGAATAACCTCATCCTGATCCCGGTAAGAGAGCGAACAACATCTAGTAACCACTTCGGTCATGCTGCACCCAGGGCAGAGGTAAGACAGCGCAATAGTCTGTATCTAACTTTGAGAGAGAGCCCATTAATCGGGAAAGTGAGAGAAAATTTCTCTCTAATTCACATTTCTTTTAGTATCAAACAAACAAAAATTTGTTTAGAGTTTGAGGAGTCCTCAGTCCGCATCTATTTGATGTCGGATCAAATGAAGAGCAACTTACCCCCACTCTTTATAGTCCTCTTTTTGAGCTTAACACCCAAAGTTCAAAAATCAAAAGAGGGACGAAGCCGGCTGCGGTATTGCGCCAGGGCAGAGATAACTCATCAGACGCTGCCTCACCTCTGCCCTGGGAGCAGCGTGACCGAAGAGACTCGCAGGTGTTATACGCTCCCTTTTATAATTTGCAAAACACGAAAAGGATCCGAATTATCTCCAACGTAAATCCGTCCACAGTTCGGACCAAAAAAAATAATTCAACTTTGACCGCCTGTTCCAGATTTTAGACAAAACGGAGAAGTTCGGTGCCAACATCAACAGAAACAACGCTACTAAGTTAGGCAAATTCTTTATAACATATTTCAAATCTTTGTTGGTACGTAGCTGGTGCTATTCAGATGTTAATCATTCTAGATCGAAATCTTATACCACATTGTCCTTGATGCTCCGTCCGTTAATGTAGATAGAAAAGGTGCGTTGACCAGTGACATTGCAAACCTAGATGTTGGTGATGTTCATCTTCAGCCGACTCAACCTGCATCATTTGCCAAATCCCAAATCATTTGGTCAAGGCTCTTAACTCGGTATGGGAATTATATTTCACTTTCGAGTTCCTCTGAAATTTTACCGCAGTGCAACTTGTGACATTTTTTCTATTATATCTCGTGCTAATAATAACTATTAGTTTCCTTGGAATGCCCCCTTTGGGTAGAATATTCTAGATACACTGAAGAGGAGACAGAGCGAAGGTCTAAACTCCGCACCCTGCTTGGCATTAATCTGAAAGATGTCAGTGTCATCAGTACAGAAGGATCTAGAGCGGAAATCAGGCCGGTCCCTGTCGATTAAATTTTCTGCCTGTTCTGAGAATGTAGGGGTTGTAGCCCACAGTTTCACAGAGAGACTACCAAAACTAGCGGTTTTACTCCTATTGGGAGCTTTGAGGGCAGAGATAAATTTGCTTCTTTTTGGAGGAGCAGTCATAGTCATCTGGTAAGCCATATCGTCTGCAAGAGGTGGAACTACTCCGGCGGTTCCTATTTAGCCTTTGTCTTGTTCTGTAGCGGAGTTATACCTATAATACTTTCCGTTATGACTCGGTTTCGAGAAGATGACAGAGTTCCAGACAATTGGTGAAAACCCAACCAGTCAATGCCTGTATTTAGACTGCAGTGATTATGCTTTCCATTCCTAGTGGTTGACATAAAAAATCAATCTGACTTTGTTGGACACTTCTTCAGATTTCTAGGATTCTATAAAAGATAGAGAAGCACTCATCCCTAAAACAGAGCCCATTGTTTACCTACAAAGGTAGGTATGGGAAGGTTATGGATTCACCCTAGATTACGGATTTCTCTACAATGGATTACTTCTCTTGAAAAAGATAGAAAACGCAGAATATCTGAAACAAAGAGAAATAGCCTGTTTGTATGGGGCTATTTATTCGCAAAATTTATTGACGATATTTGCATCAGACCTAAGGGTCCCGTCGTCATTCCCAAACTACAATTCTCATCTGAGCATACGTAGTCAAACTTTTCTTCCCCAGATCTGATATATCATATATATGTATGTATGTTGGTGGTTTTTCCTGAGTAAAAGATACAACAATCCGGAACAAGCACTTTCCATTCTTTTGTAATCTTCCATCAATTTCACCAGATAACTTTTCCTGACAGTTTCTGAGAATCGACAAGATTGGGATGGGTAAAAGGTGATGCTATGAGCATACATGCCGTATAAATATCTTTTCAGCTATTTTTCAGATAGGTATGAAGGTTACCGTAATTGAAATCATATAATAGATATTGGCATTAAATGAATAAGATAAAATACTTTCTGAATTCTTCTTTCAAAACTACCTAGGATAGACTACCATTATTAAAAAGATCCATGCGTTTTTATTAGTTATTATAATTGTCCAGTTTGAATTTTAGTAAAGCGGGAAAAGTACCGCGTTTCTTGAAACCTCTGAAGAATGTGGTTAAAACCAAACCGTTGGCTGGTACCCCCAAGACAAGGAGAGCTGCTGAGGCAAACCTTACGCCTGCGCAAAAAAAAAAGACATACCCTAATACTGCTGCGGAGGCGCTAGCTTCCAACTTGGGTTTTGGTGGTGATACTCAGTGAGGAGCCTTCGGTTGTGGTGAGTTCTGTGGGAGTAGATGTTGGATTGGTCACCCCCCGTAAGGATTCACAGTTCTTACTAATAATCCTTTTATAACCTCTGTCATTCTACAAGCTTGATTAGGGATAATGCTCCCTGTGCGGGATTTGCTCCTCCGCCTTTGAAACCAGTTCCTGGGGATGTATCGCTTCTAGCTCCCAAGAATTCGGTGGACCAGGCTCCTATTAATAAAGTGAAAGGCCCGCTCTTCTATGACGTTGCAACCCAGAGGAAACGCTATCCCGTCTTGGCCGAAAGGATCAAGATTGCGAAACTGTCCTTCTCAACTTTCTTTGCAACTACAACATGAAATCAAATCGCTCAATATTCAGAATGAACTCCACTGTGAACAAGTTATTTGGAGAACCGTGAAAGTACTCTTCAAGGACCTTGACAGTGCCAACAGGCTGGTCCAGGATGCCGGGTTGACATCCTTGGGCTTTAGAGCGTTCATACCTGTTACATGCGTCTACAAATATGGGGTGATTAGAAATGTACCTGTCTGCTATAACATGCAGACGATTGTGGATGCTGAATCGCCGGCTAAAATCGTCAATGCCGAAAGACTATCTTGTAAAAGTCCTGACCCGGGTGCTGTTAGAGTGCCCAGGGTAACTTTCCTAGGAAATGACTTGCCCGATCACATCTTTCTCGTCTACACTAGAATGGAGGTTGCCTATTTCAAGTTAAGGGCGTCGTAGTGTTTTAACTGTGGTAGACCACACACAAACATTTTTCAAAGCCCGAGTTTCAAGAGTTTGAACTGTTCTGCTGAAAACTACACTGGGAGCTGTGAGCGCAGAAAGCGCCTACTCTGTGGTGATAGCTCCCACAACGCCAGAGACAGGAGATGCCCGAAATGGATTGAATATACTAAAAATGTAGAGATTACTTCGATCAAAACATAAGGGTTGAAGAAGTTGCTCGGGAGTCTAAAAACTCCTATAGCCCTCTGCTGAGTCCAGATAGCTATGATGGTGTGTTCCCCTCTCTTCTTAGTAAAGGGAGCTCTGTATCCAGAGTACCACTCTGGGGTCAAATAGGGTTACCAGAGGCTCAGCCAAATATAGCAATGTCGTGAAAAGGAAAACCGGGGCTTTACCCATCAGAAACCTCCTGCCACAACACTGCCCAATGTTTTCAAACCAGCCACTTCTGTCTATGAGAACCCACTATATGCAGTGCTATGAGACTTGATGATGCGCTAGTTTGTCTGCATGGGACCCAGATTTAACGCTTTTCCTTGAATGTCAGTTCGGTTTTGGCGGCTGAATCTTTTGCTGTTCTTCAGGCCATCACTATGGCTGTCAGGAGAGGTGAAGAGAAGGTTTTTATCATTACAGACTCCCTCCAGTCTTGTAAATTACTCAATCAAACTTTGCGATCACACTGCCTATTGGGCCAAATACATGCCCTGGCTTCTGACTCCTTTTTCAAGTTATTGAAAATTTTCTGGTGTTCGCCCCGATTGATCCGCGATCAACGCTACATTATCAGAATATCATTAACCATTGCCTACGAGGAAGGCTAAACGTATATTGATAAAAGGTGAGACTGGCATTTGATTGTCCTTTAACAGATTTGTGCGATTGTCGACACTAGCTAGGTAGGATACAAATTCAGTGAAAACCAAGGAATCCATTGAACCCCGAGTGAGGTTATAATTTGATGTATAGATCGGCTAAAATTATAAGCCAAGAATAGCCATCAAATTGGAGATTCGTATCTTCATCCATCGGCAAGCTATAGATTTCCTAAATAGTGGTACATATGTACTAGCAAGCATCCAGATGACCTAGCCCTGTGTGGAGTTGCCAAATCTTCCATCAGGCTCATCTCTTCGTGCCACTCTGACACGATCGCTACCCCCAGTGGAAAGTGTATATCGGGGGTCTTCCATGAGGAAGAATACTTGGCGCGAATTGCCCGAGCGATGTTTTAGGCAACGATCAGTCTGCAGCTGCCCTGGATAAAAAGTTCATAGAGCTATGCGAACTCATAAAGGAGTGCAGGAACATTCACCAGAATATAAGGGCCATGATGAGAGGCATCCATTTAGCGTACGGCAGGGTCCAGGGCGAAAGAGGAGGAAAACCGTGGAATGAAAAAGTGAACCAAGCGACTTAAGTAACGCCAATTCAAAATACAAAAGGGGGGAAACCGGGGAAGAGACATCCCGACAAGCTGAACTACCCAACAGGCCAGCAAACCCCGAAAAGGAAAAAGGATTCACCTCCCAAAAAGGCAGAGCAGAAGAGGACTATGACTGAAACTGTTGCAGCGGCAACCTTGTGAAAAAGGACCGGAGCAAGAGTAAGGGGGGAAAACGCTGAGGAAAGCCTACGGAGGAACACAAACCACCATCATCAGCCTACTAGTAGAGACAGCATTCGAACTGTCAGCAGCAGGAAGAGTGGGAATTGGTTGGGTTATGTGTCGTCTTAAGGAGCAGATGGCGTTGAAACGATTCTTTGGATTCCCTGTCTTCGATCCCATTGCGAAGGAATGCACTAGTCCAAATGACCGATCAAAGCAATGTAGGAGATGTGAAGTGGAAGGCCATGTCAGCAAGGACTGCAGAGCTGACCCGAATGGCCTACTGTGGAAAGGGAAGGAGGGTGTGGGCCAGCGACACATTGCAGGCAGCAGCAGGTGCCCGGAATACAGAAGAGCCCTTAACAGAAATCGCAGATGAGGTTGATACAAGGCGGCGAAAGATCTACTCTCGCAAACTATCCGCGAGAAAAACATCGATGTGGCCATAATTGGTGAGCAATATCGAAACCACGGTGGTAGTAGAGGAAGCACACAGTCAAAGACCACACGGGCGAAGCAGTGCAATGGGCTTGTGGAGAACAAGCCCTCGAGGAAATAATGGAGCACCCGGAGGAGGGCTTCATCAGAGCGAAGGTGAAAGGCGCCCACATCTGCAGCTGCTATGCTCTACCTACTGCTACACGTGCCAAGTATGATCAGATGCTTGCCGCTCTGGTTCTGGGTGCAAGAGGACGTGGTAGAGTCCCTTGGCATGTCAGTGAGGACTGTACTCATAGCGACCATCAGGCAATCTGCATGGAAAGGGCGGATCGAGCTCGAAAAGGAGTTCTCGCAGAATGCCAGGTGGTATGCTCGGCTGGACTGCGAAAGCGTTGGACTGGACACGTTTTCCGCGGCGCTCAAACCCGACATATCCCTGAATGGTACGGCTAGAAAAAAAACCACCGAGATAACGCGATGGGTGACGGAAGCATGCGATGCTACTATGCCCAGAAGGAGATTGCTCCCCAGTAGGCAGTCCAACTATTGGTGGAACAACGAATTCGCTTGCTTGCGTGCCGCATGTTTCCGGACAAGGAGGCTCTTCCAGAGGCTCAGGGGAAAGTCAAGAGGAGGCACAGAGGCAACTGCGTGGCTGCCTAAAAGAAGCCATTCGGAGAAGCAAAACGAACTGCTTCAAACTGCTGTGTAACCATGCTGACATAAACCCTTGGGGTGAGGCCTACAAAGTGGTAATAAAAAGGCTGCGGAGATCACCCCAGGTGACCTGTCTGTCCCTCCTGAAACAGATTGTTACCACTCTGTTCCCTCACCACGAAAATAGGTAAATGGTCCTGTTAAACAAGGGCATAATACCTCCAGTAACTGTGGAGGAGCTGCGGGAAATATGTGGTAGGAACAGTGACAACAAGGTCTCAGGTTTGGATAGAATCCACAACCGATCTTTGAAACTGGCAATGAAGACTAGGCCCGACCTTTTCGCTAACACCTTCGAGGCGTGTCTAAAAGAATGATTATTTCCCTGTCCAGTGGAAAAAGGAAAAGTTGGAGTTGCTTCCGAAACCTGACAAGTCACCTGAAAACCCAGCATCGTATTATCCTATCTGCCTACTGGATACAATGGGGAAGATGATGGAGAGAATATACTCCGCACTGAAGTCGGTGGATATACGGCCTTATCAAAGCCGGCTATCAAATACCTGGGGGTGATAATTGACATCAAATTAATGTTTAGGAAACACCTAGAATATGCATGCCAAAAGGCAACCAGTGCCACCGCGGGACTTGTAAAAATGTTGCCGACTATTGGTGGGCCGAAGCCGGAGTGGTGCATTGTATCGTACTCTACTCGTCATCTGTGGGGTAGAGACGCTTGCAAACGCTCAGAGGCTGATGGCTTTGAGGATTTGCCACACAGAGCGTAGAAATCCGGCAAGGTCAGAGTCGCATGATCTCTGGCAAGGCAGATGGGGCGAGCCTACGAAGGGTCGGTGGACGCACAAGCTCCTTCCCAACATTAGGGTGTGGCTTGAACGGAAATTTGGGGAGGTCAACTACCGCATTACCCAGTTCTTCACGGTCATTGCTACAGGCAATATCTGCACCGCTTTGGGTTAGATGATTCTCAGAATTGTCCTAGATACGGTGGCATACCGGAGGATCCGGAGCATGTGATTTTTCACTGCCCAAGATTTGCAATGGAGAGGAGGAATCTGAACCAAGTGTTGGGTAGGAGCATGAGCCCGGAGAACTTAGTTGCGGAGATGCTAAGGTCCGAGGAGAGCTGGCTTACGGTTTGCTCCGCAATCATGCGAATATAGGAGGAGTTGCTGAAGGAGCAAAGAAGGAGGAAAGTCGAAAGGAGGAGAAGGATGAGTGCTTAAGAGCAAACCTACCCCGCAAAGTAATACCGAAATGGTGGTCCCGCGGGACTGGGACTGTAGAGACCGGGGGTGGTTTTTAGTGGCTGCGAAAGATGGCTGAATGCGATGCAGATTGAGTCTTCTTGAAAGTGGCATAAATTTCACGTCACAAGTCTCCAAACTTCATCTCTGTTTCGTATATCAATGATAAATCATTATCTGGCCTGCATTTCTATTTACCAGTATTGGTGGACGACCCCATCAGAGATATAAAGAAGCCATTCATGGTGATTGGTGCATTATCAACTACTTATATTGGGATGTGCATCATATTCTATTTTTATTTTTTTCTTATTCCAGTAAATAGAGGGAAGTCACTGACGATAACATCTTATCAAAATTGATAGTTAATTACTAACATATTTTATCTTTACGTAACTGTCAATAGAGTTTCTGATTGTCTGCTTTGGTAAAAGTGCGAATATTGTTAGATCAGAGCCGTGTATTTTTAATTTGATTGTATGCGCTTTTTCAGCGCATGCTATAAGTATAGCTTGGATACTAGATTACGTAACGAATGTCGTATCATGGAATTCACCTTGAAGGTCGTTCCTGTCGAGTCTTTGTTTCAATTATAGGAAATTTCACCTATCTTTGTTTCTATTTGCAGTAGATGAAGTTTTGTAGACCTGATGTGGCAAAGGTGACTTGATGAGTAATTGGATTTGGTATCAAAGAGACTTTTTGGTACAATCGCCATTGACAGGGCTATCCGATCCCTTTTCGAAAATGAGATCGAAGTAGAGGAGACCATAAAACCTGAATGTCCAGAGGTAACCAATGCCCGAATAGGTATCACCTCTGTAAATGTTCGAGGCCACGAACTTATTGTGGTGGAAGTCCCTGAGCTATATGCGAGGAACTCCTTAACAGCGGGAAAATCAAAGTTGGTAGTTGCAAAGTATGAATGCAAATAATCCCCATCAAGTGCGATAGGTGTCTGGACTTGAAGGGACCCGGCAGGAGGACAGTATACCGCGGATGCCGCGTTCACTTGACGCTGAATGAGACAATCCCGGACTTCCGGCGCCAGCTTGATGCTCTGGAGGACGCCGTTGGGGCACGGAGGATCGAATCGTGGTTTGTGGTGATTTTAATACTAGGGCTCTTGAATGGGGCATACCTCAGTTAGACTCTAGAGAGAAACGGATCCTGGAAATGGCGGCCAGAACCGGGCTCGTATTTTTAAATATCGGATCCACGCGAACGTTTCTGCGCGAGGAAAGCATCCCTAATATCAATTTTGCGTCGGAATCTCTGGCACCATCGCTGGACGAGTAGCGAGTCCTGGAAGACTTCTCGGCAATGATCACCAGTACATCACGTTCGAAGTGATCGTCGGCGTGCACCAACCCAGCGCTCCCCTTGCGTGTGGAATATTGGGAAGTCCGCCAAAGCGCTTGGAACAGACAGAGTCGCATTAGAGAGCGATTCCGGGGAGACGTTGCAGCTGACACTGTTGTAAAATCAGAGATAAATATGATAACAACAGCGTGTGAGGCTCGCATGCTCCGGAGGGGCCTCAGTCGTGACAAGACTTCTATGTACTGATGGGCGGCACAACGTTTACACGCCAGCGAGGAGGTGTGTCATAAAGGCAGAGCGATAACTAAAAGTAAAGCTCGCGGCTGGCCGAACCAGGCTGCTGAAACTCGACATGCGAGAAAAGTCATGTCTGGTCGGTTATGATGTCGCGGCGCTTGTAGTTGGATGCACTGTCGAACAGGCGCAAAGCAGACTTGACATATTGATGCGACGGACAAGCGAATGCACTTGAAAAAACCGAAATAGAATTCCGACCCTGCGTTCCATTTCGTTCGGAGAGCCGATAATCATGATGACTCAAAGATGATTTTTGCAGCTGAAATTTCGGCGTAAAGTAGGCTAATGGCAATTATTGGGGGTCCTGCGTCTAGCAAATGACGTATCCTTATGAGTTCAACGCAGTCTGTCATGCTCTACAGTGCAGAGGTATGGGCTGACGCTCTTGGTAAGGAGGTATATCGGGGGAGCTTTGCGGGTGGCGTCTGGGTACCGCACTGTCTTCGAACCGGCCGCGATGGTAATCGCGGGAATGATCCCCGTTGTCCTTCTTGCTAAGACGCGTCAAGCCATATACATTTGCAAAGGAGAGGAGACAAGGAGGTGGGTGTTCGTGAAGAACGGCAACGCACCCTAGATGACTGGCAATTCTTCT
This sequence comes from Hermetia illucens, assembly GCF_905115235.1. Taxonomy (NCBI): domain Eukaryota; kingdom Metazoa; phylum Arthropoda; class Insecta; order Diptera; family Stratiomyidae; genus Hermetia; species Hermetia illucens. Next base: position 12,020,797 of record NC_051853.1, on the reverse strand, counting down.
GGCAAAATGAAACTGGAGGCCAATGGACTGCGCGGCTCATTGGCAACTTAGATGCGTGGCTGAATCGGAAGCATGGTGAGGCTGACTATTGCCTTATCCAGTCTTTAAGTCAGCATGGAGGTTTTCAGTCTTACTTGCACAAGATTGGAAAGCGAATCTAGTGATATTAATGCGTCAGGCAACATCTAGTTCGGTGCCGCCGTCTGTAGAAACCACGCTTCCTAGATATTCAGATTGATCGACGCTTTCGATGTTCTGCCCATTAAAGCAGATAGGGAGAGCGCGATGACCTGTCAGATTGAGGACCTTGGTTTTGTTCGTGTTTATCTTAAGTCCAACTCAACTTGTCTCTTTTTCCAAATCCAAAGCCATTTGGCCAAGGTCCAAGATTACAAAAAATGGTGGAAATGCAGCAATAATTGGCCAGATATGCAGAAAAAAAAACGCAGTACGGCTGATCGATAGTAGAGGGAAGTACACAAGTTGGTAAACTGAAAGATATCCATTTCAAAAAGTGAACCCAACGTCTACCAACGTGTTTGTAAAGGTCAAAACTAATGTCTGATGGTTAAAACTAACTATGTCGGTTGAGCGTCAGCCATTCGTTGTTGTTGAACCAAATTTGTAACCCGATTATTATGGGGATTTGTATCTTTGCATCTCTAGTGTCTTTGTGCATGTCTCGCTACTACATACAAGTTAGGCAGCACCTATTCGAACTGGTGCTGGATGCAAGCATATGGTCACCCATCATTACTGCGGTAAATTTCAATGCATGGTCTATAAAGTGCAGAAGGAAGGTTGCAAGAACATGGGACTGATACTGCTGAGAGCTTTCTTGCCATTCGAGTATTAATACTGAATGTACATATACCTTCCGCAAAAGGGGATAGACCCAGTGGTCAATATTACACTATGACGGCCAACAGTGTTATGGGGGGCTCGGAAGCAGGGAGTTGTGAAAGCCAACTATACCATAATGGTGTCAAAATACTAAACATTTGAAGTGCCATAACGTTTTCAGAAGAGGAAAAGTGACCGTCGCGAATTTTCGACGAAGCCTCAGAGAAAGGGCCTCCTTTTATCCCTTCATATACTCCTATATCACAGATATCGCTCAGATTTAGAATCTACCGTTTTGACATGAAAATAGCCCTACTTTGAGGTGTCATGATTTTCAAGAGACCACCGGCAATTGCATAAATGGATATGAAAGGGGAACCTAACACTATCTACTTTATACCTACCTTATCCTCTCCTCCCACAAGGTATTCAGACTTGACCATGAGGACGTAAAAAACATCACTTTGAGAGGCCATAACTTTACAAGGGAGGTGATCGCCACGAGTTTTCACGGCATTTGAAGCAGGAGCACCTCACTCGCCAAGCTTACAATACTATCACACATAGCAAAATATGGGTCGCCAGCGATCTTTAACGGATCGTTGACGGTACGGGGAGTGGCGCCCACGTGGTGTCCGAGCAAGTAGTTCTGACCCCTTAGGCGGCATTATATCTGCGTCCTAGGTAGAAGCCTCGAGAAAGCTGCTAGATGAAGAGCGAATAGCAAGTGATCAGTACACGTCGGAACACACTGGGAGCCCCGGAGCCGTCAACAACTCCTTGTCGATGTCGATGGGATGATGTGAATCAATTTCTGCCAAGGTGGTAGTTGCCGCGTGTATTACCAGCCTGTCCCTTTGGAACTCTGGTCGGGTAGTGTGCATTGAGCCGATACTAGGAGACCGAATTTCCCCGAGCGAGGACTGATTCGTCAATTAAGCCTATCTCGGGTCTTAAGGTACTGGAGTAGGGCCTTTGTCCTGAAAGGTGTACCCATTCCTCACTCCTACGGTCCGCTCCTTTACACACGATGCGCCTTACGACAAAAAAATTAATTCAGCCAGACACGAAGGATGGGACACCAAAAGAAATAATGGGGGAACAAAGGAAGGCTAGACCGACAACTCTGCTTATTAAGCCGAGGAGAGGCAAGACCTCTGCGGAAGTCCTCAGCTAAATCCGTTATAGGATCAAGTCCGAAGATAACGCAGCGACAGTGTCTTCTATGCGGCAAACGACATGTAGTGGAGTCCTAGGCGAATTAGGCCCGAGAACAACAGATAAAGGAACGTTCTCACAGAAGGGGATACTGCCAGAGAAAGCTTTGGTTTCTAGCCTAGGACCTATATGCTCTCTAGCTAGATAGATGTGGCGGAGTGGGGACATGTGTTGAAGAAGGTTAGAAGCATACGGATACTAGAGACGGTTACTTTCCATGTCCTACAACTGGTCCTCAAAATACCGGTATATGAGGAATAAAAAATTCATTATTCGGCATTAAAAAATGTAGACTGTGCTAGTGTTTTTTCTGTGTGTGAAAGTGGCTCCCGCTGCAACTCGGCTGCTCCAAATCTTTGTTAACATCTCTCTGCGTTGTATCATCTGAATACGATGACCTGATCCTATTAAAGACTTGAACGGTGCACGGACCTGGCAATCATACCACATGTAATCGGAAGGCGGAAATGGCAATCGATAGGTCGCACATTAAGGAGGAGCGACAATCACATTCCTATCCACCACATCCTTACCCAGTGAAGTCCACTCTCCCAAGATGGCCATTTAGCCCCTGGACTCTTATACTTCAGGAGAATTCCTGTCGTATCTGAGTACAGCTCGGTTGGTTGCGGTTGGCCCCCTTGTGGGGGTTTCATGGTGGCTGTGGTTGTGCTCAAGCGAGAAGAGACCTTCGGGCCCCGACGTGGTGTTGCGTATCAACACGGGTGCCGTACTCCATAGTTCGGTAGAGATTTATGTAATTCTTGCATCCACCAGTATGAATGCTAAGCCATGCACTTGGTATAGACTGGTACCGTTGCGCTTGTCTCAGCGGGGCTCTGATTGTGGTCACAAAATCAATCCGTGCCTGAAGAGGGCCGTAGGATTAAGTCTCAAGACAGGTACCTACGTTAAACACCGAGGACTTCACTCCCAAGATGGCCGACTATTGGGTCGCCCAAAGGACGCTTAGCGCAGAACAATATGGAAGCAGAGCAGACGTCTCGGCAAATCGTGGAGAGAGCTGAAGCACATTTCAGATAGCCGCGTACGATGGCGGGGTTGACGTGGTATACCCCAACATTCTCCCTTGTTCGGAGAATATGGAGGGATTCAATGGATCACACCATCTTTCCCCAAACACATTCAGTGGATGACAGACTCATGACTCCATCAACCTGGAAACAAAGACTTGTACTCGATGTGTTTGAGGAAAAATAGGTTTTTGAACCATTGAAAAAAAAAAAAATAGAATTCACATTCGCTCGGTTTATGCCTGAATTATCAAGTGATTTTTCGCCTCAATATGATTCAAATCCATATTCTGTTCGCGAATCTATTATGTAACACCCAGGAATAGCGATCACGGCATCTGAGGAGCTGGCGTTGCTCTGGGTGAAACCTTCCTTCAGGGTAAAGTATACGGGTGTGATCCTGGATTCTAAGTTAAATTGGAGGCTAAATATAGAGCTGCGGGTTGAGAAGTGTATAGAATTTAACGCCGGTAAGGGGATCATTGTAAGAAAATGCAGTTTTCAGTGGAGGATTTGCCTCTGGGTAGTAAGCAATACAATAGTTCCAGCTTTAATAGGATTCGAAGATTTTCTCGGATAAACGCAGAGTAGCCAAGTCGTACGGGCTTGCGGGATTCGCTTACGTATTCCAAGTAGAGCAGAACTCGTGGCCTGACGGTGGCTGGGACATGACCTGAATCCCAAGCCTAAAGCAATTATTCTAATCGACAGCTAGACAGTCATCAAGGTTTTGTACTCAGTGACGACAGCTACCATACTGGTGGGGTAAGTTTAAAGTCACTCTCTTATGGATTTCGGGTAGATGAACTGGGCAGATGGTGTTCTGCTTCTGGCAGCTCCTTGGTGGGTGCAGCTGGCGTCCCGCTGGCGACTGTCAAGAGACTTAACAGACGCTAACTTCACATAGTGAAGGCTCACTACCTGTGCCAAGTCGAGGATTTGGGCCACCTATAACAAGACCAGATCGCCTGAGCTTTCCGGCCAGATGGGTGCAAATGCGAACTGGATTGCGGTCGTTTGTACGGGGAATTGGCCTAATGGACCATATTGCCAGACTCGACATACCCTACAATTCACATTGCCGAGATTACGGAGAGGGCGGGGTCCTTTATTCACTCCCCTTGTGATTATCCCGCTTTAGATAGGGTCAGACTTCAACACCAGCTAAACATTTCCAGCCAAAAGGCCGGCCGAGACAAAGGTGGCTTGACAATTTTGTTTAGGGATTGGTGAGTCCTAAGCCTGCATCCACTTGATGCTGAACCGGACCAAATGGAAAGCAACTTACTCCCACTCTTTATGGTCCGCGGGATCCTCTTTTTGGGTTTCACACTCAAGGTTCGAAAATTAAAAGAGGGACGTAGACGGCTACGGTTTCTTACCAGGGCAGAGGTAACTCATCAGACGCTGGCTCACCTCTGCCCTGGGAGCAGCGTTACCGAAATCGCTCCCAGATGTTATAAGCCCCCTAGCTATCAAGATATATAAATTAATATTAATGCAGATAGGAAAAGTGCGATGGCTCGTCAGAACCCTATCTTTTTGTTTTGGTGTTTATCTTTAGTCTGGCTCTGCTTGTCTCCTTCTCCAAACCTAGAGCCGTTTTGCCAAGGTCCATGACTCGGTAAGGGCGGTGTGTGGAATAAATCTTCATTCGAACCGAACAGTGAAGATACGAATTAAATGCGAAGCAATATAGATACAAAGAAAAAGATAAATTTACCTATTTCAGGTCCCCTTAAATATTAAAACGTGGCCATCATTTCCAGCAATTTTTTGCAATCGCTTTGATTATTATAGTAGAGCACTTTTTACTGTATCGCAACTTTTTTTTCTAATAATTTCTCTACAATTTTTACCAACTGTATAGATATAAAGTAACAAGGAAGATAAAATTGTCCAACATACGTAATTTCTTGTTTTTTTTATTTTCTATTTCCAGAGAGAAATTGGAAGCTATAGAAAGAAACCTGCGACGGGAAAGTGACAAAAATAGGAACTTAGAAAAGCACTCAATAATTCTGCCCAATGTCCTTGACGATATGGTTGAGCGGAGGGTTCACTTCAGACCCAAGTATGTAAATTATCCGGTGGAGTAGAATAATATTGAAGAAAAGATACACTAATACCCATCAAGGGAAAATATTTAAAAAGAGAGAAAAAAAAAGATGTAAACACGATTAATAGATAATTTATTACAACGTAAAGGAATGTAACATTTGTTGCGATAAGAAAATCATATCAAGATGCGTGGGTTTGATTGCGACTCACGTAATTTTATTGTGTTTCTATTAGACCTCAAAGGGCATGATCGTTACGATGAGATACTATCGTGTTTGTAGTTTTTAACAGTTTTTACATGTGATTTTTTTTGTGAATATTCTCGGTCGCCATTGAACTTCATTTTTGTAATTCGAATGGATGTAACGAAAATTAGAAGCGTAAAGATTTTTTATCGAAGTTGCCTTCGATTCGATTCACTTGAAATGACCTCGGAAGATAGCTTTTTGAACTCAGGGTCTTATTTACGTGACTTGAATATGGATATGACTAAAAGGCTTATTTTCTTCGAGTTACTTTGAAGATAGTGTTTGGTTTGTAGCCTCGTCAAACCAAAACTGGCTAAGAGCCACTGAATGAAAACCTAGTGCTAGGGCAGGCTCACCGTTAGCTTTAAAATCGCAGTAGTCTTATGATTGCTTGATTAACATTAACTCTACTTGAGTTGGAACTTACTTAAATACTAACAACAGCGATGGCGGTTTTACGGTTTCTTACCAGGGCAATAGCAAATCGTCAGACGCTGCCTCACCTCTGCTCTGGGAGCAGCGTGACCGAAATGGCTCGCAGATATTAAGCACTCCTTTATATATCATAATTCGCAGAACACAACATGACTACGAATTATATTGAGCGCAAATCCGCTGTGTTGTGTTGGTGCGAATCCGAGTTCTAGTGATTATCGTTGCTCGGTAATGGGCATATCTTTGCGATGGGTCACTTCACGATGTTTCTCCTAGTCTTTATTGTGACAACTCGGATTAATCCGTCATTCCCTGGATGAAGCGCCAGGATCCGACCTAAATGCCAAACCGTGGATGCAAAGTTGTCTGTTTTGATGATTACTAAGTCGTTCAGTTTCAATGTCTGATCTGCCGCGAACAACTTAGCGTGTTGTTGCAACTGGGTAAGGTATTGCGCTCCATTGTCGCCAAAATTGCGTTGTTCTACGTGTTGCCGTCAGGTAACTCAAAAAAGTTTTCGCCTGTGAGAAAGTGTCCAGGTGTTAGCGCATCTAAGCCATATGGGTCGTATGTGTGCCAGAGGTCTGGAGGCAGCTTGAAGGCAGGCTTCAATCTGGGCTAGCAGCGTATACATCTCTTCCACGTTCACCAGACGATTTCCTACCACTTTTATTAAGTGTCGTTTCATGGACTTCACGGCTGCTTCCCAGATCCCTCCAAAATGCGGGCTTTCTGGTAGGATGAATTTCCACTGGATGTTGTTAGCCGCCTGTGTCTCATGTGCCTCTCTAACTATTTGTTTCGCTGCCCCTTTCAGTAGCTTATCAGCTCCGACAAAGTTAGCTCCATTGTCACTGATCAACGTGTGACATATACCTCTTCGTGTGATGAACCTCCTAATAGCTTTTTTTGAGGAGGTAGAAATCTTCAAAAGACACTGGCCTGGACACGCCAACATGTGGAATTCATACCCACTAAAACCATCCTCTACTCTCCCCAAGCCCTGTGGAACCACCGTACGGTATTATATCACGGAGCAGAGTCAGCTCATTTTGGCTTGGTCCCCTTTCGTCGCACTTTTCTAGTCTCCTCTGCGCAAACTGCAAATTTGTTCTGGATAGATGCGACCATGGAGTTGATCACATACTAGTCTTCCTAGTAGATATCTTAGCGCAGATCTCCAGCAGATCGTCAGTGGTGACTGGTGGTATGGCCGTGTCGTTTAGAGGTCGCTGGAAGTTCTTTATGCCCTCCTCTTGCTGGGGGAATAACCCCTGGATAATTTTTAACAAAAGTGAAGGGCACGTGGTCTGCAGAAATGATCGGCCTCTGAATCGCCCCATCACGATTCTATAGGCGCTCCCCCACGTGTTTATGTCCGCTTCCGAACAGAGTTCCTTAAAGCTTTCCCACTTGTTCCGTTGGATCACGAGCTTGAGCGTTTTGCGGGCTTCCTTCTTCCTTTTACCCTTGGCTGTTCTGCCTACCGCTTTCTGAGCCGCTCTTCTGGCTCGGTGACTGATCGAAGGTTGGTCAGTTCAGTATTCCATCAGCAGTTTGGTCTTCTATTGGGGGAATGAGCACCTCTTAGGCATGGACGCGGTACACGCTTTGGCGATGCATTGGGCCACATGGACCGCTCTTTCCGTAGAGGTACCTGCTTTATTGGGTTGGTCTAACCACACCTCTATGAAGGTCTGCTCATGTTTTTAAGTCCATACTGTGACATTCTCCACAGGTGAGTTCTTACCTTAGTTCGGAAACCATCAGTTTTCCCCAAGCTGATTTTTTTTTCAGCTCAAACATGAGGTCACCCTTTTAGATCCTTCGAATCTTGCTGACATTTCCGTCTAGATCTTTAAGGTCGGGGCCAGCTTTGACCTTTTTCAATATTTTCGCGTAGGACAAACTTCCATTGCTGGAGAATACAATCGCTTCTGGGCGAATTCGCACTTTTGCCTTTTTCTTCGCCTTTTTCTTAACTACCTTGGTCCATCCACTGTTTTCATTCCCCTTTGATTTTGTCAAGTCGATTGCCTGAGCTCGCACTTGGGGGACCTGCTTTCTCTCTTCGGTGCTTTTAGTTCCGTTTTTCACTACTACTACTATTTGTATGGCCTTTTTCCTCTTAGGTGCCTGCCACATCTCTTTCCCGCACTCTCTTGTTTGGTGGCAGGTTGATTGCAATGCAATTAGGTGTCACTTGGGTCGACTGTGACATCGTTGGGACAACAGATTTCGACTTGCCCTTGGAATTTCGTTTCTCCTGCTGCGATTTGTTGTAGAGCACTCTAATAGCTCTCACTATATTTTTTATGGCTTGGTGCACGTTGTGCTTGTCCTTGATGAACTCGAACAGCTCCACTATTTTTGCACCAAGCTGTGTGAAGGGTAATTCCTCTGCTTCAGGACTCTGCTGTTCATAATTCCTAAGCAGATTACTACTTTTAAATAGTCCTTCACATTTGGCATTCATTGACCTTACCTCCGTTTTATCTTTTTTGATGTTTGGCATTGGCGGAGATCTCAAAGTTGACGAACCTCTTCTGAATGGGTCCTTTTCCTGGTCCTGGAGTACTTCCTGCTGCTGCTCCTCTTGAATATATGCGGTCGGTGTTGTTTCTGTTTTTGTCGCCTAGCGATCTGCTTTCAATTTATCCTTCTTCGATTTTGTTGCTGATGTTCTTGGTAGAGTGGTACTTCGCTTGAACACTTTCTTCTCCAAATCTAAAACACTTGTAGGATTAGATGCTACGGTGGGTAAGTTGTCCCCCACCGAGGCACTGCGGTTGAGGGATATCGATGACCGGAAGCCCGTTTGCTCACTCCCAAAAGCCGCCGCTATTGGGGTTCCGAGCCCGCGGGGCACAACTATCTGGTGAAAAGAGGGACGAAGACGGCTCCGGTTTCTTTTATAATTCGTAAAACACAACAAGGGGCGAATTATATTCAGTGTAATTCCGCCCATAATTCGGACCAAAGCTTGGCCGAAACAGGGCAGAGGTGAGGCAGGGTCTAATGAGTTGCCTCTGCACTGGTACGAAACCGTAGCGGTCTTTGTCCCTCTTTTCATTTTTGAACTTTGGGTGTCAGGAGTCCGTGGACCATAAAGAGCAAGTTGCTCTCCATTTGGTCCGGTCCGACATATGTAAAATGGATGCGGACTTTGGACTCATCAATCCCGAAAGAGAAATTGTCTAGTTCCGGCCAAGTTTTGGTCCAGATGGGAGGATTTACGCTGAATATAATTCTCGTAGTTCGTCAGATGTTAAGAATGTGCTATTGAATTGCTTCAACCATTTCCGGCAGTATGCGATGACACAGATAAGTTTTGTAAAGGATGAGAATGTTTGAAAAATGTCCGTCTCATCCTTATTCTCAATACTGACGAAGAACTTGCTCAAGCATTATCAGGTGTCGTATCTGTTGTTGGCCACTTCACTTTTTGCTCGCTAAGCCATTCTGGGCCGTTCCACTAAAACTAGTTGTTGACCAGTTCTGGAGGAGATAATCCGCGGGAAGCAATGTCTGCGGGATTAGACCTGCTATTTACGTATTTCCAATGCTTAGTGTCTGACTTCGACTGTATTTGAGTAACTCTATTTGCCGCGACGACCTTCCTTCTCGCTGCTGGACTTCGAATCCACTGGAGCACAATTGTAGAGCCAGTCCAATAATATGATGTGAGCCGACCCCAATTGTGTGGCATAAGCGTGTCCTTCATTAGTTCGGCCAGTAGAGCTGCTCCACATAATTCGAGACTTGGTATCGACTGTGTTTTCAGGGAGGCGACCCTTGATGTGATTAGTCTGGCGAATAGCTTTGCTCCCGTTTCCTCTATTGTTAGGTACAGGACAGCAGCGTATGCAGCCTCGGAAGCGCCGCAGAATCCATGAATCTGGATTGCATTGCTGGTCGAATAGTTGAAATCTCGTGGGATCGTGAGATTCTCGAGCTCTGGTAAGTGTGCTAGGAATGTGCGCCATTTCACATCTAGCTCGTGTGGAACGGGATCGTTCCATTTAATTCCCAAAATCCATAGCTGTTGCATGATGATTTCGCCAAACACAATGTATGATTGTAACCAACCCACTGGATCAAATATTTTAGCGATTTCGGAAAGGAGCTGTCTCTTTGTCGATGTCTCCTTAGTTGGAGATTTAAGTTGATATTTGAATGAGAATGAAGTCTTTGGCTGGAAGCCATCTCAATCCAAGAGTCTTGATATGATCATCCTCTTGAATGTTAAGCGGCGTCTTACCTTCTCGGTCGATGTCGGGTAGGGATGATAGCAGAGCGTCATGATTGGCAGCCCATTTCCGCAATTTGAAACCTCCCCTTTGTATTATAGTACCGCTATCAGATCTCGTTGCAGGCTTCTAACATATTCGATAATGTCTCCCCCCGTGAGTACGCCGTCCACGTAAAAGTCATCGATGATGGTTTGACAAGCCTGAGGGTACCACAGCTTTTCATCCTCAGCTAGTCGCTGTAATGTTTGTAACGCTAGGTATGGGGCGCTAGCGGTTCCATAGGGGACTGTAGGCAGTCAGTAGTGTCTGATCGAGTCTGAGGGATGACTCCTCCAGATTATGCGGTGAAAATCCTGATCTTGAGGATCAACCATTATTTGTCGATACATCTTTTCAATGTCGGCTGCGCTGACGTATCGGTGAGTCCTCCATCTCGTGAGTATATTGGTGAGGTTGTTCTGGATGTTTGGTCTTGTCAGCAGGACGTCGTTGAGAGACTTTCCTGATGGTGCTTCTTGAGATGCATTAAAAACCACTCTCAGCTTTGTGGTCGTGCTCTGCTGTTTGTAGACGGCATGGTTTGGCAGGTTTCTCCTGAATTTCAATCATGTGGCCCAATCGTTGGTATTCCTCCATGAAGCCGACGTATTGACTTCTTAATGCTTCATCCTTAGCTAACCTTTTCCTTGGTCTCGAGAACCTTATGTGTGCCAATTTCTGGAAATCACGTAGATCCAATGCCGGTTTAGCATTGTCTTTAAATGGGAGCCTCACTTTGTATCTCCCAGATTCTTCACGTTTGGTCGTTCTTTGGTACCAACAGCAGCCTCTTCTTCTGGTGTCAAATTGGGTTTAGCTGGTGATTCTGCGATTTCCCAGAATCGTCTAACTACCTCGTCTGTTCGGTCTTCAATGCCGATGAACGATGTGAAGTCCCTGACAGGGCTTGAGTTGAGAGTGGGCCCAAATAACACCCAACCGACCTTTGTATTGAGCGCGTAAGGAGATCCCTATTTGAATCCTGGTGCAACTATTGAATTGATCACGTCTGCTCCGAGCAAGATGTCAACGCGTAGAGGCGTTCCATATGATGGATCGGCAAGATCAGCGCGAGTCAATGTTAGAAGTAACTTAATTCGGACCGGTGCTGCAGGGCAGACGTTAGTAATATTACCAATGATTATTGGTAGCACATTAATCATCTCATCTCCGGTTTTGGTCTCCATTTGCAAATTTGCTGTTCCTTTTGCCGGAACCTTCGAAGCTGCCCCAAGACCAGACATCTGCACATGGCAACGTCTACGATTCAGACCCAGCAATTGCACCGCTCACTCTGTAATGAGGCTTCGCTGTGATCTGGTATCAACCAAGGTTCTAAGTGTTGTTGATCCCGATGGTGCGTTCTTCAACGTTACTCTGGCTGTGCTAAGCAACACCGGTTGGTAATGTGAGCTCTCTTCAGTTAGGAGGGTTGCTGTGGTTGCTCCCACTGGATTAGCTTCGATGCCTCGTTCTTTAGGTGTGAGTTGCATCGCATGAATATTGTTGTGCAGCAACTTGTGATGTCGCTTATCACAAATGCGGCGTCTGGTTTTCAATGGACACGTGCTGATGTTATGTCCTTTGTTTAGGCGATTGCCTGCTTTCTCACTGCTTCTCTTTGTTGCTCCAAATTCATCGATTTGAACTTCTCACATTGTCGCAAGTAGTGCAGACCACTGCGTAAGTCGCACTACGGTGTCTTTCGGACCGTGAGCGTGCTCAGTTTTTGTGCTTCTAATGCTCTGAAACTCTTCTTCTTTTTCTTCGGCCTTTGTCCTGTTCAGAAGCGGGGCCGGCTCGTCGTGATCGGTTTCGCCATTTGGCTCTATCGAATGCTTGATCTGGATGTAATCTCGAGGCTTTTAAATCCCCATCTACCGTGTCAAACCACCGTTGTTTCGGCTGGCCTTTTTGTCGTTTACCATCGACTTCGATGTTCAGACCAATATTGGCAAGTGAATTCTCGTTAGCGCGATTTGCGTGATCATACCATCGAAGACGCTTTTCTCGCTATTTTTCCACGATCGATGCAACCCCATAACTATCGCGCCACTAGTCCAACGCAACATCTTCATCTCCATTACCGCAAGACGCCATTCATTGTCTTTTATAGTCAGCCAACACTCAGAACCTTAGAGGGCGATAGGACGGACGACATTGCGGTAAATTTTAGATTTGATACGTCGATCACAAAGAACAGACTTATTTCCTTCGAGTTAATTTAAAGATAGCAACTGATTCTATTATATCTTAAATGATAGATATTTTTACTTTACAGGCATGGTCCCCTTAAAAATGAACCGACATCATTGCAAATGCAAATGATGTACGTAGTCCATGAGAATATAGAAATCCTTAAACCCGACGATACGAACTATGCTTGGATATCACCCACTTGCAAAGTGGTTTTAGATACTCAAAGCTTGAAAACAGAAAACTGGAAAGGATATGTTCGTTTGAAACTATGGGAGCTCATCAAGAAGAAAGAATCGACAGTACCGCCCGAACGTCGGCGAAAACGTCGAACTGTTTTAAGAAAAACCAGAGGTAGTAGAAGTTCTACCAGCAACACTAGTAACACTAGCAATACCAGCTCGTCAGATGACGAGGATAGTTCTTCAGATAACTCTTGCTATGTCGCATCCAGGCACATGAACGGTGGCGGTGGACAATTTTCGATAAGTTCCTCGAGCACCGTGACAAATCCGTCGAGTTCGGAATATGACTATGCTTACATAACGAACCTAAATACTCATCGACCTCTTAGTTTACTAACAACAACTAGCTATGAATCGTCAGAGGCGGGTAGTTCCGGAATACCTGGATGGTGTATAAGTGGACTACCGACATATCTTGACTATAATTCTAGTGATACTGAGAAGCACGTCTATTCAGATTTTTCATCAGATAAGATAAAGTATCTAAACTCTAAGGCTTTTCTCTGTTATTTCGCAAAGCAACTTGAAGATAAACTTGCTGTGAATTTAGGAATATCTCGTGAAGAACTGAAGGTGGCAACCTGGCGAGGAGCTTCAATTTACACGTCTAACTATGAAATTATACCTGCCATTTTTTGTCCCTGGCCAAGTTGTGCCTTCGAGTGGATGCGCAGACAGAGACCAGTTCATGAGAATCCTTTAACTGGTCAGAAATTCCAATGGCCAAACCAGGCAATGGTCCACAGAATTGTATCTTTTGGATGCCATGTTGTTCCGCTAGGCTACGCTCCCAAAAGAGGAAAAAATCCATTCCGCGAACTCGAATGGAAGATTGTATTTCCGAAAGCTGAACGCTATTTGGAATCTTGCTTGACCAGCACGCAAATCAAGGTCTTCATGATATCAAAGGCACTCATCAAAACTTTCATGGAGCCTCAGCAAGGAGAGGAGACCTACATGTTTTCATTCGACCACCTACGAGCCCACCTCTTCTGGCAGTGCGAACGTAACTACGGAGCTTGGCCGGAAGAGTACATTGGGGAAGTTTTAATTAGATTTCTCAACTCTTTCCTAGAAGCAATATCATGCAAAAAACTGCGTGATTACTTCCTCCCGGAAAGAAATCTTTTTGAAAATATTCCGGAGAAGGCTCAAGCTGATCTTCACCAAATTATCTCTCAAATCATTCAAAATCCTGTGATGCACATTATGATGGCTTATCGGAATATACATTCGTTGCAGAATGTTTTCCCAAAACTGAACTACAAGGAGCTGTACTCCATTATTGTTCTAGAGAATCCAATTACAGTGATAAATCGATCAGCGAAAAGTACAAAATCTAATAAGGTCCTGCAAAATATACTGAAAGCAGAGAGAAGACGTCAGGAGTCAGACGATGATGACTCCGAGGACGAAACAGATAAATTGCAAGGACTGATCGGTTATTCACAGAAGCGCGAGAAATTCGATGAAACGAAAAGGAGACGGACAAAAAAGCTGAAACGCAAGGAGCGCGCAAAGATGAAGAAAAAAATCGCGAACGAGAAAGCACGACGACAATCAATGGACTCGATTAATTTGCAGGTAAGCCCTACTCTCCTCCCTCGGATGTGGACTAATTTTAAAATCTTATTAGTAAATTTCTTCTCCATTTCAGTTTGTCGTTCCTGAGAGTTTAGAAAAAATCAAACGATGCCAAGGAAAGCCCCAACTCCGGAAAACTCTGGATGATCTTCGCAAAACCTTCATCATCGACTTTTTCGTTAACTTCTTCATTACATCCGCCCAGCACTCATACTCCTACCATGCCTTTGACCAGTCCACCATCTATTTGAGCCAAGCATCGCGGCTTTGTACAGTCCTCCAAGAGTTCACCCTGCAAAATGATACTGCCAAAAAATATCTAGAAAATATCGAGCAAATTCGACAAAAAGTCCAAACAGCAATGGAGAATGAGACCCAACTAGGACCTGCCCTTCCGCGTCGAATAAGCTTGGAGCCAATCAAATCATTCCATTCGGGAAGTAAACTCCAGAACGGCCAAGCAGATCCTTATGCTAACATAGACGTAGTGACAATAAGACAGGAAAAACTCAAAGATGAGCCAACGTCAAAGAAACCTCTCAGCGGTAGAAAATCAGTTCAGTTCAAGGAGTCACCCTTCATCGAACCTCGGCAGTTCGTAGCAACCACGGCACAAGTTCATTCTCAACCCCCAAACTCTGTTGATCAGCAAAATGGTATTAAACCTAAATTGAAGATGAATGGCATCATCAAGCAGCGAAGTGTTGAGGAGTTGATACCCGGGAAGGAGAGTAATGGTGTCAAGTTCAAAGCAACAGGTGAGGAGACCCCGCACTTGAAGATGTCCCCTGTGAAATCCGGGAAGAAGGAAATTAAAATTGCTGCGATAGATATCGAATCGGACGATGAAATCTATGGAGATTCAACTGAACTCTGAATTATTTTGTAAATATATTCAGGATATAGGGTAGCTTTGCGTTAGTCGTTGATAGGATTTGTACAGAAAACGTTATTTTTAAGGGCTGTATGTAAATATACATCTAAATCTTAGATTAATTATATAAACAAATAACTTATTTATTCGAAAAAATAAATTCGAAATTATTCAAAGCTGTGAATATATGAATTTTGAATTAGAAGTAGAGAAAGTGTTTTATTTTCTTTAATTTCTTCCTTGTATAGCAGATCGCGATGGAAGCGGGATTTCATTCGCCTTTTTCGGAATTAATTTGATCAAATAATGTATTCTATAATCTGCAATTACCTTAAATTTCGCCCCACATTGCACATTATTGAATGCATTTGGGCGAATTGATCGTGACAGAGGAGAATAATCTGCCGCATCTGTCAACGCTACCGTGTATGGCAACATGAAGTTCAAGGCCGATCTTAGCGCCATCAGCACCTGTTAATGGTGGACAGCTGATTAACTGTCAACTTCACGAGTGAGGAGTGGATCGTGCTAGTCCTCTTTTGTTTTCAACCAAGTGTTCCCAGTGCAGTTTTTTTTTGTCGCTGTGGATTGATAGGCAGTGCTTAAGCGTCTACTGATTTAGTGTGCCTAGTTTCTTACACATATTGTTTGGTTCTTGGCTTCGCATTAAGCTCTGTGTCTATTCTTCTCCTAATCTCTGAATCATTGGTTAGCTTTTTGGGGCACGTGCTTTTCGTACCCTGGTGCGAAATCGGAATCTAAAGTACTATTAGCATGGAGGGCGTAGAAAGAGAGCCCCCGGACAGGGTTCCGATATTAATCACCGAAACTGTAGACAACAACTTGAAAAAGAAGTGACTTCTCCCTCCGACAACGACAATTCTAAAGTAGCGTCTGAGAAACAAGTCATCAGAAAAGAGAAAACGATTACGTGCCTCACAGTGGCACAAAGGAAAGAATACCCTACCATCCCCCTCTTCGAACCAAGAACTACTAGTATACCTCTTGCAGCAGCCCCGAGGGTTGCCCCTACTAATAATTTCCCCAAAGTCCCTTGATACTAGTGGAACGGTATCAGCCCCCGAAATAAACTTATAAGACACCAACACAAAATATGTGAACTATTCTTTTTTTGGGTAGGGTAGGTGAATGCATTTACGCACAGAGTGTTGGACTCTCGGTTTGGTACGTCATCGGACCTCCAATGAAATACCTCCCCATCGTCAGATGGTTAGCCTGGGACCGTTTATCACATTACTTCAGGCTAGTCCACGAACTCTCCCGCCTTGCGGAGCTTTCAAATCAGGGAATTCCTTTCACCAACGAGAGGGGAAAGAGGGAAGGAACCCACCACCGGCCGAGCTCTATCTTCTTAGCAACGAGAACGACCCGAAGGTAATGGGCAACATGGCTCCACCTGTCAGCACTCCTCAGCATCTCTTCGACAGTGTTGTCTGGAGAGAGAGCTCCTAGAGCTGCTAACGAATCCCATCCCACCTTCCACAAGAAAAAAAAGTGTGGTGGGCGTCGTCCACAACTCCATTGCAAAACACACAATCCGGAGAACGCGCCTTTCCAATCTTGTGCAGGTAAGACTGAAAACCTCCATGCCCACTTAAAAATTGGGTAAGGAAATAGTCAGTCTCACCATGCTTCCGATTCAGCCACGCACCTACGTTGCCGATGAGCCGCGAAGTCCACCTGCCTCTAGTTTCATTTTGCCAAGAGAGCTGTCACTCATCTACAGTGCGTTGCCGTTTTTCACGAGCAACAACCTCCCTTGGTTCATCTCCCTTGCGTTTATATATGACGCTCCTTAGCAAGAAGGGCAACGGGGATCACTGCCACGATCATCATCACGACCGGTTCAGAGAGAGTGCGGTACGCAGATGCCACTCGCAAAGCTCCCCGTCTCTGAACTTCCGCGAAACACTTACGATATACGCAGGGTCGGAATTCTCTTTTTAGTCAGGATGACTTCTTCGTTTTTTCCAGTGCAAGGTTGAAACCATGAGTGGTTATCCATCCGCTTACTCGTCAGATCAATATGCCGAGTCTGCTTTGCGCCTGTTCGACACAGCGTCCAGCAACAAGGACCGCGAAATCATCTGCATAACCGACCAGGCGCGACTCTTCTGGCATTTCGAGTTTAGGTAGATTATCATAGGCAGCGTTCCAGAGATCCGTCCCTAGGAAGGATCCTTGTGCTACCCCCGATATGACCTCCATCCTCCTCTGACCCTTTAGTGTTTCATAGAGTAGGGAGCGATTCCTCAGTTCAGCACGTGGAAAGTATTGTCTAGTGTACCTAGAATGTCTTTCTATCTTACGGAATTAAGGGCGTTTCTGACGTCAAGCGTTACGAGGAGCACCACTCGTCGAGTTCGATGGCTATATGCCTCCGTTCGTCGAACGGCATCCACGACTTGCATGCCAGCATCAACTGTGGACCTCCCTGCTCTAAAACCAAACTGCGGGGGAGATAAATTTCCGGCAACGTGTATCGCCTCAATGAGTCTACTTCTGATGAGCTTTTCGAAAACTTTTCCAGCAGTATCAAGCATAGATAGTGGGCGGTATGAAGACAGCAACTCGGGGTCGCCTTTCCATTTGTGGATCAATGCAAGCCTCGCCACCTTCCAACGAGAAGAGAAAGTGCTCTCTTTCAGGCAATCGTTGGTCTGGCCGGTGTTGAAATACCAGTTTGTATACCTCTGCTGGAATACCATCGAATCCTAGCGCTATTGCTTTTCATAGAGAGGACTGATTGTTCCAACTCTTTTACAGAGAAAAGTGGACAGTCCTCCACGCTCTCCGCGCCGACGTCATCATCCCGTGCAGGGTGCACAGGGAATAGTACCCTTACAATGCGGTCCATCTGATCAGCCTTAAGTGAACAGAGTTTCTGCATAGCCCCGATTTTGCGGGTTACCATTCACCCCGTCGACCAGATCCTTCCAGCTTTGCTCCTGTTTATTGCGCTGCGGACTCTTCTTTTTGCTGATTTGTACTCTGTCATTACGGTACATGCCTCCTCCTGGTCGCTTTGACGTTGTGTTAAGCGGCGGAGACTGCGACACTCCTTTCGAAGCTCTGCGATTTCGACTGTCCACCAATACATAGAAGGTTTGCCAAGTCTCCATGCCCTCCTGGGCGTGGAAGGTCAGCAGACTGTCGTTATCAGGTTCATAACTGAATTTACGACAGTGTCAGCTGCAACGCCACTACCCTTACAAGTCCCCTCCAGCGCGGCCCCACCTGTTCCAAGGGTTTCAACAAACCTCCCGGTGTTCACTTTCGCAACGTTCAATGCACAGAAGGAACCCACACCGAAAGTTTGTGTTCACCACTTCGAAGGCAATGTGTTGATGGTCGCTTTCCGAGAAGTCTTCCAGAACTCGCCACCCGTCCACCAGCGACACCAGTGTTTCTGACGCGAATGTTACGTCTGTAATGCTTCCCTCGCAGCCTGGGCGCCGGAACGTTGGGCTGGATCCGGTGTTTAGAACTACCAGTCCTGTTCTCGTCGCCATTTTGAGAATACGTTTCCCTCTGGAGTCTGTGTGAGGCATGCCCCATTCAAGTGCCCTAACATTGAACTCACCTCCGACCAGGATCCACCCATCTGTGCCCAAGATAGCGTCCTTCAAAACATCAAGCCTGCGTCGAAAGTCTGGCATCGTCTCATTCGGTATAAGATAGATATTAGAAAATGTTATCCCTGAACACCGAATTCAGACAAAGCCGTCCTCTCGACCGTGGGTAAGAACCCTAAGGAGGGTGCCCCCCCCTCCCATGAAACTGAGTCCTTGTTTTGGTACTGCTCACTGATGAGTACTAAATCAGCTTTGGTTTCCGCAGCGAACGGCGCTAGCAACTCGTGAGCGGTTGCACTCCGGTGCATATTGATTTGCAGTATGCGAATCATATTGACCGCGTCCTAGCTCATTCCAATTCTGTTCTGAAGACTGGACACTGCCCCAAGCCCGCAGTGTGCACAACGTTCTCATCAGTCGCGCCGCGGTTCCTGGAAAGGACGCAGCTTTCCTTTTCATTGCAGGTGTTCGCTTTATGGCCTGCCTGACCGCATTTACGGCATATTGCCCTTCTGTCAAGGCACTGACGGGTTGCAGATGTGTGCCCATAATCCAAACATCTGTAACATTTGGTTGGGGCGGCCCGGATTCGTATCCTACACATTACCCAACCAATTCTTATTTTCCCGCTGTTTAGATGCTTCCTCATGTATTGCTCGGCAACCTCCACCACAACGGGTTTGTGGCCTCTGGAGTTCGTAGAGGTGATATCAATCCGAGCATTCGCGTTTGATGGCCTCTTCTACTTCATTCTTTTCTGTGAGGCAGTCAAGGTCTCAGAATTCCAGAGAACACGTGAGTTCCAGGCTAGAAACCAAAGCTTTTTCTCCCAAAAGCCCCTTCACTGCTTCACAGAACGTAACTTTATTTATTGTCATCGGGCCTAGTTCGACTGGAGTGAAGTCCTCCACCCTTCGTTTTATGAATGGCAGACACTTCTGCTCCGTTATCTTCGGGTTTGATCTTGTAAAGGATGCAATGGGCTGTCAGCGATCCGTTTGGGACTCGTAGTATTCTCGTCGGGAGGCGCGGTTGTTTCTGCTTTCCTGGATTTTCTCTTACTCCCCATGTCCGCCTATAATATGAAATCCTGTCCAGGAGCTCCTCCAGTTCCATTGGTCCGTTTTGGAGGAACGTTGCAGATCGCATGGGCTTCACAACTGCCGTGCATTTCTTAAAAAGCCTTTCCTCTCCAGCTTGCGTCAGAGTAGTTGACAGCCTTCTCATTCGGCTTATACTGGAAACCATTTGGTTAGTTTCGGCAGTTTCCACTATGCCTCTTTCCGCAATTATAGCACTGCGTGGTAATTGGGTTATTCAGGAAAGTGGAATATTATCCGGCTGGCAAAAAAGCACCACAGTTCCTATATGGAAAAAGAAAGGTAGTCCAGCAGAATCTTCAAATTACCGGCCGATCCGGTTCCTTTCCCATACCATGAGGATTTTTGAACGCATTCATCACAACCATATTCGCGAAATTGTTCGAAAAACTGTGAATCAAGCCGGATTTATCAAGAGCTACGGAACTACTGACGCAATATTCGCTGTGCGGTTACTCATGGAGAAATACCGGGAGAAACAGCGCCCTCTTTACATTGCATTTCTGGACCTACAGAAAGCGTTTCAACGAGTACTACACGAACTCATTTAGTATGCATTACGATTGTGCCAGGAGAACTCGTGCGCTGGGTTCAATTGGTCTACCACGACCCGAAAAATAAAGTTCGAAGTGTGGCGAATAATCGCCTCATACAACATGGTCTCAGATTGATTGATATGAATAAAACTGAATTTTTAAGGACCAATCAACCTACCCAGAACTGAGTGATTTAAATAACTCGGGTCAACGATATCAGCCGATGGAGGAGTGTGGTATGAAATTGCTTCACGTATTAACGCAACCTGGATGAACTGACAGCCCCCCCTTCCCCCCGTCCGTCTTGTCGGTCTCTATAGTTCTGAGTGTTGGCCGACTATAACATGCAATGAACGGCGTCTTGCGGTAATGGAGAGAAGATATTGCGTTGGACTAGTGGCGTGACACGTTTTGATCACTTCCGAAATGAGGATATCCGATCGATATGCCCCGTTCGTGGAATAATTGCGAGAGAGGCATCTTCGATGGTATGGTCACGTAATTCGTGAGAAGAAAGTGTACTTGTGGTCATTGTACTGGAGAAAGGCAAACGGTTGATCTATGCCTAAAGTGGCGTTTTGTAACAAATTAAACCACGACACATTAAGGTATTGCTATGTTCTAGTTAATAAATGCCAATCTATTCACTCTGGTCCCTTTGAAGCTGACACTGCTACTTTTTCTTGCGACTTTACATAAATTTTGACCTGTTTCATATATAACCACAAGCAGCGATACCAGTACACATTTTCGATCAATTTTCATTCAGCAAAACATGATATTGCCAGATATTAGTTTCATATCGGTTTATGCGGAAAAGTAAGTATCAAACTAAATAAAATTCTCGCAAACAGGATGTTGTCCCACTTGGTTTCACATTAGCCAATATGCCCTGTCGATTCCACTATCTTTATACAACCTCGGTGGAATTAGATAGCTTCTAAGTGAGGTTTCTCCAACTGCTTAGTAACTGGGGTTTTCTCTTCTATTCGGGAAGATATTATTTTAGTTTGCATCCATTCGAATTGATAATAATTTTTTATTCCGCCACCTACCCTGAGAAACATAACACATCCATTGTAGCCAATTCTAATGGAAAACTCTCTGACAATGAACTTATAATAGTTGAAAATCCGCTTTTCCTTTTATGTGCACTTGTATTGCTAATGTCACTTTATGACCCATTCCTACTTGAATATTGTATTTGCAGATGATAAACTAATAACTCGTGTTTGCATCATTGCTGTTGGCTTAGTGTTTATTGGCAATAAAATATCAAACCAATTGAGATTATGTTCAGATCGAACAAGACATCAAAGATTCACTTCCTAATCGTATTTGCGTCATTGATTTGTAGAATGACATTCCAAATACACTTGAAATTATATTTCAGAATAATAAATTCCTTTGTCTCCCGCTTTTTATTCTTTTCCATGGATTGGAGATTGGAGGATGGGAGTGCTTTATTAGAGGAAATTTTAGCATTAATAAACGAATAATTTAGGCTTCATGGTATATTTTTGATAATTAATTGAAAATTCCGGTCGTACTGATTATTTTAATTATTTCCTCGTGATTTTTGGTTCTCAAACTAATGGTAATTCACTCGAAAACCAACCTCAGTGGCTAGAAATACATCTCCCGTTTTATTATAATATTTACAAACTTAACATGTTAAATATATTTACAAAAATGCGCAATAACACAGGAAATCTCTTAAGAAGTAGAAACGTACCTTTCTGATATATGCAGGTCCTTTTTAGAGACAGAAGAGAACAATTCTCAAGAAAAGCATAGGCATATACATATATGATAAAAGCGTGCTGTATTTTTTGAGGTCATAGCGTTGGACCAACTCAAATGTCTATTCACCTACGCCCTATCGTCCACAGTGACCTGAAATGCCCTTCAGCTCCCCCACAGCTTCCTGAGACACTCTCACACTTCCTTTAATGTTTTGCGCCAAGTAGTCTTGGGTCGGTCAGTGGGGTCGGGAAAGTGGTTTCCACTGCATAGCGTGTCCAGAAATGCAATTGTCAGCCCTCTTTAATGGGTGACGAACCCACCTGGCACTTCCGCCTTCCGATCACGTCGCGTACAGCTGATAGGCCCGTGTGCGAACAAAATTTTTCATTTAAATAGTATTGCATACTCCGATGATACCTCGCTTACAGGTCTTGATGAATGCTTGGAGGTTTTTGAGTGGCATTGGTGATCACCTTCCATATGCAACTCTCATATAGCAATACAGAAAAATCACTAGCACATAACAGTCTCAACTTGATCTTGGTGTTAAGTTAACTGCACTTACAGATTTTAGACAGGGCAGGCAAAGGCAATGAAAGCAGACGTAGAACTTCTAATGCGTCGAGCAACATCCAGTTCGGTGCCATCGTTGACAGAAACCACTCTTCCTAGATATAAAAATTGATCAACGCCTTCGATGCATTCCCTACTAATGCAGATGGGGAGAGTGGGGCGGTCTGTCAGGCTGAGAACCTTGGTTTTATTGGCGTTTATCTTCAGTCCGACTCTATTTGCTTTTCTTTTCAAATCCAAAGTAATTAGGCCAAGGCCGATGAACTGATGAGAGCGCAAACAGCTGTCATCAGTGTAGCCAAAGCGTTTGAACGGAGATGTCATGGTCCATTGAACTCCTCCATGTGCTTCGGATAAGGTAGTATGAAGAACGTCACCCATAACAAGAAGAAATAATATCGGTGACAAGATGGAACCCTGGCGAACTCCGTTATGGACTAGCAAGATAGGTCTTCCATTGTCCCACGGTTGATAGAAGGGTAATACGTCTAACATATTTCGGTTCGTGAAAACTACCTTTTTTCCTAAAGGCAATTATTTTGACTAGTTCCAAGTGGAGGGAAGCCATTGTTGTGAAAATTTTGGAAAGATTCCTAATGAGGAAATTAGGAATTTTGTTAGACCCAGCTGAATTTTACTATTTACATTCGCGAGAGCTGTGAGTTGTGATAAACGTAAAAAATGTCGAGAGTCCGTAGGTGTATATAGTTAAAGAATCTGTTGGAGAGAAGCTGGTGAGTCTTTGGGAGTCTACGAAAATGAATTCTTTGACTATGCATTGGATGTTGAATGGCCGAAGTTATGTTGAGGTGTCGCTCAAAGGATTCTGCAGGGACTTCCGATTTTCCAGTATTGCCACAGATGGTTTCCCTGTTCTTTGTGAGAATGGAGCTCCAGAATTTGTATTTCCCCTCATGCTATTTGTATGTTGAAACATGGGTCTGGGTCTAGTTGCTAGTTTGGGGATGAATTCTTTATTATAGAATTTACCACCACTTCTCGGATTATTATCCAAGAGAGCAATCAGTTTATCTAAGAGAGCAACGCTTTATAATCAGCGTTAGTTGAAATAATTTAATCGGTAGAAACACCGCGAGATTGGAAATTCCGCTTGGGATTTTTGCACCAAACATCATTCAGGTGTGATATCACAGGGGAGTGAGTTGTTAATGGCATCAGTGGCTCAAATAATAGTTTCGTTAATTTTTTTTTCCGATAAGTTAGTGGTAGTAACTTTTTCTTTTTTTTTAAATTTTCCTTTGCACTCAATTCTGGTGGGAATCTGTCCTGGTTAATGTGGACGAAAGATCTGATTGTGGCCGCTTTTGCGAAGTGTTAGGACATACCCAGTATCGTCTTGAATGATTTCATTCATGAAAGCTTTGTCCGATTTTATCTGACAGCAAAAAGTAGTCAATGACGGATTCACTTGCGGGTCTTGTTGGGAAATCCGGCGAAATCAACTGAAGGTAAGTTGGCGTGTAAGGACCAGGGATCCATTTAAGCATTCTGATTAACTGCCGTATCATGCAAGGAATTGTGGCTTGGATTGAAGTCGCCACCGAAGATAAGGTACTTGAATTTTAAGTGGATGTTTCCCAAAACTTAAGTCATGAACCAGTCGCTTAATTAAAGATCTAAATTTCAGATAGACGGAAACTATCGACATTCGTCTATTATAACTGTTGTCATCTACAGTTGTCACCGAGGTGAGCAGGCTCTCGATGATAGCTTCCTCAAAATCATAGCCTCTCCTGACTAAAAGGGGATTGTCGGTGTTGGAGCCGTTCCAGATAATGTTATATCTGGAGAAGTTGACAGTATTATACACCTGCTCTTTAATAGAGTCAAGAAAGTGAGAATTAACCAACATTTAGGCAGTGGCACGTTAGCGTAGATCCTACCTGGATCTATGTGCATTGTTTAAACTTTTCTCGGGTCTGGTGGATTGCTCTGCCGCTGGCGACATCACCTGCCGTCCTGTGTCTTATAACACACGTAGCGCAGACATTTTTAACGTACCCTTCGCAGAGCTCCAAGGCTACTTTCACTCCCCCATTACTAGGCTTTGCCGAAATTACAACGTAGAGCAGCTTGGTCCTTTGAAGTTCTCTACTTTAAGTAGTTTTAAACGTAGGATAGGTTTTCCGCTTTCTCCTCCTTCTGAGGACAATAATTAATTGGAGTTTTCTCTGTTTGTTGTCCATTAAATTAAATACATAGATATAACGACATTTAATTCCATAAATTCATGAAATGGGGGCCAAAGGGTAGTATAGGTCCCAGGGCGAAACGTGGATTGGTACCCACGATGGAGTCTAAAACCTGGGAAACGCCTGCTGAACCAACACCAATAGCCCTACTACCAAACCCTTTATCCACCTCCACGTGGTGACCGCTGGGAGCTCTTTCTTAACGAAAAGCTGGAGACGGAGAAGGATGAAGGCGAAGTTATGACGCTAAAACAGGAGCCTCGGACTGGACGGATAACACAACGACAAACCCGGCAACGAACGATTTGCCCATTTTCTCATGGAACGTGCGTTCCCTATACAAAGATGGAGCTGCCAAGCAGCTAGCCGACACCCTGTCCCAATATAGGGCTGATGTAAAAGCGATACAGGAGATGCGTTGGACCAATCCCTTTTCCTGGAGAAGAGTTGCTAAACCATATATTCCAGCGGCCACGGAGACTTATCACGAATTCCGTCGAGCGGAGAAGCGATTTCACAGATGGAAGAAGGAAGCCTGGAAGAACCAACAGGTCTGTGAACTCGAAAAGTACAGGGACCAACCGCACCAGGCGCACAAGTTTTACCAACAAGTCAGCAGGACGAAGCCTTATACACCTCGATGCTCATCCTGCCGAGACAATGAGGGAAATCTGATTTCCGACAGAATGGGCATATTAGAGCGATGGGTTGAGTATTTTGATGAACTTCTGAACATCGGTGAGTTGAGAGTCCCGTCGACTAACGACGACGGACAAATATTGCAACTACCAAGTATAGAAGAAACAGTCCGTGCAATTCATCGGCTTAAGAATCATAAGTCGCCAGAAGCCGATGGAATTACAGCCGAATTGGTTAAATATTGAGGCGACCAATTACACCGAGTGGTTCATCAACTTGTGCTCAAGGTATGGGACAGCGAATCAATGCCTGACGATTGGCAACGAGGCATTATCTGTCTCATACATAAAAAGGGAGATATAACACAGTGCAGCAATTATAGAGGTATCACGTTGCTGAGTACCAGCTATAAGATATTCTCCGCTATCTTGCTAGGCCGGATAACCATAAGCCCGAACATGATTGGTCCATACCAAAGAGGCTTCACTCCAGGCAAATCAGCAACAATCAATTGAACCATCTTTTTATCGACTTTAAAGCCGCCTATGACAGCATAGCCAGGGTAAAACTGTACACGGCCATGAGAGAATTCAATATCCCGACGAAATTGATAAGACTTACTAGGTTAACTCTGACCAATGTGTGAGGCCAGATAAAAGCAGCAGGATCACTCTCAAGACCATTCGACATCCGCAACGGTCTACGGGATGCCCCATCATGCGTCCTCTTTAACCTCGAGAAAGTGATCGGTGATGCTGAGGTAAATGCGAGGGATACGATCCTCTTTAAGTCCACCCAACTACTGGCCTATGCTGACAATGATCTTGCCAGTCCTTATGTATTCCTCGGAGACTTGGGTTCTTGGCAAGAAAAATTGCGAACTCTTGGCCGCGTTGGAGAAAAGAATCCTCCGAAAAATTTTTGGCCCCCTACATAAGGATGGACGATTCCGTAGCCTACATAATGGCGAAATCTATGAGCGATACCATAAGCGTCAGGTTGTGGATAAAATCCGTCTCAATAGGTTACGGTGGGCGCTGCACTTAATCGATATGGATGAGGAGGATCCAGCCTAGAAAGTCTATAAGGGCAATATCCATGGTAGAAAAAGAAGACGAGGCAGACCCTGGCTAAGATGAAGCGATGGCATAGGCCAGGACGCCAGACAGCTTTTAGGGATATCGAATTGGATCTCGGCGTAAAACCGGGGTGTCTAGAGTTCCTTATTAAGGTAGCCCTAGACCGGATACCGGTTATTGCGCCGTTGATGATGATGTATATCAATCGAATTTAATCTTATCTTTACCACTGGCGTTATAGGCACTACTGGCCACTTTGAAGACTGCTCTAGGTAAATATATTAAAATAGCGCCAAATATCGTTTTAGCTGATGATATGATATTACATCACTTTTTTAAAAATGATATTAATAAGTAATATCACAAACATAACCTTTAATTACCCTCACCATGCATGTGATGCCATATCACAGACGTCATATATTGCACTAAAATATCGGCTATATTACCGAATATTGCAAGATTGCTTATCACATTCGTTACGTTTATGATTTTCGTAGCGTATGTATTGTAACACAAGTTGGTAATGAATGAATGAATCCTTGCTTACAAGAGAAGAAAAAGGGAAATGCTTCCCATATGTTATTGCATACACATGCGAAGAACAAAAATAATGATTCTTGCAAACGTGCAGCCGAGTTAATTTTTACGATACTAAGGAGGGTGTGATCAAAAAGATTGCAGTAATACTTGGTGATGTTTGGCGATGTTTTCTGATGTGATATCATATTTGGAAGTACAGGCAATTATTTTCTATTGCTTTGCTCGACATTGTGTTTCCGCAGAGCTAGGTATCGCACAGAAAATGTGTTCCCCAACCAGCCAGAAAACAGAATTCCGTATCACTAACGGATTTACTAGCGTCATTTGTACCGAACAATATATTACAATATTACTCGGTGATGTTTAGTGATGTAGTAAAAAACATTGTTTGTGTGTGAATAAAATGGGGAAGCGGCAGTTACTAAACACTCAGACCCTAGTAATCCATTCTACTTAATTTCCTCGTCTAACGCAATATCCCGGATTCGTTTATGTACCGCAGGATGTCTGCCAGTGGATGTGATGCTACCTGTTGCAACCGGGTGCTCATCAGGACCAAAAATCTGATTCTTTATGCGTCCATAGGTGTGGATCCCGCTTCCTCATTACAGGATGGACACATATCATCTTGAAGATTCCCTGAACATATGCTCAGCTAGCGAATTATGACTAGTCAGAATGCCTACAATGCTCCAGCAACTCTTCCTGCTATTTGACAGGATAAACTGTGAAGTATGTTCGTTTGGTTCTGACAGGCAAGTTTGGTGTGTTTAGCAGCATTAAGGTTCCGCCACTTGTAATTACACAACATTACTTATCACAATTGTAATATCACCATCAATTCTTTGCCGAATTGGGATGCAGTGATGTTGCGATGTTTTATGATGTAGATCGCGCTTGGTGATGGTGCTATGATATTACACACATACATGATATTACACTTCCATCTCTGCCTTACTTCAAAGCTGCATGCGCCCCGTGTTCGGATCGCTGCTATGAGTTTATCACTTGCACAGCGTTAAATGCGATGATATTGAAACTGAAGAACAGTCTGACTGTGTGGATGCCCTATACTCCACTGAGGAGTGAAGGAGGAGGGAAGGGAACAATATCTAAGTTATTATGGATTTTAAAGGTAGTCGTAAGTATTGTTCTTTTAAATTGTCAACCCTCTACACCACGAAGGATCAAAATTTGAATCTTTATCCTGGAACATGTATTGCTCGCACCTATCTAGGGTCCATGCGATATACCCTAATTCGAAATATATAAAATTGTATAAAATACGCAAAAACTTACATCGACTCCATGCTCAGCATAAAAGTCACCAGTTCCCATTGACGCGTACAATTTATATCCCATTTTCGACAATTCACGAATAGAAGGCAAAAGTTCCACTTTGTGCTGAAATACAATAAAACTGGTGAATAGCCTTTCCTTATACACAAAGTAGTTTTCTCACCTTAAAGCTTCCAATCGACAGCAAAATTGCTTTCTTAGGAATCTGGAACCCAGTTGACATCATAGCTTTCAAGTAAGCTTCATATCGATTATCTCCGAAACATGCCACCTCCCCAGTTGACGCCATTTCAACTCCTAATTGAACATCAGCACCGGCGAGACGTGAAAAACTGAATTGAGGAACTTTCACACCCACTTTCCCGCACCCATGTAAAACTTCAACAGGATCAGTGGGTAATCCAATAATAACCCGTGTCGCCATTGCAACAAAGTCATGGTTAAGAGTCTTCGAAACGAAGGGAAAAGATCGGGATACGCGAACGTTGCATTCAATCACTCTTAACTCGTTGTTTTTGGCTATAAGTTGCATATTGAATGGTCCAGTCACATCCAACAGGGCTGCAACGTCTCTAGCAATTTCCTTGATTTTCTCCAAAGTTTCTATATTTATATCCTGTGGCGGCGTAACGAGGGTAGCATCGCCGGAATGCACTCCAGCGTTTTCAACATGTTCTGAAACAGCCATGCAAAGTATCTCTCCATCTGCAGCCACGGCATCCACATCAATCTCCTTCGCTTCCATTAAATATTTCGAGATTACTACGGGATGCTCCTTCGAAACCAAGGATGCAGCATTCAAATATGCCTCCAGATCTTGATTTGAGTACGCCACGTTCATTGCAGCCCCAGACAGGACGTAAGATGGTCGTACCAAACATGGATATCCAACTTCCTCACAAAACTCAATAGCTGATTTCAAGTTTGTCAGCTCTTTCCATCTGGGTTGAAGGATACCCTTCCGATCCAGCATACGTGAGAATTTGAATCGATTTTCAGCGCTATCAATAGACTCTGGTGATGTTCCTAATACTCTTGCTTGTTGTCGATGAAGGTCCATTGCAATGTTGTTGGGAAGTTGACCTCCCATCGATAAGATGATACCTTCAGGATTCTCGATCTGGTAGATGTCCATGACGACTTCAAACGATATTTCCTCAAAGTAGAGCCGGTCGCACATGTCATAGTCAGTGGAAACCGTTTCGGGATTGTAGTTGACCATGATTGTAGATCGTCCTAGATTCCTAAGTTCTCGTAGACATCCAACGGCACACCAGTCAAATTCAACAGAGCTCCCGATGCGGTATACTCCAGAGCCCACCACCATTGTATAACCACCTGGGTATTCTAGATCATGGCTGGATGCATTGTAGGTAATATATAAGTAGTTTGTAGTCGCAGGCCATTCACCTGAAATATGAAAGATGCCAGTTATTTTGCCACTTTTAAATGTAGGCCACTGTGGCTTCTTGGAGGATACGTGAGGAAAATTCAGGAACTTTGTGGTCTGCCAGATTACTCACTGAGGAAACTATTGCGATACTTGGCAGTTAAGTAAAAAATATACCAAAAACTAATTGGGAGAATGGAAATTTTAAGGCCCGGGAAGGATAATGGATG
The DNA here is from genome assembly GCF_905115235.1 of Hermetia illucens. NCBI lineage: Eukaryota > Metazoa > Arthropoda > Insecta > Diptera > Stratiomyidae > Hermetia > Hermetia illucens. Next base: position 11,990,823 of record NC_051853.1, on the reverse strand, counting down.
GAGTTGCCTATTTTGGTAACTGGGCCAAGCTGGGATGACGTCGAAACTCGTCGTTAAGGAACGTCATCGGCAAAGCTAATGGCCAAGAGCCGATAGAGGCAACTGGAGCGCCATCAAAAACACCATGGCTTATTTCAAGCAACAGTACTCGTCGAAATATAATACTATTAAGCTGACTCAAATAAGCACTGGCAATGCCAGTAGACAAGTGAAAAATCAACTGCCGAGGGTCTTACTCAAACGATGCCATCCCCAAGAAAACGGGTGTACTTTAATTCTGGACACACCCAAACAGAAATTTCCTATCGAATGCAGTCTTTTACAACAATATGGCAAACGTCACTCCAGAGGTAATGTACGCGGCGAACCAAAGAATGCCATCAGAGTGTCCATACAGTGCAATATTAGGGTGGTTTCCGGAGATTACCCGCCTAGCATACTTAACTCACTCAACATCGCCATGGTACTCTCCCGGGTACAATTTGCCCACTTTATCTTTAAAAAGGACACGGTGCAAGATCCTACAGGCACAAGACCGATTACTTGCTTGCCAATCCTCCACAAATTCGTAACTTCCGTTGTTAGCGGAAGGAAGAAATCTGTCCAGTTTCTACATTGACTACGCCGATGTTTTTGACACACGCACGCTAATCAATTTGTTTCGTCTGTATCGATGTTCAACGTCTGTATGTCTGCGAGTACCTGGCCTGTAGGCCATGTCCCTCCCAAAACAATGAAGGAGGATTTAAGGTTCCTAATACGTCGAATGACATCAAGTTCATCGTCACCGTCGACAAAAGCTACGCTTCCTAGATATACAGATGGATATGCCTTCGATGATCCGCCCCCTCCCCCCGTTAGACTGAGGACTTTGGTCTAAACACCAATGTTATCTTCAGGAAACAGATGTCATCAGCGTATTCGAGGTGTTTGAGGAACAATGTCAGGTTCATTGAACTCCTCCAAGCCCAAGGCAATACGTAGAACGTAACCGATAACAAGAAGAAATAATATCGTTGACAAGATGTAACCCTGGCGAACTCCGTTTTTTACCACAAATTCTTTTCAAATTTTACCTCGATGCATGACGTGATTCCATGTTCACGCTGTCGAAAGCCCTCTCAACTGTTGAAAGCCCTCTCAACTGTTGAAAGCCCTCTCAACTCTCGAAAGTCCTCCCAAAATCAATGAACAGTAGAATAAGCAAAAATCTACACTCCGCGTACTGTCCCAAAATAATCCGCGAGCTGTTGACGTGGTCAATGCAGAAGGTCCCAGGCCGGAAACCAGTCCGGTTTCTGTCGATCAAGCTTGTGAAATGCTTTTTGATACGTTCAGATACCCCTCCAATTGTCGCACTGAAGCCGGGTGCCCTTCATTGGAATCTTTACGATCAACCCCTTCTTCCTCTCGCTGGAAAAGGTCACCAATTCTCCGGATTCTTGTAGGAATGAAAATAGCAGATCTGCAGAAACTGCAGGAGCAGCGATAAATCACTCTGCGGGGAGATTGTCAAGCCGGTTAAGCGCATTGATGAGCGAAATGGTCTCTCTTCTTGTTGATTTCTCTTCTACTTGGAGAGATAGTCTCCATCCGCATGTTACGGTGACTAGGTATATCATCCACCAGAGAAGGCACATCACCGGATGTCATACGATTGACAACCGTGATGAAGTGTTCCTTCAATCCTTCAGCTGCTCATTATGATGGGTAAGGAGTCGAATATTAACGCCCCTCTGGCCAGCGCCCATCAGATGATGATCCCTTTCTTGGACGATGTCAGCCCCTCTCTTGTTATGCGCATCCACAAGACAAATGTGTCCGGAACCAGAGTCTGGAATGTCCTCTTTGTTCACATTATCGAAAACATTCTGGAAATATAATAGTTGGAGAGCTAAAATCTAAGCTTAGCACACTGCTCCATAGTGATCCAGATGGTGTTAGTGTGGTCAATTTAGGAAAATTCAGAGCGGAAAACAGTCTACTCCCTGTCGATCAAGCTTTCAATGCCTTCCTTGATGGGTTTCGGTATGTTTTTAGCTATTATCTTCGCGGTAGCAAGAAGCACACAAAGATTCCTCGAGTTATCATACTCAAGACGGTTGTCCTTCTTTAGAATTATAACAATCATCCTCTCATCCTAGCGTTTACAAATGAGTGTATGTAACAACTCGGCAGAAACTCCAGGAACTGCACGGAAGAGTTCGGCAGAGAGACTGCCAAGACTGACGGATTTATTTCGTTTGAGTACATTAATGGCAAAGACAATTCCGTTTCTGTTCGGACGAGTGGTCGGTACTCGGTCCTCCCACCTGCCCAACTGCTTATCATCGTGGATAAAAAGCCTACCATTAACGTTTGTCGCAGAACCATCGAAAGACCTACCACTACTTGCAAGCTCCAAACGCCCCTTTGATCACGGCTAAGTTCTCAAGTGGCTTGAAAATTTTTCCACTGCTGAACGACAACCGGCCCACGGGGACGGTCCGCATTGAATTTGGGGACTGACGCTCTGTTTCAGATGCAGTTGATATGCAAACCAAGCTAAGCGACAATCAAATGATGGTCCTTTCCGTAAGCGATGTTAGCGCCTCTTTTCTTACTTATATTCAGAAGACAACTCCTACATCTACTACTGATCGTAATATGGTCGATCTGATTAGAGGTTCATTGTTGATCAGTCAAAACCCAACTGGTGTTGTGGCAGACCCTATGTTCGAACAGCGTGGTGCCAGTTACGTCAAAGAGGAGGCGGTATACGCTGTCGAAATTAGCAAATATTCCATTACTTTTGTTACGGTTACCAAGACTTTGCCTTTCCATTACATGTCTGAACCAGGTGCTGTCAGACTCCGCCCACGGAAGTCCTTAGTGAAATCCGTTACAGGATGAAACCCGAAGACAACGGAGCAGAGGTGTCTTCCATACGGAAATCGTGGAGTGGTGGAGTCCTCGTCGAACTGGACCCAAAGACGACTAGCAAGAGTACATTCTGCAAAGCGGTCAAAGGGCTATTGGGGGAGAAGGCTCTTGTTTCCAGCCTAGAGTCTATGTGCTCTCTAGAAGTCCAGGATCTTGACTGCCTCACAGAAAAGGTCGAATTGGAGAAGGCGATAAAGCGTGAATGTCCAGAGGTAATCAATGCTCGGATAGGTATCACCTCTGTAAATGTTCGAAGTCAAAAACTCGCCCTGGTGGTAGTCCCCGAGCAATATGCAGGGAAACTCCTTAGCAGAGGGAAAATCAAAATTGGATGGATAGTATGTAGGGTTCGAATGCGGATAGTTCCCACCAAGTGCTACAGGTTTCTGGACTATGGACACACGTCAGCAGCTTGTAAGGGACCGGACAGGAGGACGGCATGCCGGAGATGGGACCAGGTAGGTCATCAAGCGAAGGCCTGTAATGAAAGCGAGATTTGCGTGCTCTACAGGGATCGTGGCACGTCTGATAAGAGCGTCACACACACTGCGGGTTTGGGACGGTGTCCGATCTTCAGGGCGTAATAGGAAAGGGCTAGAATGCGAATGGCATGATCCGCATTTTACAAATTAACATGCACCGGAGTATAACCGCTCACCAGTTGCTAGCACAGTTTCCTGCGAAGGAAACGGATTCTGGAAATGGCGGCGAGAACCGGGCTCGTAATTTTAAACACCGGATCCACGCCAACGTTTCGGCGCCCAGGCTGTGAAAGAAACATTCCCCGCATCACTTTTGCGCCGGAATCTCAGGCATCATCGGTGGACGGGTGGCGAGTCCTAGAAGCCTTCTCGCCAAGTGATCACCAGTACATCGCGTTCGAAGTGGTTAACGCTACTTGCCGGCGAGCACCAACGCGACGCCCTCCCTGCCTGTGGAATGTCGCGAGGGGGAACATCGGGAAGTTCGTCGAAGCTTTTGGAGCAGGAAGAGTCATGCTGGAGGGCGCTCCGGGGGTGGTAGCGTCGCAGCTGACATAGTCCTAAATTCAGTGATGAACCTGATAACGACGGCGTGTGAGGCTTCCATGCCCCGGAGGGGCCCCAGCCGCGACAAGCCTTCTATGTACTGGTGGACGGCAGAAATTGCCGACCTACGGAAGGAGTGTCATAAGCTCCGCTGTTTGGCACAACGTTTGCACGCCAACAAGGAGGCATGCGCCATAAAGGCACAGTATAGATCAGCAAAAAGGAGACTCTGCAACGCTATAAATAAAAACAAAGCTCGCGGCTGGCAGAACCTTGCCAAGGAGGTGAATGAGAACCCGTGGGGACTTGCTATAAGCTTGCCACCGGGAAAATCGGGGCTCTGCGGAGGCCCTGCATACTAAGTTCCCCAGACATCCTGTACGGGTTGATGTCAATCGCGCAGAACGCGTCGAGGCTTACCCCCTTTTCACAATGAGAGAGCTCGAAGAAGCGGTTCTCATTATGAAAAACAAGAAGGCGCCGAGCCTTGATAGCATCCCGGAGGAAGTTTACAAACTGGTGTTCCGCCAACGGCCAGAATTGCTGTTTGGGGTGTTCGACGCTTGCTTGAAGGACTGCATTCTTCCTTGTCGCTGGAAAGTGGCTAGACTAGTGCTAATCAGCAAGGGTAAAGGAGACTCGGAGCTCCCGTGTGCATACCGACCGCTGTGTATGCTTGACACGGCCGCGGAAGTGCTCAAGAAGCTCACGAGGAGTAGACTCGCTTAAGCGATCCGCGCTGTCGAGGATTTCTCCCCAAGGCAGTTTGGGTTGAGAACAGGGAGATCCATAGTGGATGCTATTATGGAGGTCGTAGATGCGGTTCATCGAACCGAGGCACACTGCCGCCGATCTCCACGGATAGTGCTCCTCATAACACTTGATGTCAGAAATGCCTTCAATTCCGTAAGATGGACAGATATGCTAGGCACATTAGAAAACTCATTCCACGTGCCAAGCTATCTCTTGCGCAGTCAGTTCTGCTCTATGGGACGGAGGTATGGGCTGATGCCTTTGATAACGAGGTCTATCGTAAGCGCCTTGCTCAAGTACAGAGGCGGGGAGCTTTACGAGTGGCGTCTGCTTACCACACTGTCTCCGAACCGACCGTGATGGTGATTCGTAAGGGCGAGAACTTAAGAGAGGTGGTTGCCGAGTTGCAACTCTCTTAGCAAAATGAGCCAAGGGGCAGATGGTCTGCGCAGCTCATCGGCATGGTGAGATTGATTACTTCCTTACCCAACTTCTAAGCGGGCATGGAAGTTTTCAGTTTTACCTGCACAGGATTGGGAAGGCACGATCTCCTGATTATGTGTTCTGCAATGGAGTGGCGGGCAACGCTGAACATACCTTTTCCTCTTGCGAGGGTGGGACGGCTTTCGTCAGCAGTTTTATGCAAATACAGGGGAGCTCTCTCCAGACAACATTGTCAGAGAGATGCGGAAAAGCGCTGGCAGCTGGAATCGTATTGCGCATTATGTTCGGGCTCTTCTTATTGCGAAGAAGATTGAACTGGACCGGCGGAGGTATCGAATAGTAAGGGGTTCCCTGAACTAACAACTCCCTTCCTTACCTCCCCTACCAGAAGTGAAAGGGATTCCCTGACTTGAAGGCTCGCAAAGCCGGAAGGGCTAGCCCGAAATAATGTGTCAAACGCTTCAAGGCTAGTTCTCTGATGACAGGTAGGTGTTTAGTTGGTAGTTTGACAGCGTACTGTTGCCGGAGTCCAACACTTTGTGCATAAACGGATACACCTACCCTACCCCCCCCCCCCCCCTGCAGGGCATTGGGGTGCGCAAAACAAAATAAATTATAGGATCTTAGTACACCAATTATATAGGGGAGTAGTCTTACCTGCTACAGTATCTATCTGCTTGACAAACGGAGTGACATCAATCTCTTCACGATGTTGCCTTACAGCCAACTCAGTGCTCTTAATCGCGGCTGCAATCTGCTTATCCGAAAAACCCAGCTGTTTGGCCTTCAGCAGAAGATCATGGCTCAAATTATTTCCTTGCTTTTCCAACACATTCAAGTAGTCAATAATGTTTTTCATCTTATTCAAAAACCACGGGTCAATCTTCGTCAACTCATAAAGCCTTTCAATTGTGTACTTTCGCTTCAAAGCTGCCGCCACAACGAATGTCCTTTTATCAGTTGGTTGGATTAATTCTTCTTCCTTGACATCGCTGACATAGGGATCAAGCCCATTAACGCTCTCATCAACCATTCGGAGTGCTTTCTGGAATGCTTCCTCGAACTTCCGACCAATAGCCATAACTTCTCCGACGCTTTTCATGGAACTTCCAATGTTCTTACTAACTCGAGTGAATTTAGCTAAATCCCAGCGAGGTATTTTGACGACGCAGTAATCCAAACTTGGTTCAAAGCAAGCTGTTGTCACTCCAGTGACTGAATTTTGAATTTTTGGCAAAGGAATTCCTAGAGAAAGTTTAGCAGCTACATAGGCTAGAGGATATCCCGTGGCTTTGCTAGCGAGTGCTGAACTTCGTGACAACCGAGCGTTTACTTCGATTATATAGTATTCTTCGGAGAAAGGATTCAACGCGTACTGAATGTTGCACTCTCCAATAACGCCGAAGTGCTTGATCACCTTGATAGCGGTCTCACGAAGCATATTGTATTCGAAGTTTGACAAAGTTTGGGATGGTGCGACGACTATGCTCTCTCCTGTGTGAATTCCTAGTGGATCGAGGTTTTCCATGTTGCACACGGTAATGCAGTTATCAAAAGCATCTCGGACAACCTCGTATTCAACTTCTTTCCATCCTTTGAGAGATTTGTCTATGATCAGTTGGTTGGAATGCGCAAGAGCTTGCTGAGCAAGTGTAGTGAGCTCGTCTTTGTTGTTTGCGAAGCCTGACCCCAGTCCTCCGAGCGAAAATGCTGCTCGCGCCATTACTGGATATCCCAACCTTTCAGCCGCGTCCAACGCTTCTTGTACAGAAAATACTGCCTCCGAAGGTGCAACTTTCTCTCCAATTTCACTAACTCGTTCTGCAAATATTTTTCTATCTTCTGTTTCGATGATGGATTTTATTGGTGTCCCCAATATTTTAACGTTATACTTGGCAAAGACTCCGGCTTTTTCCAACTCTACGCCGCAGTTCAGAGCCGTCTGACCGCCGAAGGTCAAAAGTACTCCATTGGGTCGCTCGGCCTTTATAACTTGCTCTACATAATCCGGTGTTAAAGGAAGAAAATACACTTTATCAGCTAATCCTTTGGATGTTTGGACCGTAGCAATGTTAGGATTGATGAGAATTGATTGGATTTTTTCTTCCTTCATAGCTTTGATAGCTTGCGACCCGGAGTAGTCGAATTCACCAGCTTGACCGATTGATAGTCCACCAGACCCCAGGATCAATACTTTTCTAGGCTTTTGAGCTGGAATCGATTCCGGTTTCGGTATGTAGGACAGGAGCTTTGACAATCGATGTTTAACTGAGTCCTTCGATGGCAGCTTCAAAGTGTATTGTTTCACAGTGTCCAAAAAGACATCAAAAAGAAGTTCAAGATCCTGAAAGCAAGAAGGAAGTGGGTCAAATGATACAGTTTTTTTCCATCTATAAGGCATCTAGTGGTATCAACCATACATACCTTAGGTCCTGCTGTATGTTCTGGATGGAATTGTACTGAAAAGAATGGCTTCTCCTTATGGATGATACCTTCGTTGGTTTTGTCGTTGATATTAGTAAAAAGCGGCTCCCAGTCTGTTGGAAGTAAGGAAGCATCAACAGCGAATCCATGATTTTGCGACGTCATGAAGCATCTCTCCGTGTCATGATGAATACATGGCAAGTTATGTCCACGATTTCCATACTTCATTTTATAGGTTTTGCATCCAACAGCCGTTGCTAACAGTTGATGGCCCAAACAAATTCCAAAGATAGGCTTATCACCACTCTTTAGAACCCGCTTGATTTGCTTGACAGTCTCTCCACACTTTTCAGGATCACCAGGACCGTTGCTGATAAACAAACCGTCGAAACTATTTAAATCTAATTCATAATTCCATGGCACTAATTCCACGCGGGCCCCCCTAGATACAAAGCATCGGATCTGATTCAATTTCAGACCGCAGTCGATGGCACAGATACGGGGTAAACCATTTGGATTGTAAACGATGGGTTCGTTGATAGAGCATTCGTCAACTAAATTTCGCTGATTAGGATCCAGAAATTCAGAATCCGAATTCGGACTAGGCAACTCATGTACAATGCGTCCCAGGATCGTACCGTTTTCACGAATCTTTTTAGTGAGAGCCCTGGTGTCAATACCGCTGATTCCAGGAATGTTCTCATCTTCCATCCATTGCGAAAGGGTCCTCGTATGACGCCAATGTGAGGGTTTCTCACAGATCTCGCCGACCACGAGACCTGATAAGGTAATTCCTTCAGTCCATTCAAAGTGCTTTGGCAGTCCGTATTCATCGCACTCTTCAAAGGATGGCACTCCGTAGTTTCCAATGAGTGGGTATGTTAATACCAGGATTTGGGCTCGGTATGAGCGGTCGGTCATGGATTCTGGGTAGCCAACCATTCCAGTTTGAAAGACCACTTCTCCAGCAGTGGGTACTTGGGCACCAAAGGACTCGCCGGACATGATTGTCCCATCTTCGAGGATAAGATAGCATGGTGGACGCATTTTCGTTGTTTCGGTCGCTATTTGTTAGTTTGAAGTTAAAATCTGAAATAAATCGAATTTTATAATTTAATTGGTTATTTTGGGAAATTGATGAAGTTTTATCGAGAGTGGACCCAAAATATAAGGGAACATCATTGCTGTCATCAGTTAGATGTTTCTAACCATTGTTCAGGATATGGTTTAGGGCACGGTGTACACAAACAAGGTGAAGGTAGCGTGCCGAGGTGGTAGTCCCGAGAGTAGAATTTACCTTCTTGCATTCTCAGGGCCGACTGTCGACTGCCGGAAACCAGCCCGACCACTACCGATCAAGCCTTTTGGGGTGTTTTCCAGGATAATTCGAACTTTAATCTTTGCGACTACCAGGAACATGCATAAACCCTTCAAATTATCACACCCAAGATGGGTTCTCTTCTTCGAAAAGTTACCGATCATACCTTTCTTGAGAAAGATCGTGGATCTCAAAGATTTACGATATGTGGAAATACCAACTCTGTAGAAAATGGCAAAGGCTGAAGAAACAGTTCTGCGAGGCAACCGTCAAGCGCGGAGGTTTTCCCCGTCTGAATGCATTGAAGGAAGAGGCGAATTCGCTTGTGTTTTGAAGAGCAGTCTTCATTTGCATGTTACGGTGATCAGCCATTTCATCAGCTAGAAGACGAGCTTCGCCGGTTGCTATACGGTTGAAAACAGTGATGAAGTTTTTGTTTAGAGACTGAGGAGTCCTAAGCTAGCATTCACTTGATGCTGTATCGGACCGAATGGAGAGCAACTTACTCTCACTCTTTTTTATCTACTGACTCTCCTTTTGGGCTTAACAAAGTTCAAAAATTAAAAGAGGGACCAAAGCGGTTTAAGGTTTCCTACCAGAGCAGAGGGAAATCATCAGACTCTACCTCACCTCTATCGTGGGAGCAGCGTTATTGAAGCGGTTCGAGGTGTTTTACGCTTCTTTTCATGGCAAAAGGCAATACGTAAATCCGATCACAGTTTAAACCAAATCTTGGCTAGACAATTTTTGTTTAGGGACTGAGGAGTCCTAAGGCAGTATCCGATCCACTGATAGGATAAACCGCATTCCTCCTTCTTTTAAGTGATGAAGTACACCATCTCAAGCTGCTCGTCCTGGTAGTCCTTAGCAGTTCTTCCGCAATACGGTATACATCACTGAAATCAACTGCTGTCTGCCTGACCAGCGCATTAATAAATAATAAATAAATTTTGCCAAGGCACACATTAGGTTCCACTTCTTGAGATTGTTTCGGTCTCACAACTCACATCATGTTGGCAGTGGCAATAAAGACGTTGTGTTTCCCCAGTCAGCCAGATCCAATGGTCTTCGGGACGTCCCTGACTTGGGGCAGAGACAACAGAACTTTTGATGGCGGCCTGTTTCTTATCAATGGTCTCCAGCGAGCTGTTCGCTTTTAGAAATCCCCGGTCAGAAAAGGCAGCTTTCCCATTAGTAAACGACAACCGACAACTGTGTTGTCATTATGGTCATCATGTTTCCTCAACGCATGTCCCGAAACAGAGCACATTAAGCCCCCCCCTCCTTTCTTCCGGTAGGCTTAGCAGGGTACAGTAATAAAGTAATGCAAGAACGAAAAAAGAACTCCGCCATACTATTTACATAGTATGATGATCCCAAGCACAGACAAAGAAGGAAGGTTTGAAGCAACGTACTTTGCACTATCCTCAGTAAAACAAAACTAAAATGCTGAGATCAGGGAAGGAGATAAATAAAGTATAGTTGGAGTTATTCCGGATCCACCTTAACATTCTGGCGTTCAGGCAGCAAGGGAAGCATTCCAGCCGTAACCTTCGCGTCGGAGTCACTGGTGTTGCTGGTGGACGGGTGGCGAGCTCTGGAACAATTCTCGACAAGCGACTTTCACTTTATTGCCTTCGAGGTGGTTGACACAAACACTTGGTGTGCACCACCCCGGCGGTCTTTATGTGCATGGAAGGTTCCGAAGGTGAACACCAGGAGATTTGTCGAGACTCTTGGAACAGGTGGAACCACGCTGAAGGGTACTTCTAGGGGTAGTGGCGCTGCAGCTGACAGTGTCGTAAATTCAGTTATGAACCTGATAACGACAGTCTACGGAGCTTCCATGCCCAGGAAGGCGTTGAGGCGTGGCAAACCTTCTATATATTAGTGGATTGCGGAAATTGCAGAGCTCCGGAAGTAGTTTCACAGACTCCGTCGCTCGACACAACGTCTAATCGACCGCAGGCATGTACTATAATCACAGAGTACAGATCAGCCAAAAGGAGACTCCGCAGCGCAATAAATAGGAGCCAAGCTCGCTGCTGGCAAGATCTGGTCCCCGAAAAATCTATGAACTCCGAATGGGATGATAACGTATCCACGGAGAGCGCCCCGGACTATCCATATTTCTCTATAAAAGAGTTGGAACAGGCAGTCCCCTCTATGAAAAACAAGAAGGCGCCAAAACCCGATGGTATTCCAGCAGAAGTAAACAAACTGGTATTCCAACATCAGCCAGACCTACTGCTCGACGCATTTAACGCTTGCCTGAAAGAGGCCATTTTCCCTTCTCGTTGGAAGCAGGCGAGGCTTGCGCTAATCAGCGAAGAGATGCCGTCTTCATACCGCCCACTTTGTATGCTTGACATCGCTGGGAAAGTGTTCGAAAAGCTCATTAGAAGTAAACTATAATAGCTGAAGCGATACGTGCTGCCGGAGACTTATCCCCACGGCAGTTCGGTTTTAGAGCAGTGAGATCCACAGTCGATGATGACATGCAAGTCGTGAATGCCGTTTGCCGAGCGGTGGTACATAGCTGCCGAGCTCGACGGGTGATGTTCTTCATAACGCTTAACGTCAGGAGCGCTTTTAATTCCTTAAGATGAAAAGATATTCTAGGTGCTCTAGACAATACTTTCCACGTTCCAAACTATCTCTTGCGGATATTGAGGGATTATCTGAGGAAGCGCTCCTTGCTCTATGAAACGTTAGAGGAACAGTGCAGGAATCCATCCTAGGACTGGACCTCTGGAACGCTTCCTATGATAATCAAGCCAGAAGAGTTGCGCCTGGACGGTTATGCAGATGATGTTGCGGTGCTTTTTGCTGGATGCACAGTCGAACAGGGGCAAAGCAGACTTGACGTATTGATGTGGCGGGTATGCGGGTGGATGACTGCTCATAGTTGCAACCTTGCACTGAAAAAAATCGAAGTAATCATTCTGACTAATAAGAGAATTCCGACGCTGCCACCCATATCGTTCAGTCGACAATCGAGTCAAAACCAACGGTAAAGTACCTTGGACTGACTCTTGACTCAAAGATGAATCAGCTCAAGACCCTCAAGTACAAGCAGATATTGAGTTGAGCTGGTTTTCAAAGTATTTTGGCGGATTCATAGTTGATGGCATACTCTACAGACCTACAGAGATTGATGGCTTTACGTTGTGTGAGACCCCATGAAAAACCAGTTGAAAAATTAATCCACATGCCTCCCTTTACGGTTTTAAGAATAATGGAGTTCAAGAGGTCTCTGATCGAACGCGTCCTGGTCTCAGCAAGAAACCGAAAATGTGACATTATGTCGTTAAGGGTAGCCAGATCAACCTTCTCATAGGCGTTCTTCCCATCCAGCACCACAGCCAACACGTGCTGACCTTTATCTTCTGCTATCGAAATGTGGAAAAGGACATCATTAATGCAAGCAGACGTACATTTGCCTACCGGATAGGCATAGCAGTTAGCAGGCAAAACTTTGAATTCACCAATGAAATTATTGGCCAACACATTTGAGAGCAATATGGCGGTAACTGGTCAAAAGTGCTAGATCCTTAAATGTTTTAGGGATGGGTACCACCCGAATAATAGACCAGTCCTCAGGAGGACTCAACCTGCACCAGATGAGTTTAAGCCCCTGTAGCAAAGCAGAGAATATTTCCGGCGCCAACCAGCGTAGATGCTGATAAGTGATATTATCCGTACCAGGGGTGGAGACACACTTGTGCCTTAGCAATGCAGTCATCAGCTCTTCTACAGAAAGGGGCTAAGAAACAGTGGGGTATCTAAGGATACCCGGAAAAGAGGGAGAAGGGGAGATGTACTGCCCAGACATAAAATCAAGATATTCAAGGTTTTTCTTAGGATCCCAACATGTCGCTGAGGCAACCAGGAAAACTCTTCATGGATTTCCAGGATTTGACATCTTTCGTCACAAGTAGAATGAGAGCAAATTTCACGCTAACGCTTCCGTTTCGCGTCAGCAACAATCATCTCCCACAGACATTTAGTCTCCTCACATAGGGGAAAATGAATGAATGACGCCACCATAGTTGCCTGCCCTCTTCTTTTTCTTCAGACTTTGTCCCGTTCACAAGCGGGGTCGGCTCGTCGTGATCGGCTTCGCCATTTGGCTCTATTGAATGCCTGATCTGGGTGCAATCTCGAGGCTTTCAAATCCCCATTAAGCGTATCAAGCCACCCAATATAGCAATCGTAGCTGATATGTATTGGCTTATTGTGTCAAGTTAACCTATTTTAGGGTCGTTTTCTTGACTTATTTGCGGTAATCCTCGTCCTGTAGACCTCATAACACTCCTAATCATGATGCTACCATCGCCGTGTTCAACTGTTGGCTCAATATTAAGACCTTCCAAATCAGTGACCACCCTTCTGCATACCAATTGCAGACCATCGGAACCGAAAATGTTGAGTTTGGACACGTCACAAAAAATAAAGGTATAGAAAACCGTCTTCTGTCTTATTAACAAACTCTTCAGCATATTCAACTCGTTTTTAAGGTCTTGTGTGAAACAAAACCTTATTAAAATCGGTTCAATGTCTGTTCGTCTGTCACAACCGATTTACTCGGAAGCGGCCGAACCAATTGTCATGAAAACTGGTGAGAACATGTGGTTTGTAAGTCCCTTTGCATGCAGCGAGTGGCGTCATTTTGTGTTAAGTTTGAAGGGGGGCTCTCCCACATGCGAAAGGGGCTGTACATTTTTTTTCACAGAATATGGTGATATGGGATATCAAATGAAAGGGCTCAATTAGTACTTTACGCAACTTGTCTTATTTCTGATATTGGGTGAAACATTGAGGAGTGAGGGCTCAAAATGTGAGCCCCAAAAAGTGAAACAGGTCTCGTTCTCAGAACCTATCCAACGGAAAAATCGGAAAACAGGGATGCATTTTTACGAAATCGAGGCCTCAAAATAAATCCCGTTCCGATATCTGCACAAATAAAGTCAATAATAAAAGTATATTACGTAGCAGTACGTACGTAGGATATTATATTTATCTTCTTTTTTTTTCAGCCTTTTTCCTGTTCACAAGCGGAGTCGGCTCGTCGTGATCGGTTTCGACATTGGGCTCTATCGAATGCCTGATCTGGGTGCAATCCTGAGGCTTTTAAATCCCCATCCAGCGTATCAAGCCACCGTTGTTTCGGCTTGCCTTTTGGTTGTTTACCATCCACTTCTATGTTCTCCTTAGCATGAATTACATGACCATACCATCGAAAACGCCTCACCCGCAACTTTTCCATGATCGGTGCAACCCCATAACGATCGCGGATATCCTCATTTCGGATGTGATCAAAACGCGTCACACCACAAGTCCAACGCAACATTCTCCATTACCGCAAGACACCGTTCATTGTCTTTTATAGTCGGCCAACACTCAGAACCATGGACAGCGAGAGGGCGGACGACATTGCGGTTGATTTTATTATTGAGACGTTCGTTGATACGCCGATCACAAAGAGCACCAGCTGTGGAACGCCACATCATCCAGGCTGCGATGCTTCTCACGGTGTTTCTCCATGAATTACTGCGCAACTTGTATTGCGTCAGTATTTCCGCAATTTTTGACAAATCCAGCTTGATTCACGGTTATGTCAACGATTTCGCGAATATGTTTGTCAAGAATGCGTTCAAAAATCTTCATGGTATGGGAAAGTAATCGGATCGGACGGTAATTTGAACATTCTGCTGGATTACCTTTCTTTTTCCGTATTGGAACAGTGGTACTTTCTTGCCAGTCAGATGGTGTTCTTCCTTCCTGAATAACCCGGTTAAAGAATTCACTGAGCCACAGTGTTGGGTCCCAGCTCTTCGCTTTCCAGAGCTCAGATGCGATGTCGTCAGGTCTTGTTGCTTTCCTCGATTTCATTTGTTTTATTGCCTCCTCGACTTCAGTTGCGCTGACTGGTGGAACTGCTCCAAATGTCGGCAATGATTGTGGAAGTTGAGCATGAGCAAATTCTTCAGTTGAAATCTGAACGAAGTATTCTCATCATCTATCCTTTGCGGTTCGACGGTTGATAAGGAAAGTACCGTTCTTGTCATTAATGAAACAGAACTGTTCGATATCCTGTGTACGTTCACTACGGCTGTTAGCAAGTCGATGCAGATCTCTCTCGCCATACCGAGTGTCTAGTTTATCGTGAAGACTTTTGTAATGGTTCGCTCGGGTGACAGCGGGAGCTTTCTTTGCTTCCCGGTTGCCATTCTTATAAAGTTGCCAATTAGCAGGCGTTTTATCGTTGAGAAATTTGTGGTAGAGGCGTTTCTTTTCACGGTTCTTCATTTCAACATCATCCTTCCAAAGCCAAGTATCTCGGTTGATGTACCGCTTACCCGGCTTGGTGACCCCGAGGGTTGCAGAGGCTGCTTTGTGGACCATGTCTTTTATTTGGTTCTATGATTCTTCCACATTCGTAATGGTCGGCAATCGTATGAGTGAGATCGTTTCTTCTTTCTTCTCACCAAATCGCCACCATTTAATGCGCTGCGGGCCAGTGCGTTCCTCACGCTGTGTTATCGGTGGCTTAATTCGCAGGACGGCAATCAACGGCCGATGTTGAGGTGCGATGGTCTCATAGGGAACGACTTTGCAATCAGTGACAGTGGTAAAATGTTGGCGTCTTATGAGAATATAGTCGATTTGCGTTTTGTTGTTCCCACTATAAAATGTGGGAAGATGAGACAATAGTTTGATGAACCATGTATTCATAAGTACAAGGTCGTGGGTGTCCGCAAAATCGATTATACGCTCGCCAGCTTCATTGCGCGCTCCGAACCCCTTTCCCCCATGGCACCTGTTACCGTCTGCCTTTTCACCCACATGACCATTAAGGTCGCCGGCAATGATTATGTAATCGTCAGCAGGCACGTGACAAGTCTTTTCATCGAGAAGTTGCCAGAAGGCATCTTTCTCGGCATCAGGTCGGCCTGTCTGTGGTGCATACGCGGTGAAGAAGTGAATAGTGCGATCAGCTGATATAATGGTGAGCTTCATCAGCCGATTATCAAATCGTTCGACTTCTTTAATGGCATCACGGAAACCCTCTGAGATGGCAATGCCAACACCATATTGAGTGTGTGGGTTACCAAAATAGAGAAGTTTGTAGCCATTTTTACCGCGTTCGCGTTCAATGTCGCAGTTTTTGGCACCAGACCATCGGGTTTCTTGCAGAGCGCAGATGTCAATGCACCTTTTCCGAAGGGCTCTTGTGAGTTCCTACGTCTTTCCAGTTAGGGTACCAACATTTGTTTTGTTCGCTGTGTGCGGACTAACTTGCTTACGTCCTGACGCCGTCCATGCGTCAAGAACCCTTGCCCATTTCTCGACAGGACCGGGGCCCGTCCTGCCGCGTCGACTGAGGTGGACGCCCTAGCATTTCTCCGAGGCCTGTGACTTAATCCGATCATCATGTTTGTAACGACATTCTATGCATTTTCTTGGTCGACCTGTCGCGGGGCCTGTCACCAAGAGAGATCAGGTAGGATTTAGCATAGTAGAATAACTCCAACTATACTCTATTTATCTCTTTCCCTGATCTCAGCATTTTATTTTTGAAAAGAGTACACATATCAAGGAAGATACGGCGTTGCTGTAGGGAGGGGAGATTGAGGGTGCGGAGTCGGGACGGATAATCAACCCATGGAAGGTTCTTTTTATAAAAGAGGCTCCGGGTGAATTTGCGTTGTACAGCTTCAAGAGCGCGGCCGTCACAGATGCGGTAGGGGGACCAGACTACACAGCAATATTCAAGGATGCTTTTGACAAGGGAATTGAAGAGTGTTAAGGAGGGCTGGATTGAGGTAAAGTCGGAGGAGGAACGTAGGATACAACCAGACATTTTGGAAGCTCTATTGATGATGTCAACGAAGTGGGAATTGAAACGAAGTTTATCGTCGAATATTACACCCAGGTCTTTGAAGGAGGTCAGTAGTGAAAGGGGTTGACCACTGAGAGAATAGGAAAAGCAAGATGGGGACGGTTTAAGAGAATAGCGCATCCAGTGGCATTTGTTGACATTCAGTGTTAGCTTGTTGACCGAACACCACCGGGCTAAATTATCAAGGTTGGATTGTAAGAAAGCACAGTCCAATGGAGACGAAACAGAGGCAAACAATTAAGGTCGTCTGCGTAAAGCAAATACGGACAGGTGAGGATGGAGCCGAGGTCATTGATAAAAAACAGGAAGAGTAGGGGGCCAAGTGTAGAGCCTTGGGAAACACCAGAGGAAGGAGAGAAGGAACCAGATGAGTGACCATGAAAAGAAACTTTGCAGGAACGGTATGAGAGATAGGTGGAAAGCCAGGAGATGACTGAGGGAGGGAAGTCTAGCGATGAAAGTTTAGAGAGGAGAATGTTATGGTCGACGGTGTCAAAGGCTTTGGAGAAATCAATATAAACAGCATGTACCTCCTGTCGTGAATTCAAGCATTTAGCAACAAAGTTGGTAAAGACCAGAAGATTTGAAGTCGTTGATCTATGTTTCACGAAACCATGCTGCTCTTTGATAATGAGGTGACCGAAGTGTCAATCAGCCGTTGACGTATCTTTCTAGGATTTTGGTGCAAGAGGAGAGAAGAGAAATGGAGCGGTAGTTCACAGCAAGAGAAGGGTCTCCGCTCTTGACGATAGGAATGATAAGGGCCTCTTTCCAGAGACGGGAAAAGTAGCATTCATCTAGACTTTTGTTGTAGATTATACACAGGGGGAGGGAAATGTGTTTTCTACAGTTAAGGGGGAAGAGATTAGGAAGCCCATCGGGGCCAGGTCCGACATTGGGGTCCAGGTTACCAATGAGGAACTCAATCAAGGAAGGCGTAAGGAGAGGAATGGCTAGTGATTCGGAGGAGTCTGTGGTTATGAAAGGTATAGAGGGTGAAGGGTTTGAGGGAGAAAGCACTGAAGAGAAGTAGGTGCAGAGAAGGTCGCAGGATTGTTGTGCGGAGTTGGCAGTGGAGTCAGTGAAGCTGATAGAAGAAGGGGCAGATTGAGTTGGATTACGAGAGTTGCGAGCGTGAGACCAAAAGGGTTTTAAGTTACCGCGGGCAAGGGCGGCTTCGACGCTCAATAGGTACCTTTTACCCGCTTTTCTGACCATTGACTTCACAGTAGATCGTATAGCCTTAAAGTGAGCAAGGTCGGCGTCATTTTTAGAAGCCTGAAACTTCTTCCGTTGTGAACCAAGTTGGGTACGAACTTAGGCAGGGAGGGGAAGAAGGGACATAATAGGAGAAGAGATCAGAGAGGATATTGTAGAAGGTATTAAGAGCTTGATCACACGATGAATTACTTAACATATGTACCCAGTTGAAAGACGCAAAAACTGAGTTCAGACCGTCAAAATTGGCTTTGCGGAAGTTGAACTTAGTGGGTTTACGCTTGGTTTTGGGTTTTGAACGAGGGAGCTCCGCTTCAAATTCAACCGCGGGATGGTGAGCGTCGGTTTTTACATACGGGGATGTGCCAGGAAATAGAGAAAGGTGGCGCTCGGGGAGGTTGGAAAGGAAGAGATCGAGAGTGCGGCTCAAGGAGTTTTTGGTGGTATTGAAATTCAGCGCAGAGCAAGTATACATAAAGGAAGAAAGTGGGAGGGAAGAATGGAAGAGGTTGTTGGAAGGAATTGGAAGGTTAGGATGATTAGGCCAGTTGAGCATGGGGAGGTTGAAGTCTCTACAAAGAAAGAAAGGGAGGGAAGGGAATCTGACGGTAAGGAGTTCAGACAAACTGTCAAATAATTCTTCATACAGGTGAGAAGGGCTAGCACAGGGGACATATACACAAGAAACAATGAACGGGAGGAAGTTGGGCGGGGAGACACGAAGAGCAACAGAATCAAAAGGAAAGCCAGAGGAGGAGAAGACGAGTTCGGCGGGGAGTGAATCTTTTATAGCAATTAGGACCCCACCGCCGGTGGACTTACGAGAAGCATCCCGGTCCCTGTCACAGCGGAAAGTGGAGTACCCTTCGGGGAGCTCGGAGTATAACATGGCATCGTCTAGCCAGGTTTCGGAGAGTCACAACCGATTTACTCGGAAACGGCCGAACCGATTGCCATGAAAACTGGTGAGAACATGTGGTCTCTGAGGCCCTTTACATGCAGCGAGTGGTATCATTTTGTGTTGAGTTTGAAGTGGGGCTCCCCATACATATGAAAGGGTATAAATTTCTTTGACAGAATATGGTGATGTGGGATATCAAATGAAAGGATTCGATTGGCACTTTTCGAAACTTCTTTTATTTCTAATATTAGATAAAACATAGCGTAAGGGCTAAAAATGTGTGCCCCTCTCAAAAGTGAAACAGGTCTCAGAACCTATCCAACCAACGGAAAAAAGTCACAGTGATGAATTTATACGAAATTGAGGCCACAAAATACATCCTGTTCCAATATCTGCACAAATAACGTTAATAATAAATTGCATAGCAGTACGTATGTAGGATATTATATTAATAATGTTTTAAAAATTTATCGAAGAACCCCCCTTAAATTCATCCCAGAAGTACAAAATTTGTCATCAGCATAGGCGATTGTGTTGTTAGCTATGAACGAATGGAATATCTCAAATAAGATGAACACAAAACCTTTGTACCCGAAGCGTCCAGCTTCCGGTATCCTGACTTGGTTCAATATTTCATTGGAGTGTAGGTCCTTAAGGGGGTCATCCTGTATGTCGGATCCGAGGAATCGAATTTTTTTCTTTTGGCATGAATTGTATCTAGACATAGTGGAGAATGTATGGGCAAAGTGATTTTTTGAGATTCGGAGTCATTCGGAAATTATAGTGTTAAACACGTGATAAGTCACATGCCAGATTTATGTCGATCGCCATAATAAAGCTGGTATTTATCGGTCCGAATGACGTTGGAGTGACTTCACTACATGGACAAGAATTGAAGCCAAGGCCGTACATGTGTTTCTCCAAGAAACCTAAGGTTTATGGACTAGGTGTAGCAGATTAATGGTCAGTTAAGGTTTTATGGCTAAAAATTGCATTCCACTTTTTAAATGTGTTTTTCTTGAAACCGCATGTTGAAAATCGGCTGCCACCATAGCCCAAAATCTATCCAACGAAATTCTTTGAAATTTTCTCGACTTATTCAGAACATATTTCTACAGTCCGCAAACCGGGATAATTGCGATTCATTCAGTAGTTTTTTTTATTCATTGGAGAAGCCTTAAAAAAACGCCAAAATTCCAAAAAAAAAGTTTAACACGGCATCAAAAATTTAGTTTTTAATATTTTTTAGTAATCCTAGTTTGCGGACTGTAGTTAAGTCTGTACGTTAAAATGCCGTTTACTTTTTTCCTCTAAGACGATCGCAGCGCCCACTAGCGTGGCAGCAGAAAAACACCTTTTTTGAAGATGGGTGTATAAATTGCTCTGTATTTCAATAACGAACTATGGGATCGAGCTGGAAAAATTACTATGCACGCTTAAGATATTAATGAAATCTATGGTGAAAAATTCGTATTTGCATCTTTCTCCAGTTCTTCACAACAAATTTCTAAAGAAAGCAAAAAAAAAAACGGCCTTCACACGAGATGACCCCCTTCTCTGAAGAAAATTGAAAACGGTTTTAGGAACTGTTACTATATCTTTGGCCCAGTCTTTGCAATAGATACTGCAGTTGTCTTGGATTTGTATCTTACCAAGATGTTTCGCGAAATCTGCCGTTTTGTTTGCTCCGACTAGACTTTCACAGTTGGCTCACCACCTGTTTTGCGTGGAACGGACCCACCCCCTTTACAATTTTTAATTGCGTAATGAACAATAAGCGTTAGCTTTCTTGTTTTTGAGCTATTTTCTTAATGTTTTTATAATATTTAATGATTAGGTCACGGTAGTCCCAGGACAGTTGCTCATTGTTCAACATGTGGTGCTTGCAACGAATTAATCGTTATCGTATATACGCCAGGAAGCGCAAAAGTGTTAAATACAGCAAGAAAGATAACGTTACGTGTTGCGATCTAAAATTATAACTTGAAGTGTTTATATTTTTTTTTTCTTTGGCTGCGATAAACGCTTACTTTTTTGTTTTTCTTCAATATTTCTGTGTAACATAGAATTAATAAAATAATAATAACGGCAGAAAACACTCATAAAGAGTTATTGCTTTTTCCTTTCATAATTCATCTAAAAATATCATCTGGTTTTCGAGATGTTTGACTTCAATTGGTTGACTGTATATCTTCCGTCATACTTGTACATAGATTCATTTATAGATTCATGTTAACTGCAAGTCGTTCGCTTATTGACGTTTTGTTGCATGACATGTTACGTCACGTGTGGACATTTTTCAAAACTTGCTATTTTAAGTTTTGGTAGATTGTTTGCGGTTTTTACATTCTGCTGGGCTAATTCTACTCTAAAGTAGTGTTGACGAATTAAGCTCTTTTTCTTGAAATTCTCAATATTAACGGAGATTAATAAAAACACGAAAACTTCCCAATAGTCTTTGCAATAACAAAACCATTATTCCATGTAGATACGTATTTCGTGAGCCACTTACTATCTTCTTCAATACTAAATATCCACATAGGGTTAACATGCTGTAGGAGGAAACCCCCATTTTACCGAGATTCATTGTAAAATCGTGACACCACACCAATCGGAATCTCCCCAGTTTTCAGCATATATTTACGTAATTCATGACCACCAAAGCTTCCAATCGATATTTCCCTGGAAGAATCAGGAAACTTGTCGATGGTTACACATATTGCATGCATTTCAGCACTAACTGGTCATTCAAAAAATCAGCTCTCACTTCAAGACCTGTTTGGTAGGTTTGGTTCAGGTTCTCCTTGCATCAGTTCGGCTTCAATCCTTTGCCTGAGCACATGCAAAGCAGAACACGAAGTCTTGCGTGAATGACCCCTCCTATAGCACAAGCTTCCGGCGTCACTGCCCATAGTAACAATTTGCCGGTTGTATTGTATAAAAACTCGTCTGGAATGTTGTCGTTGTTACGTTGATAGCGTGCATGATGTTCACCAGCTGATAATGCTCTTATTCAGAGAGAATGGGGGACCGTTAGTAGTCAATCATATGTTCTTGGATCGCGTTGTCGCAGTGGGAGTCCGGACTGAAGTGCAACTCTTTCGCTGGGGAACCGGTTCATCTGATTAGCCGCCATTTTTGGAATAAGTTCTAAGTAAGTCGACACTTGTTGAGTTTACTGACAATTTCGATGCATTTATAACCAGAAAATCAGTTTTTAGGTCTTCTTAAGTAGTGGATTCACTTAAAGGAACAATGGCTTACACTGCACTTACAAAGGACTTGGTATCACCAGGATGACACAGCTTCGAAGTTAGACTTGTGTATTATCCTTTTTCACACTGTACTGGCTCGAAGTGAGGGTTCAATTGTTAATGAATGACCAAAGAACAGCACTTA
Organism: Hermetia illucens; assembly: GCF_905115235.1. Classification (NCBI taxonomy): domain Eukaryota; kingdom Metazoa; phylum Arthropoda; class Insecta; order Diptera; family Stratiomyidae; genus Hermetia; species Hermetia illucens. The sequence continues at coordinate 11,968,510 of NC_051853.1, read as the reverse complement.
TCACCCGGAAAACATTCAGCATTAGACGTAATTTGGAAAAACAGACGTAGTTCAGAACACGTGGACTATGGAAATATTCAAAAAGCGACCGTAAACAAAACTGACGGTACCACGAGCGTCGTATGATAACGACTGAGCTTGCGCTCAGCAACCCAGGCTGTTATAAAGACGACAAAAGGGCAATGGAAGCGTTATTTGAGAACTTGTTCAGATTCTCACAGTTTCCATTGGGGAGTCTTCCGAACTTCTCTCTTGCCGGCTGCCTGCAATACGTTCCATACATATTCAACCTTTGAGTTTGAAACAGCATTAGCAAGTATCTACTATCTACAAACCAGCGCAGATTGTGAGTTAGGGGAAAGTGGAACCACATTTTGGACTGAATTTGTGTGATTCCGATTACTCACCCTACTCAAGCGAACGAGTGCTTACATCGAGGCAGAAATCGTTCAGAAAGTATCAACCATGATCCTGAAGGACAATAGCATTGTTCGGCTGAAAAACGTTATTATTTTCAAAGGAGACGAAAAACTGGGAACTGGATGCTTCGGGTATGAATGGTTTTCTGATTTTCTTATGTGAGGAACTTTGGGTGCATATTTCTTCCTGTATTTTCAGAATCCATGTGCATATCGAATACATCTAGTAGAGGCAGTTTTTACATATACATCTCATCCGCAGGTATCAAAAAAAGCTTTCAGTGAATGGGAGACAACACACAGTTCTTCCAAAACCAAAGAGAATTTTATAAAAATTTCCCTGACTTAGGTCGAAAAAACATTCTCGATCTGGATCAGATAGTAGACTATTGAGGGAGTGTTTGAGACTCAGCCAGCCACTGCAATTAAGAAGCAATGGCTCCTACTGCCCTTCCTGATATTTCTGGAAATGATATTGATGCAGCTCTTTCAAAGGCAGGCAATTGGAAACCTTCAAGAGTTGATAAGATACATATTGAAATCTTTTAAAAGGAATTATAATTGTATAATGAGGATCGACGATTACGTAGCCTACATAACGACGAAATATATGAGTGATACCATGACTGCCCGCTTGTGGATAAAATCCGGCTCGATAGGTTACGGTGGGCGGGTCACTTAATCCGTATGGATGAGGATGATCCCACCCGGAAAGTCTATAAGGGCAATATCAATGGTAGAAAAATCATCAGAAAAGTCATCAGATTGTTAATAAAGACTCATTCCAGTGTACTTGACCCTCCCCTGGACAAATCCCGCATCTACTCTAATGTTGAGCTAGATACATACATCCAGAAAGTCAACTCTGCCTTCGAAACTACAATTGACAAACACGCTCCAGTTAAAGAACCTGGTTACTACAAATACGGGTGCCTTTCGCCCGCAACCTTCCTCTTAGTCCGCGATAGAAACAGACTATTGCATCCCAGGAAACGATTATTTCACCAGTTACGGAGCAGATGCAACGCTGACTACTGCCTCCTCTCCGAGATCATCAAAGAACTATCCAGCAAAATCAATGGAGCTATTCGGTCCGAACTGAATGCATCTTACAAGAAACTCCCCAAATCCCTCAAACCTTGCCTACAAGTTTTCTCACTAATTATTAGATTTGCTGGAAGAAAATTTTCTCTTAACGTCAACCACAACCCGATAAAAATAGGTAACCTCCAGTGTCACTCCCCTGAGGAAATAAATCTCGGTTGCGTAAACTACTTTAGCTACTTGTTCAGAGCCAAATCGCCAGCGGACGCCATCTGGAACTCGGTGGTCGCCACTACTATCAACGATAAAAGGTTGCTCTTTTTCCATCAGCTGCCCGCCTAATATATTCACCTACCTTCCTAAAAGAAGTCGAACTTGCAATCTCCCGGTCCAACAATAAAAAATCTTCGGGCCCGAACGGCATCTCTAATTTTGTCCTTCGGAAGTGTGCGCCTACTATCAATGAACGTTTCGCCATCTTCTTCAACAACTGCCTGAACAACGGACACTTCCCGGTATCATGGAAATCAGCCCTCCTTATACCTATCCTTAAGAAGGGGTGCTCGGGCGATCTCAAAGATATGAGGCATATCTCTCTTCTCTCCAATATTGGAAAAATCTTCGAACGTATCCTACTAAGTCACCCCAATAGATACTACTCCCCTATCATTCCACTTAATCAATTCGGCTTTGAAAACCTCAGATCCACTGAGCAAGCAATCCTGTATCTGCAAGACCATATCCTCAATCACCTGAAAAATGGGCATTACACCGTATCCTGCACCCAAGACCTCGAAGAGGCATTTGATTCAGTTTTGGAAAGAGGGCTTGCTCTACAAACTAATTCAGTCCAATTGCCCCCTCCCTTTATTCAGAATCCTCGGAGACTTCATCTCCAACAGAACTTGCGACGTGCACTTCGATGGGCTTCGCTCCATCGACTTCCCGGTAAACTCAGGAGTCCCTCAGGGATCTATCTATTCTAGGCTCCAAACTTTTTAACATCTTCCTCCACGATATTTCCCTCCCTCCCGTAAAATTATTCCCCGCGCCAATGGCAACTCAGGCAGCTCATCACCCACCTTTTTCCCCCATCGACAATGCTCCTCCCGCACCAAGAGAGATCCTCTTCGCTGATACCACCATCCTATATGCGAGCGGTCTCATGTCTTCACTAGCCTCCCTATCTAAAACTCCTAACCAATAGGGTCATCGCTTATTTCAACCGTTAATTCCCTTAAGTCTGAAGTTATTTGGTTCAGAAACACCAGCAGGAAATGCCACTGGCGCACAGTGCCAGAAAGAAAAAACCTGCATTTACGCATTGCCAACCACACGCTCAAGCCGAAACCAAACATTAAATACCTGGGAATCTCTTTCAACAACAAACTTAAATTCAACCCTCATGTCAGATCTGTTATTGCCAATGCCTCTAAGGTCTCAGCTGCCTTACAAAAACCACCTCTCATCCCGGGCCCTGTTCCCTGCCACCAAAAAAACCTTTTATACAAAACTCTTATTCGTCCAATCCTGACCGATGCTGGGGCTACCATGTCAACTAACGTAGCAGAAGCCCTCCAATGTTTCGAAAGGATGATACTCAGGAAATGCACGGCGAAATACAGAACGCCAAACCTAAAATTTCATAAAAACTTTGTCCTGAACGACCTCTTCGGGGGTTTGCTCCATAATTCCGCACATGATCAAGCTGTCGCGCGTCAGACTGAAAAAAGTGCCCCACCCTAACCCACTGACAAAAAAACTTGCCAAACGCAATGCATTGTTACGCGAGCAGAGGTACTACGTGTCAGGGCTGGCTCTTCCCTTGGACAGTAATTCTCCCCTCAACCATCACGCCTCCTATCCCTCCTTCATCCACTCCTTTTATCAAAGCTCCTCCCCGGACTTTCAAAGAGGCTAACCGCTAGGGACAATGTTCCGGCAGTCAATCCGTAGAATAATGTAACTCACAGTATGTGTGAGCGTTCACAGTTCCCACCTTTCCACCAAATTCGGTGTCAATTACAGTAAACCTTTCCGAGAAAAATGCGTGTGACAGACAGAAAGACTGTAAACCGATTTTGTTTTACACAAAACCTTAAAAACTATTGTAGAGGTCTTGTCCTAAAATTTGTGAGAGAATTAAAGGCAGTTAACCTGACCGAACGTCGGTAAGACCAGTATATTGGGCCCGCCGCTGAAAAGAAGTGAAATTGAATAGAAAGTCAGCAAAGCGGAAAAATGTTACGAAGCAGTAAAAGTAACACCAAACACGTCAACGTTGGTCAACCCCTTGCCATAATAGCCTTGTCCAATCCCGGCCCATCAACGGGCAATCCAAAAAAAGGACCACCACGGATGATCCGGAAAGGAAGTGATGGAGTTATATCTTTGATCGTAAGTTGTAATTTTTCACCAAGTCGTAACTTAATAATCGCGTAATCATATAACGACTCGTTCGATCCCCAACCCACCCGAGAAAAATGGAGAAGATGAAACAAACCATTAGGCAACTGATCAGGGCGGTAACTGTGCAAATCATCCAAGTAAAAAAATTAAAAGCTAGGTTATCCTGAATATAAACTCGGTGTCCAGCTTCAGATTCAGTGCCTCAATTGGAACTTGCAGCCCTTAAAACGGAAAAAGATCTGGAGGAGATTAGGAAACTCCCAGATTTCGTTAGCGACTTGCAAATCTTCGACGGGAACCCGGTGCATTACATATTCTGGGTTTATAGTTTCGAGACAATTTGACAGGACTATCAGATAGTCGACAACAAAATTATTTATTTAGAACTATATTACGCGACATTAGCCAAAAAATAAGGGGTCCAGCGGGTGCGGCCCCTATATCCTGCAACATCTTCAAAGACGATTAGGCCTGCATGAAAACAATGCCTATCGCTTTATTACGTTGGCAAGTGATATGTTCGGACATTGGAGGATCAATTCCAATAGTCGAAGGAAACAAGAGCGTTGATGAGTTCTATGCTGCCATCAACCACCAACTATCATTACTCATTAATAAATCGAAAATAGAGGACTAATTCCAAACTTTTTTATACAAGATTTGAAGGGCGATTTATCTAACCTGTTGGTTATTCTGAAAGCTCAAATTCTTCCAGAAGCATATACTTCTCGTCTGGAAATCCAAAATTTAAACCTTAGACACATCCAGATCCACCAGGTAAATTTTTCAAGCAGAATTTCATCCCTTGCTAATTAGTCCTTTTTCCATGCTCTGGCAAACTATATACGAGGCCTTTCGTGGCCATGCGACATGGAAGTCTTGGAAGGGAACTTCAAAATTATTTGTACAATCAATCTGCAAGACTTCAACCATATCATGAAGGACATGAGGCCCAAAATTGAGCATCATGTGAACAAATCCAGTATCATAATGCCATAACTACGAATTATATTCAACGTAAATACGCCTACAGTTCGGACCAAAGCTTGGCCGGAGCTGCTTCTATCTTAACAGATAGACTCCTTCTTGTAGATAAAAGGAATTGGAAGGAGCAAATCATATTTGTGCAATGAACAATGATGATACAGTTGATACAGTTTATTCAACTATCATAAAATTTAATTACTCAAAAATACGTAAATTCTTACTAAAGCGGTTCAAGAGCACACACATAACAAATCCTGGAACGTCGTTCTTACCAAGAACAAAGGAAACTATCTGCAATGGCGCAAGGAAGACGAAAGTGCTAGCGTAGTTTTTTGAGCCTCAGGTCAGCATTCCCCCACCACGCAACTACCCGGCGATTTAACAGTTAAATCCTTCGCTTATGAAAATACAGATAAATTGACTGCTTTCGCTACCTCGAATCCATCCAACAAACTGTTTAACAAGACAAGCTTTCTGAGCTTATGTCAACTTATGGAATTTAATAAAAATCTCAATCAACTGGTCCAGATGAAATCTCTAATTTTGTCATTAAAAACCTACTTATGACCTCAATGAAGTCTTTAATAACTTCATCAAAAATAGCAACTTTCCCAGCAACTAGCTAAGATAATTGTCATAAGGAAAAAGATAAATCCCACCAGCCGCAAAACTTCAGGCCCATCTCTCTATTATCTAATTTGCGAAAGCTTTTCAAGAAAGCGGGAACTGTAGATTTGATCCGTCACTGCGACCTCAAAAGAATAGGTCTATGCACTAGAACGAAGCTCTCATAAGGCCCATTATTTGTTACGACACCCTTACGTGGATCAGTTGCCGCCGCTGCTGCATGTTTGTTCAGGTCCGTGCTGCCAAACTTAGTCCACTTTCCCTTCGAAAACAACCACTATTCCTCCAACAAACCAACTTCATAGCACAAGCCCACTCACTCTATTCACATCCTCTATCCTACGCACCCATCGTAAGAAATGCTGCTCATCCCCAGATCTCTTTTGACTTAAACTTAGAAATCCAAGTTCTCTTCAACACGGCCTCCTCACAACTAGCCACACAAATCAGGTTCTTCCTTTCCATATACAATACCGTATTTTCTCCAATGGAGAAGCGTCTAGCCCGTCTGACCCTTCTCTGTCAGGTTTGCCCTAACAATGTCCTCTACAAAACGGAAACGACAAGAATTGATGAACTTTCTATCCACACACAAACCTAACTTCCTCTTCGTTAATTAAACTAAATTAAATCACAGACATAAATTCCTCATTCCCAATTATTCCACATTCCGCTCAGATCGAATAGCCGGTAGCCATTTTGGTAGCAATTCCTCTTCAAGCTCAACAAATTTTCATTTCCGCCACAATCGCTTCTTCCGTTGAAATAACTATCATCTCCGTTTCCACCCACCCATCTGTCATATTCCTTGCTCGCCTCAACTGTCCTAGCTAATCCTTAGACCCAGCTAATATTACACACCTAGCCTACTACCTCAGGAACCTCCTAATAACACACAACAAGCGTTCCTCCCCCGTACTATTGGCGTCAACCAAACACAATTGATGGTACAATACCACCATAAATCCGAACGGCAATAGGTTGGCCAACTGATACACCCAAAATTCCCTGTCACCCCTTTCCACGAATCGGCTGTCTTTTCACCGTTCGAACATGTTATCCTATATCAGTCTCTTCCTGGTAAACAACAACCTTCTTGCTTTACTTACTTACTTACTCCTCTAGACCTTCCAACCATCCCTCCCCTCAGTGACCACTATGCTGTAGTGCAGCTCATCAACACTTTTGAACGGTTACCCAAAACCCAACCTAAACTGCTTCTTAACAATGCTGCCACTATTTGAAACCTCGATAGCCAGCGACTGGCGAAAAAATTGTCATCCTTCCCACTTCCCCATTACTATCCCAGATCAACTCTACTGTACAAAAGTACGCAGAGATCATCGATGATTTCTTGCTTCAAGACCCCTAAACTAACATTAAATAGTCACTCCCCTTCCCCAAATCCTTTAGGAGAATGTCACCTTGCGTCGCCAACTCCACCGCCATAGATACTCCTCGCAGCTAAGCCGCCTTAAATCTCGTATGTACCACCTTACCCAACACATTTAATTCGAAATCCATTTCTGACCGATACTGGCTCAACGGTGCGGCAGTGCGTCCAATATCTTACAGTCTTGCTCTCTACACTTCCTAATCTCTCAACTGAACTTACAGCTCAAGTTTTTTCCCTCATTGTAGCCGTCACCCCCACACAGTAGAATCCAGAATAAAGTTCCACAACAACAAGAAATCCACCGATCCTGACCCCGGAAGATCCCGCTCACTGTTCTAAAGAAGTGTGCTAAGACTCTTAGGCTCTTCCCATTCCATCTTCCAAACTCATGCATCCATACAACCAATGTCCATGTGCACCAACTTTACCAACAACATACCTACCACTGCATGCCTCCTTCATATATAGAAGGCTGATATATACAATTCCCTCAAATTTCACACTCCCCCCCCCCCCCCCTCCCCTTTGGCAGATTAATCCTAAGTAAAATTTCCAGTCGTGAATCTCACCTCCGCATTTTCGACTCCCAGTCACAACCACATGCTCCTCCAGCAGGCGTACCATAGACAGATTACCGGCTAAAGCACCTCCCCCCCCGGAGCGTCTAGGATTCTGGCCCAGAACTGTTCAGCACATTACCTCAGGCCAGACCTTTTCAGTATAGGAGCGAAATCCATTGTATTCAGGGAACCTCAGCATCTCTCCTATCTATCTTTTCCTCAATTACGGTGTTCGGGGACGCAAGGCACCCTTTCACCGAAAGGTGATGACGATGGCGCTCCCGCCTTCTTCAGAAGAAAAAAGTGTGGCAGGCATCATCCACCGTGACTTTGCAAATATATGCAGTCGAGCGACCATTATTTTCCGATTGTTTGCAGGTAAAATTGAAAATACTTGTGTACCTGAGCAGCTGAGTTAGGTAATAGTCAACCTCCCCGTGCTTTTAATTGAACCACGACCGCAGATCCTTTATGAGATACGCAGTCCATCTACCTCACGATTCTCTTTCCCAAGGTTGCTGCCATGCGCAGATAGTACGGGTTGTTTCTTCATTCTTCCGCTCGACGAGCGGAATACCTCCCGCAATCACTATTAGAGCTGGCTGGATAATCTCTTTTTATTACCTCTTCCACCTCTTCCTTATTAATGAGGCAACCTTATTTCATGGGTTCTCGTTGGAAACCACTACTTTCGTGCCTAGAATGCTTTGGAGTGTCTCGCAAATTGTACTCTTCTTATAGCTCTTGGACCAAAGCTCAACAAGTGCATATATTGCCGGTTCGAGTCCGCTGGGTAGATTTGATATCTACCCCAACGTCTTCTGGTTTGACGTTGTTGTGGACTTTTTGAAGGACTTCTGCGAAAGGTTCGGTTTGATGAGAATGACCTCTGGCCGTGGTTTGCCCCTTCTCTTTCTTTTCGAGTTTGCTACAGTGGAGCTACTGCTGTCATTATTCAACTTAGGTTGTTGTTACTGAGCATTCTCGACGATGCTTGGCCCGCTTGGTTACCACTTTGCGGAATTCTTCTTGCTGCGTCCTCGTCGGCAAAGCCACTTTGTTTTCACCTCGCCTAATTTTGTCGATCATTTGCTCTCCCTCTGGTGGGCTGAGGGGACTGCACTTTGCGCAACATGTGGCTGCGATGTGGCTTTTCGTCAACTCGTCTTCGGTTGTCTTCCAGGAGTTTCGCTGGTGTGTAATAAGATCTAGCAGTTTCTCCAACTCCGTTATTCCATTTTTGACATCCATGAAGATGGTAGCAGCCTTCATTTTCCGTGGGACCACTCCGCGCTTCTTGAGATGTGTCTATGGATCTACTCTTGTCTTTTAGATGGTATTCACCCTCCCTGGAGAGATTGCGCCTGATTGCGGAGTTCGTTACCCCTTTTTCCGGACAAAGGGCGGCGATCAGATGCTAGTCAGGAGTCCATCTCAACGGAGCATGAACTCCCAACTTAATGGTGTCACAGCTTTGAACGTGTTATACTTGCAGTCCTGCCAAAGTTATTATTGGGACGCAATCCTTCGGAAAATTGTTAGCTCCTTATATAAGGGAGGACAATTCTGTCGCCTATATTACGATGGTGGGTCGCTTAATTCGTATGGGTAAGGATAATCCAGTTCGGAAGGGCTATGGAAAGAAAAGAAAATGTAGCAGACTCTGCTCCAGATGGAGCGATCACGTAGGTCAGGACGCTAGATAGATTTTAAGTATATCGAATTGGTGGACCTCGACGGGATATCTGAATTTCTTTATTAACGCAGGACTTGAAGGGATACCGATTGTTGCGCCGTTGATGATGATGGCTAAGAAGCACTATAGCAACTACGCTCTAATACAGGATCTAGTTGTTATGATCAAATGTGGAGCCCTGGGTGTACCGGGGGCATATTCGCGGTCAACAAGGAGGAAGCATGCAGGTAATTTGGGACTCCTCTTGTGAAAAACCAAGAGCTTGCATAATTCTTAAACGTAATTTAAATACATATGTCTTTCAGAGTTCTTAACCAGGGACCTTGTGGCTATCCAAGTCTCATTGGAAACCGGGAGGAGCACTCGAGAGGCAGTTGTAGCATCGGGATACTTCCTAGGAGACGAAATCCAGGCTCCACCGGAACAAGTCGCAAAACTGACGAAGTATTGCGAGGAGAGGGCGTTACCACTTCTTCTCGGCTGCGATGCCAACGCCCACCACGAAGTCTGCGGAAGCAGCGACACCAACCGTAGAGGTGAGTACCTTCTTGAATTTATTCTTAGCAATAAGTTAGAAATATACAACGTAGGGAACACTCCAACATTCGTGACCAGCACCAGACAGGAAGTACTAGATATAATTCTAGGAAATACCCTAATGAACGCAATGGTCAGGAATTGAAGGGTGTCGGATGAATTCTCTATGTCTGATCACAGGATAATCAGATTCCACATTAAGGGTAACTCCGGAATAGAAAGAATAATAAGGAATCCCAAGAGAACGGATTGGGAATCCTACACAACGCACTTGAGCAACAACATTGCTCACCTTCAAGAGGCGGTGACATCAGGAGCGAACTGGAATTAGAAACGGTGGTGGAAAACCTCAACACAATCGTCATTGACACATATGAGGTCAGCTGTCCGGCTAAGACATTCAAGTCATCAAGGGATATGCCATGGTGGAACAAGAACCTGGCCAGAATGAGAACAAAGGCACGGAAACTCATCAACCGGGCAAAACAAACCGGGGACTGGCAGAGGTATAAAAATGTACTGACTACGTATAGCAACGCGATCAGGGAAGCAAAACGGAACAGCTTCAGGGAATTCTGTGAAGGGATCGAACAGATCACAGAACCAACCAGGCTGTATAAGGCTGTAGTCAAATACGGGGGAATATCCTGTCTGCTTGAAAAAGGAAGATGGGACATTTACTGAGAATGAGGAGGACAGGTTACACCTGCTTCTCAGAACTCATTCCCTGGGGTCCTCCCCCACGGTGGCGAACTCAACACACAAGCCAGGGAATTACATAAGCTCAAAAGGCTGGCTTGCGTATGTATCTGTGGGGCAATGAGGACGTGCCCAATGGCATCCCTGGAGGTTCTTCTGTGATTAACCCCTCTCCATCTGCATATACAGATGCAGGCAAGGAGGACAATATTCAGGATGGCCGGTAGTATGAGTGAGGCGGGGAGCTGCCTAAATCGAAGGAAAATTGCTATTCTTTCTAGGCGGCATCCCGAAATACTGATAGCAAGGGATAACATGACAACGAGGTTTCACTTCGATAAGAAGTTTGAAACACGTTGGAGTAACAAGGCAAACTGGGAGAGCGTGGCTGCGACGTACGGCTTAAACCAGCAACTGATTACTTATCACACTGACGGATCCCTCACCGCAGAGGGAGCGGGTGCCGGTGTCATTGGTCCAAGGAAAATGTACTTTGAGCCAATGGGCACTAGCATATTCCAGGCGGAAATATACGCCATAGACAAATGTGCCTCCTTTAATCTGCAAAGGAACTCCGGGGGCAGAACATAGCTATTCTCACCGATAACCAAGCAGCGATCAAGGCACTTAGGTCCAACCAGGTGAACTCCAAACTGGTATAGGAATGCCTTGAGAGACTGAATACACTCGGCTCGTCCAACAAGGTCTGGATACTTTGGGTTTCAGGCCATGCTGGGTTGGAAGGCAACGAGGTAGCGGATGAACTAGCCAAGAAGGGAGCAGGGATGCCTTTACAAGGGCTAGAACCTTTCTGTGGAATCGGAAACGGTTTCATGGCTATGAATCTAAGGAATGAAGAGGAACGGTGGAGGGAACTATACTGGGCGGGCCTAGCAGGGATGGAGCAGTCCAGGGTGCTTATTGGGTGATACAAACCCATACGCACAAAGGATTGCTTAAACCTCACCAAAAAGAACCTTCGAATCATGGTGGGAATTTGCACTGGTCATTGTCGGTTGAACTATCACCTAGGGGAGCTAGGGATATCTATGAACACTGCCTGCAGGTTTTGTGAGGAGGATGACGAAACTTCTATAAACGTCCTGGGACAGTGTCCAGCACTTGTGCAAAGTAGGTCGATACATCTGGGAGAACACTTAATACCAGATGCAAAGCTGAAAGATCTGGAAGTAGGGAAGATACTAAAGTTCCTAACGGTTATAGGCCTGCTTGAGATACTATGATCAATAGCTACATTATAACCAGTAAAAGGGGCACAATAGTTCTTCAGTAAAAGTGAAAATTCATAGTTGCTGTAAAGAAACCCTTCTCGCTGCCCCCCACCCTCGAAGCCTACAGAATAGTAGAGGGATTATCGTTGAATACAATCGGTATTGCAGATCTATTTTAATTTGATATGATATTAATCTATTATTCTTCTAGTGAAAGTGCAGTGACCAAGCAAAATAGTAGGACAGCAGATTATTTGGCAATTAAACATGTTAGTTTCGTGCAGAATGCAAGATTTTAGTCACGAACCTGGCATTGATTGGTTAATTTTCCAAACGAGCTTTATATTTAAATCTGAACATTTTCTACCATTACCGGAAACAAAGTCGTTGGATCAGTGTGTGACATTAAAAGTTAGAAAATTGTGGAAATGAGGGCTGTCGGCACGTTTTGGATTGTAGCTTTTAGCCTTCTTGCCGTTTGGTATTATTCAGTTTGCTTGGCAAAGGTTTGATAATATTAAATATTATTTTAATTCAATTTTAATCTGGATCCTTGGCTTTGTTAAAAATTATATTTTATATTTATTTTTCATAGCCAAAAATGCATAACTTCAGAGTGACCAGAATTGAGTGTGAGGATCTAGATCCAAGGGTGGTTTACAACTACACCTGTACAACTCGCAACATTAGCCGCACCCTTAGGGCCCACAATATCAGAATAACATTCTATCCGAATATGACGTTTAATGATATGCACGTAGGTTTCAAGCATTTTTCATAGCACATTCCCCAATTCGACCTTATCCTGCAGGTCCAAATAAATTACAACCACAAGGTGAACAATGTTTACCGCAGATCGCTCATCAATATGGAGGAAGACTTTTGTGGATTTTTGGCTGGAACTTCAAGAAGCGTATTACTGAAGAAACTATGGGCATTTGTGAAGAGAAGTAGCAACTTGCCTGACTCTTGCCCGATTGTTGTAAGTAAGAGCGTTATTAACTGCAATTTAAATCAGCAAAGCTCCTCTGGTAATAATTTTTTCCTCCAGGGATTTGTGAATGTTACTGATCTGGTTTTTGAAGATACTTTCCTTCCATCAGCGTTACCGGCGGGGGAAGCAAGGATCGATATACATGTTCGTAATGGTACAAAGCGTATTTCAATGGTAATGGCGAAGTTTTTCATTGAAATCAAACCCAAGGGTTTTTAATACTATGCAACGCTTTTTTATTTGAAATACTGTAATAATATTGACTCATCATTAAAAGATTGTTTTGAATTTTTGAGACTCTGAAATCTCTCGAAGATGGGATGGTTACTCTTAATGGCTTTTAGTAATCATGAGTGACAAGTTACCTAAAATGTTGAAAAAAACAACTTTATGGTAAGGGTAAAAAGGCTTGAAGGCTAAGGGTCCTTAATTGGAATGAGTTGGCGAAACTGGGCTCTCTTAGAAACCTAGACGGCCATTTCACTAACTTCAGAGTTGAGTTAGGGCAGAGCTTCTTGAAAGTATAGTATCCGGGAGAATAGGTGATTGAATTAGAAGAGAGAGAATTAAAGAGCCGTTTAAAGCCTTTAACACGTATTTTTTTTATTTTTTTTAAGACAAACTGGAACATAGATGGCATTTATCCAGCAATTCTAAAGGAAGGTATCATCTAGAGTGACTTCTAGGAAATACCTTTTCGACAAGTCTTGGTCTGGACTATGTAACTACCCCTCGGCGGAAGGTTAAATCCGGGAAAGGATGATTATTTAAACCTAGAGAACTCCAGACATGCTTAATACCTTTTTCGTTGAAATGTCTAGGGACACCAGTTGATCGTCATATAGGTGAGAAGACCAGTGTGGAAAGTTTGCCCTCCATTTTTCGGTTTCCTAGATAGAGGAGGAAACTCTGAAAGGCAAATAGGCGATGATATCGCCACTTCGGTGGTGTGTGAACAGTCATAACTGTCATTACACGCTGAAGCATATGCGGATGACCTGGTAGCGCTGGCTGCTGATCGAGGCCTTAGAACGGCGTACAAAATTATACAAAGTGCTTTTAACTTTGTATCGACTGTGCGATGCCCAAGATGGTTGGGGGGTCAGTTTCACGAGCTCGACGTCGTGCCCCGCGTTCCAACCCCGGCCATAGTCATGGATGTTTGTGATTGTCTAAAGGAGCTAGTACAATGGGCCTACTAAAGGTCTGAGCGCTGGAAATACGGTTCCCCCTCTTTAAAAAAATAACTTTATATCCAGGATCATTCTTAGGTATTTTGCCTCACTTTATAATTGGTGTTGCTCACAAAAACAATGATTAGAGGTTAACCTCATCCAGGCAAAAGCCTGGTCTCCACCGCGGTGATTGTACCAGTTCTTAAATTACTTGCAGAAATTTTGTCGATCTTTGCACAAGTCGCCCTGGTACCTGCCCCCCAAGACAGCTTCGTGGTCATTAGATCCAGTGCTAGAAACTAAAATTATGAATGTTAACGAGGTTCAGGTCAAAGCATTCGATTTACTATCGCTAACGGCTGACCTGAAAGTGATTTCAGAGCAGGTAGAATGCCTCGGGAGAATTTGTATAAGGCTAAATAAGCAGGAGATCCTGGTAAGTACATATTTTAAGGGTATTTCAGTAGCGTCTGCCAGAGAGGTTCTGGGGCTTCATAAGAGTACCTATGATTGCTGGTCCACATCAACAGGTGGTGAAGCCAAGCGAGACATGCTAGCGTGGATCAGTACTGAGTGGCTCCCAGCGGAGTGTGTTTTCGCAATGAGTGTCATGGAACTTGCCAAAAGGACAAAATGAGGAGGACAACAATTATTTCCAAGAAATGGAATCGGATACGGAATTGACAGACAGATAACGCCAATCGATAGATAGTTTTCTTGGCCAGGTGGAAAAGGTACAAGGTGATCAAGTGTAGATCAAAGCCCGGAAGCAGGAGATAAAAATTGAATGGAAGGACCTAGTTGGGATTACATAGAAAGATGTCTGTATTGCGCTAAACGAATAACGCAATACAATGCATGAAGAAGGCATATGGGGGTGCCCAGGCCGCTATTGTTACTTTCCCGGTGGAATTAACGGTTAAGTTAATTACCGCGGTTTAGGTTGTGTGTCTCCTCTGGGAGCAGGTATCCCTAAAGAGAAATAAATGAATGAAAAAAACAGTACCTTTCCTACAACAATGAATTTTTATACAAAGGATACATGTTTTTCCTCGGGAGCGACTTATTCCTTTTGGTGGTCAATGGGTAGAATAGGTCCCAGGACGAAACGCGGATTGGCACCCACGATGGAGCATAAAACTTGGAAAACGCCTGCTGAATCAATACTAACAGCTCTACTACCAAACCCTATCTCTACCTTCACGTGGTGACCGCTGGGACTTCTTTCTTAACAAAAATCTGCAGACGGAGAAGGATGTGGGCGAGTCTCCCGCGCCTAAAAACGGGGCAAATTGTACTAACAGGTTCTCCAGGTTGGAAGTTGGGTAGGGCTGACAACCCTACATGAAAAACCAAAGTTACGAAGCCACAGAAAGAGCCTCGGACAGGATGGACTTTACAAGGACGAACCTGACAACGACAACGAGTCCATTCGACACCAACAACGGTCTACGGAAAGGGGATGACCTATCATGTGTCCTCTTTAACTTGGCCCTGGGGAAAGGGATCCGTGATGCTGAGGTAAATGCAAGGGGTACGATCCTCTTTAAGTCCATCCAACTACTGGCCTATGCTGACGATATCGACATCATGGGAAGAACGACCTGAGACGTGCAAACTGCCTTCATCTAGATCGAGCAGGCGCGCGAGATCTTGGACTGCACATAAATGAAGGCAAGACAAAATATATGGTGGCAACGTCAGCACCAAAAACCAACCAACCAACAACATCAAATCGAGCTGGTCAAACGGGAAAAATAAAGATAGGAGACTACAACTTTGAGACCGTTGATAATTTCTCCTATCTAGGGTCCGAAATCACAACCGATAACAGCTACAACGATGAAATCCGCGCACGGTGGTTGGCAGCCAACGGGGCCTATTTCAATTTACAAAAACTGTTTCGCTCGAAACGTCTTACTATAGGGTCAAAGCTCTTACTGTATAAGATGATGATCTTGCCAGTCCAAGAAAAATTGCGAACTCTTGGCCGCGTTCGAGAGAAAAATCCTCCGAAGAATTTTTGCCCCCCAACATGAGGATGGACGATTCCATAGCCTACATATCGACGAAATCTATGAGCGATACAACGACGAGGTTACGGTGGAGGGGTCACTTAATCCGTTGGGGGGGTAACTTAGTCCGTATGGGTGAGGATGATCCAGTCTGGAAAGTCTGTTGGGGCAATATCTATGATAGAAAAAGAAGACGAGGCAGACTCTGCCTGAGTTGGAGCAATGGCGTAGGTCAGGACGCCAGACAGCTTTTAGGGATATCGAATTGGTGGACCTCGGCGCAAAACCGGGATATCTGGAGTTCCTTATTAAGGCAGACTTAGACCGAACACCGGTGGTCGCGCTGTTGATGATGAGATGTCCGCCATATAGGACCCGCGAGGTACCTCACGACCCGCTACAAACTCCTCCAGAGTCGAATGCAGACGTGGCGGGAATCTGCGAGCTATATCGACATTACGGTCGAGCTTCGTAGTTGAAGTGCATGTTTGTGGAGTGTAAGCCCAGAATGAGGAGGACTAGGAAAGTGAGATGTAGTTTCCGTGCAATTGGTCTGGTGTCGCCATCAGAATATCGGAAAGTTCATTGCAGGCTTAATGTAAAGTAATCGGAATTGCTACATCCAGTTGCGCCTTGGGGCAAACATGATCTCTTGGGCGCTTCTAACAAAAAAGACGCACCTACGATGGAAAGTGACAAATGACAACAAGACGTCATCTCGATACTGGGTATTACCGAGGAGGAACTATGAGAGACCTTTAGGGATAATAATGTTCCGGGATTGGACAGAATTCCTCAAGTTGGCAGCTAAGACCAGACCCAACTGACGCTTAGCCATACTTGAATCGCGATTGGTGGAAGTAATGCTTCCACACAGTGGTTTCTGCTAGAAAAGTTTCAAACACCATCTGGTGTACTTTTTTTCATAATACCTTGTCTTTTAGAAACTATAAAATGTTGGAGAAGGAAGTATACAATAGGCTGCTTTATTTCATCGAGCTAGTGACTACAGTCTATCGGAAAGGCAGTATAGGTTTTGGCAAGCCCACCCTACCGTCAATGTAATAGTAATGGTCGTGAATTGGCTCTGTCAGCGTTGGATGTTAGTAAATGGTGTACGATGGTGACACTGGTTATGAGAAATACCTTTAATTCGCCAACTGGGGATTGATTGGCTAAATCGGCTGTTCCTAGTTAGTTAGCTCGATTAATTGAGATTTCTCTTTCTAAAAGACTTCTTTAGCACGAGACGAACGACGGACTGAAAGGATATGCTGTGACAGCAAGTATTTCCCAGAATTCTTTTTTGAAACCATTACTTTGATCATGTATGATGCCCTAGCGGTGGTTGTAGTGCTTACCCGACGACGTGGAACTATATGGGAAAAACAGCCTGCCCGATTTCGGTATGAAAACCACTCGTGCTCGTCTCCAAGATTGTGTGTGTGTATCCCAAAGAGATTCAGCGCCGGTAAATCTCGCGACAAACCACGGCACAACCCTTTCTTGTTACTTTTGTAGCATAACTGGCATTATGCCATCTGGACCCGGCGGTCATATGTAGAGAAGCTGCCGATCTTATCCTCGGTAATTACCGATTTGATACTCTTGCACTCTGCAAACCGTCCTAGCAAGGCTCTGACACACAGTCCTCCTCGCTGGCGGTAAAGTGCGTCTGAACCAGCAGCTTCAACGTTTCAATAGAAAATTCCTTACAGGAGCTTTGCGACTTTTTAATAAAGGATGGGTTTCTATGTCCCTTGGACAGAATCTTACTAAGCCTTGCAGATTTTCTGGTGCTTTCGATGTTCCTACGATACTCCAACCAAGACCGCCTTTTAGGGGTCTTAATGGCCAATTAGTACTTCTTAACGCAGTTCTCTCTTCTTGTGGCAGTCAATAGTTATGCCTGTAGTAGATGTTGAAGACCTCCTTGGTTAGCTCGAATATCATTTCCAGAGCACCGACCTTTGACTTCAGTTCGTTTGTTGTGCCAATTTTGTCAATTTGGACACCTCTGCGGCGTGATCTAGACTGAATAGCATTCAATTATGATCTGAGAATCATCTCAGGTCAGTCACTGTTCAGTTCTCCACCCTAAGAATCCTATTGTCGGTTAGTAGGGTGATATCAAGGACTTCATCCCAACCGTCATAGTTCTCCGAGCTGGGAAAACGGAAGGTGTGCTGCCTCTGTTACACACCGATTGATTTATATTAATAATAAAATCATAGAATGACCTACCTTTTTCATTGATTTCCTGTCCAAAGCATACGCTTTGCATTGGTGTCGCACTCTATCAACAGGTTGACCTTCTTTGTTGCTATGGGGCACGTCAAATCTTGCAGTTCTTCTGGCGGAGCTGATTGGTCTTGATCCATGTAAGCCGAGGAAATATAACGTCCTGTGCTCCAGTCTGCAGCGTACAGACTCTTCCTCGCGAGGATATATGCTCTAGGTCTGCTCTGATCAGCGTCTCCTGTGCTGTGGAACAGATTATAGTATTTATTTTGGAGCCCTTTGATGGTTCGGTAACCTCCGTTTTAAGGCTTCTGTAATAGTGCGATGTCGATGTCTTCCTCTAGAAGGAAGATTTGTGTTTTTGTTCGACCTTGTCTTGAGATTGATTGTATGTGAGAGCGGTTGGTTTCACCTTCTGCTCGTTTGCCAGCCGTTTGCTGTTATATTCCTCAAAAATCGAATAGCATTTAGCGGGGCCCTTTTTATCCCGCTCGTTGACAGTAGCAGTTCCCTTATTCATAGCAATTTGGCTGAAAATATACATATACATGGCCTTCTGATATTGCACAGTGGTGCTACGATTGTACTGATCACGACGGTTACTGTCTCCTAGCCTTAGTGTTGGCACCGGGAGACGCTGTACTCACTTTGGCTTGCCGGCCGTGATGCAGTAGGTGAATGCTCCAAAGGTCTAGTCAGGGCGATCAGACCCGAGTCTGCACGGGGACTCATTTGAAGTGGCAAATTGGTCACGAAACCTTACCAGGGGTATAGCACAGTCCCTCAACCAGAGAAGGCGTATCCGTCCGAGGTGGCTGCGGACTTCCGAAAAATCCCTCGAAATGAACTGCACTGAAGATGACTGCACCGGTGGGAAAATTCCAGAGATGGTCGCTGGAAATATGCACTGATCCCGCGATCAATGAATAACGTCGTTTTTTACCGGACATGGCGATTATAGGAAATATTGCATCACTTCAGACTGGACAAGTCTCCCAAGAGTCCCGAATCGGGGCTACACCTGAGCCCATTATGTTTCAATGTTCGACATTTTTGGATGAAAGAAGGAGGTTAAGCGAAGCAATCAACTTAGTTATCGGACCATTATC
The DNA here is from genome assembly GCF_905115235.1 of Hermetia illucens. NCBI lineage: Eukaryota > Metazoa > Arthropoda > Insecta > Diptera > Stratiomyidae > Hermetia > Hermetia illucens. Next base: position 11,949,370 of record NC_051853.1, on the reverse strand, counting down.
TCGTGGTTCTTGAAATAGGAAGAAAAGTGAAACACTGCAAATGGAATAGTAACTGCTATAAAAGGGAAGCTCGGAAAATTAGATGGTGCCCAGAAAGCGCCACGGATAGATGAGTTGAGCATGCTAGTGTAGACCACAGTCCTTCCTGCGAAGTAATACTTCATGGTAGTCCCGCGAGAATAGGCGGTGGCAGTTTTAGTGGGTTTATGTCTTTTCCAAAACTGCCCCCCCCCCCTCCCCTTAATTCCCTCCTCCATCCAAACTTCCAGGACAGTAATCATGTGTCTGAATCGCTCGTGGTTGAAAATATTACGAATCCAAGGCTAATAAGGTTCTTGGCCTGAGTCTTAAATCGAAAATTTCTTCACTGGGACGATATTGCATTTAGGTTGATATTGATTTATGTGCAATTACAGATAAAAATAATTACAGAGTTAATTACTTGGCAATTAAATACGTTTGTGTCGTGCTGAATGCAACAACAAACCATTGAGTTTTAGTCAAAAAAGATTTCCGTCACGAAAGTTGGCACGGATTGGTTAGTTTTTTCGAGCTTGTTTTATATCTGAATCTAAACATTTACCATAAATACCACAAAAATAAAGATTGCACATCAGTTGGAGACATTAAAATTTCTAAAATTGTGAAAAATGAGAACAGTTGACATGTTTGGGGTTCTAGCTTTCAGCCTTTACCTCGTTTGGTGCTATTCAATTTGCTTTGCGAAGGTTTGTGAATATTACTACAAGTCAGGCGCACCCAATTTTAAACTCAAAACAGATTCCTGATCTTATTAGAAATTATATTTCTGCTTTCCCACAGCCAAGTACGTATAATTTCAGAGTGACCAGGATTCAGTGCGAGAATCTTGATCCAAGGGTGTCTTACAACCACAGCTGTTCAACCCGGAACCTCAACCGGACTCTGAAGGCACATAATATCAGAATAGCTTTCTACCCCAATATATCCTTCAATGATATACACGTAAATTCTTCCATTAACCGTTTAAACCCTTCCCAAATACCAAAACTTCTATTCCAGGTTCAAATAAATTACAACCTAAAAGTGAACAATCTCTACCGGAGGTCCTTCATAAATATGGAGGAGGACTTTTGTGGATTTACGTCAGGAACTTCAAAGAGCTATTTAATAAAAATACTGTGGCCATTTTTAAAGAGAAGCAGCAACTTGCCTGATACCTGTCCGCTCATTGTAAGCAGGAATCCTACTCACTATATCAGTAAAGCTTCTCTGGCAATAATTATCTTTTCCAGGGTTATGTGAATATAACAGATCTTGTATTTGAAGACACCTATCTTCCACCAGCATTACCGGAAGGGGAAGCAAGGATCGATATACATGTTCGTAATGGTCCAAAGCGGATTTCAATGATAATGGTGAAGTTTTTTGTTGAAATCAAAGCCAAGGGTGCTGCCAAATTGGATTTTTAATAGAGGCAACATTAAAGGGTCTTGAAGATTTTTTGAGACTTGGGAATTTTTGATAACAATAAAAGATACGGAGTTTTAAATAAAACACTTTTAATTTTATTAAGGGAGCCCTCCTTTATTCACGATTGGGTGCAACTCATCGGGATTTCACCCGTTAATTGAAAAGTTACCGCGCAACGGAAGGGCACTGATGTGCAATTAAATAAATGATTTTATTTCTCTCCTTTATAATCAAATCTAAGTTTGCTCCCCCCCCCCCCCCCCTTAAAAAGCCGTGGTATCTCAAGCTAGGGCTATTTTCAAAAACTTTAGAGATTAAAGAGTATGAACGAAGAAATGGGCGGTCCTTTTATTTAAATCGCGTTGGAAAATCGCAGTGACGTCCCCTTCCACCCTTAACCATGACGCCTCAAATAGAGAGTAATTTAATACTATCATGGTAAAGTTGCATTTACTAGCTCCACCCCGGAGAGTGAGAGTAAGAGAGAGGATATGCAGGAGGATGGAAAAGGTCTCGCCTTTTTACTCCTGCTTAAACCCCGCACCGACCATAATTACTTAAAAAGTTATACCTTCCCGAAAAGAGGCCTTTTTTCGAGTTGTCAATTGATTTCGAGTTGTCAGTTGATTTTACCTAATACTAGCACTAAGTGCCAAGCATTTAGGCTCGGACGATTTTACCTACTTGAAAGATAAAGGGGCACTGGTGGTGGCGGCCGATGGTATTAATCTACCAAGAAAATCCGTCGAGAACTCCCCGCAACATCGAGCACGTATGCAGAATGGTGTATTTCTACATGGTTTGAACCAGACTGTGTGAGAGTCCCAGTAAATCAAGAGAAGGTTTTAGGAAATTTGGTAAACTACCTGTACCTCCTACCTCCTAGGTATTTCTAGAAATCTGTCTCGGTGATAGCCAGGATGTGGAGGTAACCAATGCTAGTTCACCTGGCCTCAGTTGCCTATCGGGGGCCTTCCATTTACACCGCTTCTGCAGATACCCCAAATAGTCAGTCTCGAATTTGACCCAGAAATGCCTCTGCAGTTCCTGGATCTGAAGCCATTTTTTGGTTGCTGGGAGACTTTCATTTAGACCTTCCCCAACCGGAGGCGACCATAGGCTTCTTTGAATGATGAAATGTGCAGGAGTTAGTACCTGTAGGTCATGACTATTATCAGCCATCGAATACAATGGTCGGCTGTTTAATACTGCTTCCCATGTGTAGACGGCAGTTTGAAGATTTTCATATGGCATCCGCTTTATGTAGCGTTTTAGACTCCCCACTGCTGCCTCAAACAGCCCTCCGTAGTGGCGGGCTCTTGGAGGGTTGTGATGCCATACGATCTGACGCTGAGCCAACCACTTCTCGCATTCGCTGGTCAACTTTCCCCAGGATTCCCTGAGCACTTTGGAGGTCTCTACTAAGTTTGTGCCGTTGTCGGAGCAAACCATTTTCGGCTGGCCTCGCCGGCTTACGAACCTTTGAAACACAGCCAAAAATGCATTTGTGGTAAGATCCGTACAGAGCTCTAAATGTATCGCTTTAGTAGACATACATACAAAGACCACTATGTAGACCTTCATAGATTTTGTGGTCCGTAAATTTGATGCTTTTATTTGAAATGGTCCGCGCAGATCGGTTCCCACATTTTCAAAAACAGCGGATGACCTGATTCGCTCGGGAGGGAGGTCTGCCATTTTCGGGATTATAGTGGCTCCTCGCATTCGAACGCACCTAACGCATCCCCTAATCCACTTCTTCATCCTTTGTTGCAACGCTGGAATGTAATATCTTTCTCGGATAATAGCCATTGTGAGTCCTGTCCCACAATGTTGGTGAAACTTATGATCATGTTGAATTATGAGGTCAGCTAGGTGACACTTCCCGAGAATTATAGGGTGTTTCTGCTCAAACGGGATGAGCGCCTGCTCTAACCTTCCTCCCACTCGGAGAACCCCAGATACCTGATCGACAAAAGGGTTTAGCGTGGACAGCCAATGGTTTTTCTCGATATTCAATTCCTTCTGAATTCTGAATTTGCCTCCCGAAGAGTAGTTTTTGTTGATACCTGACGACTGCCCACTCCGCTTGCTTCAACTCCTGAGCTGAGAACGTACCGGAAGTTCCCGATCTCCATCGACGGCATCTCGCGATTGTGTTTATCAATCGAGGTAAACTTGAGAATCGCTGAATGAAATCTGGATCAGGCGCAGGCTCGGAAGCAACTTCTGCTAGATGAGTTACTGTTTCAGCACCAGAACCGACGACCTCCGTGCGAGGGAGTTCCCCTTGCAAGAATTGCGGCCCATGGAACCACAACTTGTGAGCTACAAATTTCCGAGGACACATACCCCTCGATGCACAATCTGCAGGGTTATGGCTTCACCTAACGTGGACAAATACTTATGGATCGCGGCTACTCGTCGCTTAACCAATTTGTTTTCGATATCCTTCCGACTCCGAATCCAGCAGAGAGCCACCTCGGAATCGGTATACGCCGTGAACTTTACTGGGCTAGTCCCTAGGTTTTTACGGACGTCGTTGAACAATTCCGTTAATTGTACTACACTTTCCAACTCGAGTTTAGAGATCGTGCATGCTTTGGAACTTATACTCGATCGTGTCTTTAAAGGCGTGACGCGCCCTCGGGCTGCGATCAACTGCACGATGTAACCCGTCTCAATTTTGCGTCGGCTATAGATGACCGCGGCGTAACCATCACCGGATGCATCGCTGAAGCCTACTAGCTCCATCTCTTCATCCTTGGAGGTGTGTCCACTCCAACGTGGAACCCGAATTTCAGTCACGTATTCTAGGGACGAGAACACATTTTCTAGTTGCCTCCGGGACGGTTCCTCAATAATGTCATCCCAGTCGTAACCTTCCTGCCATAGACGTTGAATTTCTATTCTCAGCTTCATTACAACTGGAAGCAGCCAACCAATAGGATCGAAAATAGCACTCTTCGTTTGGTATACCCAACATTTAAAATTGGTTTGATACTGTACAGGAAACAGTCATCCCTGGGACTATAGTGTAGGCCAAGGATTTTAAGATCCTTATCTGCCTTGTCAACCTCAACATATGAACTAATTCGGTGACTTTCGTCAATATATTTTAGAACTTCAGGACAATTCGTCGCCCACTTCGTTAGCGGGAGTTTGCCTTTTCCTAGAGTTTCTGTGATTTTTCGGATGACCTCTTGAGCTTCTTTTATACTGGACGCCCCGTACAACAGATCATCCATATAGAACGCGTTCTTGATGATCCAGTTGACCTCCTCATCAGGAGCATTGTCGTCCGTCACCTGGTGAAGCGTTCGAATTGCTTGCCAGGGTGCACAGTCTAACCCGTAGGTCACCGTTTTCAAGTCAAAATCTCTTATCGGTTCTTGAGGCTTCGCCCGCCAGAGAATCCTAAGCTTGATCTGATCCTCCGGTCTCAAAAGTATCTGCCAATACATCTTAGTAATGTCACTAGAGTATACATACGCAAACCTGCGTGAGAATGTCGAAAATATGGTTTTGCAACTTTGGACCGGGATGGATCATCTCGTTAAGGCTCACACCATTTGATGTTGGACTGGAAGCATTGAAGACATTCCGCAATTTCGTCGAAGTGGCCTCTTGGCGAACCACGCTTAAATATGGTATATAATATACCTCGCCGCTAGTGTCAGACTGATGACCCTTTGGAACTTCAGCCATATGGCCCAAATTAAAATATTCTTTCATAAACTCATCCGATTTGAGCTTGTGGTCTTTGTTTTTCAACCACCTTTTCTCCTGACCGAGATAGTGCTGCACAGCCTTGTGGTAGGAGTTTCCTAGTTTAATATTATCTTGTCGCCACGGGGTCGGTACCACGTATCGGCCATCATTCTTTCGGTAATGACCCTTTACGAATAAGTCCTCACAAATTTTGTCATCTATGCGACTAGATCCATCTCTACTTAGGGGCATATCCCAAAAAGCCCTTAAGTTCTGTTCCCATTCCTTGATAGTGACATGTGTTGAGGTGAACTTCGATACCGAAGATTCCGCCGAAGCAGACAGAATCCATCCCAATTTCGTGTTCTGGAGCAGAAAACTATCTACAGTTTCTACTCCATTCACGAAAAGTTGTGGAAAGATACTAGACCCCAATAAAACTGGAACATGAGATGCATGTTCCGTTACGGGGTCCGCCAACTTCTTTCCTTGAAACAACGCCTTTACTTGCGGCGGTACCTGTGGAAGGGAACCTTTAGTTACCCGTCTGACTACTAGCGCTTTAGTGCTGACCTCGGAACCATCGTCCAATTTAAGGGTGAGACACACAACCGCTGACACTTTCCCTGCTGACACACCACGTACCCCTGAAATTTCGATGTTGGTCTTTTTCTTCTTTAACCGAAGTTTCTGTACTAGATCTTCGGTTATATAGCTGCTCTGACTGCCTTGATCGATCAAACACCGAACTGCGGCTCGTGATAACCTTTGCGACTTGGATTCGACACTTGTCTAATCGTCGAGTAATACTGGTGATACTGGTCTGCGACTGTATTTAAGAGAAATTCTTTTTGATTTGAGGACCTCTATTTCCCCGACTCCTCTCTAGCCCCGCAAAACTGCCCTTATATAAGGGGCATCCTCCACTTGAATGGCCTGGAAATGCCAAGATAGGGTGGGTATCTAAGGCCCTCGCCTTACCGTTCTTTTTGAGCAGGGGGAACATTGATCGAGCTTGTGATCCGTCATGGATTCTGCCTTTCGATCGCGACACTCGGGTCCAGAGATTTACGGCTCCACGTCTGCCTGTATATCTGTCTGTCTGTCACACGCACTTTCCTCAGAAGCGACTATTCCGATTGACATGAAATTTGGTGAGAAAAAACAACTGTGAATGCCCACATATGCAATGAGTTACATCTTTTACGTTGAGTTTAAGGGGGGGGGGGGGGGGGAGTTCTCATACATGCAAAAGGGGGTGTACTTTTTTTTCACCGAGTTTAGTAATTTTAGGTGTTAAATGAAAGACCTTGATTTGGATTTTTCGAAGCCAGTCTTAGGTTTGGCATTTGTTGCCAAGGTGGAGAGTGCGGGAGTCCATAGTAATGATTGCTTTAACGATTTATTTGGTAATAAATTGTAGGGGCTGGTACACTTTATCGTCTTTTCAGTGAACCTATGATGGTACCAGTATGCCCCGGTACTTGCCGAAGGTCCCTCCCCAGAGACCTCGAATCCCCACGAAACGGCCTATGTGCTCTTCGGAAGCCTTTGTAGCCACAAAGACTGTAGCAGCTCGGTGTTGATTTTGTCACTACCCAACTGCTTCATCTCAGACAGCAGTTGTCTTGCTCACCCAGCGTTAGCTCTGTAAGCACCGCTACTGCTGTTCATTGTCCTTTTTGTCGAGTTTTTGAGGCTGCAGGTTCTCGGAATTCGGGACCTGTGTTGTTGATCCTGAGCTGTTACCTTAACAGGGGGGAGCTGGAATCAACGAAGCACAGTTCGGTTTCTTTTTATATTATAGCTTTGGGAGTTTCTTGAATTTGCACTGAACCAATGGTGTAAGTACAGTAGGCTGGGGTTGGTTTTGTCGTCCGGGGTCACCAATTGTTGTTAAACTATACTAACTGTAGTTAAACACATTGGGTAATGAAAAATGTTTCCTAATTTGAGGACCCTTCCATTCTCTTTCTTTAGTTTCCCCATACGACTTGATGTGAGCCTCTCAATATTCTCCAGGATCACACGCACCTCACCGATACCTGAAGCAAAAGAAGCATACGATGAGGTTGCAATTTGTCACGGATCTTTTTACACTCGTGAGCCTGGCTAGTAGAGAGGCATGCAACCGCGTGCCGACGGACCAGTTCGGTGGGACTACACGTGGGTGCTGGCCGACTTACGCAGTTAACTTTTTTAACTTCTCTGGTTTTGTGATAGCTCTACTCTTGTGGTTGATCATAATCAATTCGGATTACCAAATCACCATTACCAAATATCACCTACTAACTCTTGCCAGCAAGATGGATAGGGTGTTCACCGATAGTACCATTTTTCGGTCACTAGGTCTTTGGCATATTACAAAAAAAATGTTGGCCCAAAAATACACAAATTTATTTTTTGTAATCTTCAGAAGGATTCAGGGTGGGTGCAATTGTGAACATTTCGAAAAAAAATAAAATGTCCTTCCAGAAATGGTGCATTTGACAAATTATTCTTAGTAATCAGAAAAATTAAAAGCTCAATTAGAAATCCAGTTTAACAGCACCTTTTGGTTTCACTTCAATAAAAAATCTCAAATTCACCACCGATGTACGTTCTTTTCCATTTCGGACGTGAATATCCAGCCTTGCGTATCCTTCAGGGAGAGCGGGTGGAAGATATTCATCTCCGAACACGAGGTCGGTTATATTGATGAGACCCTGAAAGGGATGAAAATGTTAGAATTTTAAATTGCCAAGAGTATATTTTGCAAGACCCACTGAATAAGGGCATCGATTCGCCATGTTGCTAGTTTTTCTCAAATACGGCCACAGGATTTTTATCAAAGGACTCCTGAGATTTCCATCCAAGAATTTGCAAAAATCTTGCTCAAAATCACTTATTGTTCGTCGGTATGCGTTGTTAATTCTCTGATTGTAAGTCATGTGGAGCTATTTCAAAATTTACTTTTATTAATGAGAAATATTTTGTGGATGATGATGTGAGGAGCTGCTGGACTTACGTGCATATCGTTAAGGGTCACGTTCGGGAGAAGTGTGATCCGGATAGTGTGAGCCTTGACAGTTCGATTTATGCTTCGAGTAAAGCATGAGTAGTTGTGGGCCAATTTAGGACTGACTTGGTCACAGGATACCCTGTATGCGTTAAAAGTGTACAAGTCCTGCAAAAGAGGTCCAGAGAATGAAAAGAATGAAGGCTTACAACCCTGAACTTAGGTTGTATGCGAAAACACAGATCAAACCTTTGCGTGGCAACTATAAGCGAAAATAAAAAACAAAAGGAGCCAAACTCTCCCCCTTATAGCTTTAGCCATTTTTACTTGCTGTTCCTACTACGAAGCAAACTCCAATGTGGATAACAGTGGGCTATCAACACGCATAATTGCGACCCTAACCCATAATAAATACACATTATTCAAAACGACAAAATTATGGTAATTATGTTATAATCGGTGGAACACACAGTCAGAATTAGAGTAGTTAGTGGCATCATATTGGCCACAAAGATGGGTCATAAACGAGCATTAAACTGCTCGAAATAATTATAGACTCAATTATTTATTTTTACATTCTCAACAGTTCCTAAAATAAATGATATCAGCTCTATCGACATGGATGAGGGAAGGGGGTGATTCTTCATGGGTCCAAAGATTCCTCAGGAGCAATGAATTGAGATTTCAGCTCAATTATACTTTTTGGTAATAAAGAGGAGTTCGTATTGAATCCGGGCCAGGATGGTAGGTAGGTAGATATCAGTGGCCGCTCCGAGCAGCCCAATTAGCGCTTTGGTGCGCCGTTTTGATGCCACAAACTCCTAAGACCGTGCTGTTGTTTTGGGAGCAGGGAGGCAGAGTCCAGCCGGCTCGGATCTTCAGAGCCAGCCCGTAGCATTCACGAAGAGCTGGGCAATCGCAGAGAAAGTGCATGAGGGTTTTCCTTCCTTCTCCGCAGCTTCGGCAATGCGAATTGTAGGGTATGCCGAGCCAAGCAGCATGGTCCCCTATGGGCCAGTGCCCCGTGCATTTGCACCGCCGTAATCTTTAATGCATTTGTACGCGTCTGGCACAGGAGCTCTCGTGATCGGGCTGCTATAAGCGGGCCAAATTCTCCTTGATTTGGCACAGCTTGTAAGCCTTCGCCATCTCAGGCCCGCGGCTGCTAGGTAGTGCGAGTAGACTCCGCCCCCACAGCCGCCAGCGAAACACCAATTCGTTGTGCTAATGCCAGGGTACGCAAGATCGTACACCGAGTGAAACATTTCCCTAAGAAAAGAGGCCTAGGTCCTTTTTCAGACATCTCGTAGTAGATAGATAAATGTAAACCGAGGATAGGGAACTCCTTGAACTTATATTTGGGGTCCGATAACAGGTTCTGAAGAACTGGGTCATTGTTTGGAACATGGAGGATCCTAAGTACACATCTTCATGATGTTGCACCGGCCCAAATGGGGAGCAACTTTCTCCGACGTTTTTTGGTCGATGGACCCCTCGTTCGGGCATAGTACCCAACAAAAAACACTGAAAACTGGGTCATCCTTCTGGGTCGCAGCGATTGCCGAAAAATCGAATGCGATTTTGATCTCGGAGATCCGGAACAAAGCGTCAGCGATTAAGTTATCTTCACCGGACATATGTTGAAGGTCCGATGTGAATTGGCTGATGTAAGCTTAGTGCCGAAATTGGCGAGGGGAAGTTTTCTCGGGCTTTTGCCGTAAGTCAAAGTTCAGAGGTTTATGGTCCGCGAACAAGGTGAACGGCCGGCCTTCAAGGGAATATCGGAAGTGCTTATACTCAAAAACGCGGCTAGTAATTGACGATCATAGGCGCTGTAATTCCGTTTAGCGGGATTCAACTGTCTTGAGAAGAAACCCAACGGTTACCAGCTTTGATTCACACATTGGTGAAGAGCAACTTAAAGGGATTACAATCTAATGGTCTTCTCGCAAGGTTGGGCAGCCGCGGCCCCTTAGTTCAACATCGACTGCTTGTATGATCCAATTGGCGCTCGAAAGTGTGAGAGCTATCCCATCGAGAGATATACTGAGTAATCCGTCTGAGAATATCGACGAGCATTGGGTAGCCTTCTAAAAATGCTGTTTCCTCGGGTACTGTACAGGCCGTCAGCCAGGTCTCGAGGGGCGTCATAAGATCTGGTTGACTTCGGAATCGTGGAAGTGGATCGATGCACGGAAGGACTGAAAGCTCTACTGACCGTTGCGAGTGATGGCGGGCGTGATGTATTCGAACTCCGATACCGAGCGAAATCCCTAAAAGTTTAGTGTATGCCCTGAAAAGAGAGGAAAGTGAAGATGCTGCTGATCGCAATGATTTCATAAGTGTATACGGCATCACGAAAGAGCTTGCATATGGTGCTGTGAAGAAAGTCAACGGTCGACGTCTCATCCACGGTGACGAGTAACTGAAGAGATGGAAAGAGCATTTCGCCACGATATTGAATGGTATCACATTCGGTGAGATACCGCTTCGTATGGAGGAAATGGCTAGTGACCGTAGCATGCGAATCTGAGCTGTTCTTCCAAGCAGAAGAGAAGTCATTTCGGTCATCAATGCGCTCAAACGGTAAAGCTGCTAGGGTTGAAGATCTCCCCGCAAAGTAATTCATTGCTGCACCTGTAGTTACTGTAGATCAGCTGCTTCCAATCGCATAGGAATCTTGGGAATCCGAGACCTTTCCCAGAGAGTGGAAGAAGGGGATGATCATCAAGATTTCAAAGAATGGGACCCGTTTTGAGTATGTACATGCTCCCTGTTGCCGCAAAGATAATAGCTAAAACAATCCTGAAGCGCAATGAAGAACATATCGAAAGCTTGATTGACAAAGAGCCGGCTGGTTTCCCCGGCGGCGTGTTGCAAGGTTATGACGCAGTATTCTTTACCGACGAGATGGTCTGTGGAGTCGGCGCGGGGGTTTTCTCGAATACACACAATGTATCCGGGTCGTATGGTCTGCCAGGTTTAAGTACTAGCGACATTGGAAGTCTGTCGATTTCTGGAGCGAGATTTGAGCCCCAAGCGTAACATAGCTATTTAGACCGACAGCCAAGCGGCCATCAACGCCTTGAACTCAGTGATGAAATCTTAAAGGCTAGAGGGGCAGTGCAGAGACGCGTTGAACCGTCTGGGCGGCACGCTGAAGGTCACTCTCCTCTGGGTTCTCGGTCATAGGAACATAGAGGGAGGCTGACGGATTGGCCAGGCGAGGCTCTGCTCGTGGCAGCCCTTCGGCGAATACAACTGGTGTTTCGCTGGCGGCTATCAGGGTCAGAATCTACTCGCACTACCTAGCACCCCCAGGTCTTAGATGACGCAGGCTCACGAGCTGCGCCAAGTCAAGGAGAATTTGGCCTGAGTCCGCGTAGGCCAAGATAGTGCGGATGCTCTCTGGAAGACGCTATATCTATCGATTGAGGGCTTCCTATTCACAATGAAATTCACCATCTTTTTGGGTTTTTGGGATAACTCTCCCCTCTTAGCCGACTCCGGCCATTCAGGATGGTCTTTTGACCAGCGCAATTCCATTTTGTCATTACATGAAACGTCAAAAAAGGCCCCATAGAATGTTTAACCATAAAAACGAATTCCAGTTGCTTGATTTATTATAAGTAGGTGGGATTGTGAAAAAAATTAGAATATTCCAAAAAAAAACTGTGCAATTAACAACTTTTTTTCTTGCAATAAGAACAATTGAAAGTTCAATTAGAAATCCAGCTTAGCAGCACCTTTTGGTTTCACTTCAATAAAAAATTTCACATTTGCAACTGACACACGTTGTGGACCATTTCGAACGTGAATATCCAGCCTTGCTTGTCCTTCAGGGAGAGCGGGTGGAAGATATTCCTCTCCAAACACAAGGTCGGTTATATTGATCACACCCTAGAAGGTTGGAGACATTAGAGTTTTGAATTTCTAGTCAGTTTCGTTAGACTCACTGAATAAGGGCATTGGTCTCGCAAATTACTGGTTTTTTTCAAATACGGCCACAGGATTTTTATCAAAGGACTCTTGACAGTTCCATTTAAAAATCGGCAAAAATCGTCTTCATAATCACCTATGCTTCGTCGATAAGCGTTGTTAATTCTCTGATTGTAACTAATGCGAACCTATTTTAAAAGAAATATTCTGTGGTTGATACGATGTGAGGAACTACGGCACTTACGTATATGTTGTTGAGGATCACGTTCGGAAGAAGTGTGATCCGGATAGTGTGAGCCTTCACAGTGCGATTTAAGCTTCGAGTTGAGCATGTGTAGTTGTGGGCCAATTTAGGACTGACTTGGTCACAGGAGACCCTGTACGCGTTAAAAGAATACAAGTCCTGTAAAAGAGTGTAGGTGCAGAGAATGAAAAGAATGAAGGCTTACAACCCTGAACGTGGGTTTTATGCGGAAACACAGATCGTACCTTTGCGCGGCAGCTATAAGCGAATACAAAAAGCAGAAAGGAGCCATTAAAAACTCTACCACTTATAACTTTGCCCATTTTCACTTATTGGTCCTATTACGGAGCAAACTCTTGTGTGGATAACAGTGAGCTGATAGAATGTTTAATTACCACCGTAACCCATAATAGATGCAGATCATTCAAAAAGACAAAATGATAGCAATTAGATTATAAACGGTTGAGCATGCAGTCGAAATTATAGCAGTTACATGTTCTTTTTGGGACAAAGATAGGTCAAAAATGAAAATTAGGCTACTCGAAATAATTATAGACTCATTAATTTTGTGTTCACATATTAACAGTTGCCAAAAGTAGTAATATCACCCATGCCGAGAGGGATCGGGAAGGGACGATTTTCCACGGACCCAGAGTTTCCTCGATAGCTCCGAGTAGAAACTTCAACTAAATTATACTTTTAGCAATATAGACCAAGGAATCCCAAGAGAACGGATTGGGGATCCTACACAACGCACTTGAGCAACAACATTGCCCACCTTCAAGGGGGCGGTGACATCAGGAGCGAATTGGAATTAGAAACGGTGGTGGAAGACCTCAACACAATCGTCATTGACACATATGAGGCCAGCTGTTCGGCCAAGACAGTCAAGTCTTCAAGGGATGTACCATGGTGGAACCAGAACCTAGCCAGAATGAGAACAGAGGTACGAAAACTCTTTAACCGGGCAAAACAAACCGGGGACTGGCGGAGGTATAAAAATGCACTGACTGTGTATAGCAACGCGATCAGGGAAGCGAAACGGAACAGCTTCAGGGAATTCTGTGAAGGGATTGAACAGATCACAGAAGCAACCAGGCTGTATAAGGCTGTAGCCAAAGACGGGAGAATATCCTCTGTCTGCTTGAAAAAGGAAGATGGGATATTTACCGAGAATGAGGAGGACAGAGTACACCTGCATCTCAGAACTCATTTGCCGGGGTCCTACCCCTCGGTGCCAAACGAAAATCTGAAGTACAGAAATTGCGGGGCAAGCAAGAACCTCGCCTACAAAGTGATGGCTACTAATAATAATAATCGTTGGTGCAACAATCCATGTTGCCCTTGCGTGTTAGAGCACTTCATTCAAGACCGTAACGGTACACTAGGAGGCAATGTGGTCAGCATTGCGCTCGCCCGAGATGGCTACTAAAAACACCCAAAAAAGCTCCTCTTCTTCAGAATGACCCGATACCATCTGTTAAACCGGCCGTGACTTCAACGCCTTCTTTGACTGGGATGTCTACGTCTTTCGCCATCGCAATATTTCAACCCAAGCCACGTGCTCCTTCTTACCAAGCCGCTGTGAATTTCCGACAATCCGCTGAGAAATCCCGGGTGTTCATAATGCTGTTTAAGACGATGATCGACCCAATGCATCCAACCACAGATGTTAAGGTCAACCCTCTTGTCCTTGAGACCTTTTCCCCATAGAAAGATACTACTCTAACCTTCCCTAGTTGGAGGGATCGCAATACTGGTCGCTGACAAATTCCTGCCAACAAAGTTCGTTCTTTCCCCCAATGCATATAAGGGCATTGTGCCCACGTCATCATCATCATCAACGGCGCAACAACCGGTATCCGGTCTAGACCTGCCTTAATAAGGAACTCCAGACATCCCGGTTTTGCGCCGAGGTCCACCAATTCGATATCCCTAAAAGCTGTCTGGCGTCCTGACCCACGCCATCGCTCCATTTTAGGCAGGGTCTGCCTCGTCTTCTTTTTCTACCATAGATATTGCCCTTATAGACTTTCCAGGCTAGATCATCCGCATCCATACGGATTAAGTGACCCGCCCACCGTAACCTATTGAGTCGGATTTTATCCACAACCGGACGGAGTCATGGTATCGCTCATAGATTTCGTCATTGTGTAGGCTACGGAATCGTCCATCCTCATGTAGGAGGCTAAAAATTCTTCGGAGGATTCTTCTCTCGAACGCGGTCAAGAGTTCGCAATTCTTTTTGCTAAGAACTCAAGCCTCCGAGGAATACATGAGGACTGGCAAGATCATAGTCTTATACAGTAAGAGCTTTGACTTTATGGTGAGACGTTTCGAGCGGAACAATCTTTGTAAGCTGAAATAGGCTCTGTTGGCTGACAAAAACCGTGCGCGGATTTCATCATCGTAGCTGTTAGCGGTTGTGATTTTCGACCCTAGATAGGAGAAATTGTCAACGGTCTCAAAGTTGTATTCTCCTATCCTTATTCTTCTTCGTGTTTGTGTTTGAGCAGTGCGGTTTGATGTTGTTGGTTGATTCGTCTTCGGTGCTGACGTTGCCACCATATATTTTGTCTTGCCTTCATTGATGTGCAGCCCAAGATCTCGTGCCGCCTGCTCGATCTGGATGAAGGCAGTTTGTACGTCTCGGGTGGTTCTTCCCATGATGTCGATATCGTCAGCATATACAGGCTATACAGGCCTTCTTAATCCACAGTTCTATGTTCAACCTCCAACTTAGTTTAGGATCCGGGATTCCACCCAGATACTTTTTATTAGAGGAAAGAACCAATCTTTGTTCATTCAGCCATGGTAGATGGAATTCAGGTATCCTTGTCTTGGTGGTGAATAGCATCGGTTGCATTTTGGTTGAGTTTATGCTGAGTTCGCATCTTGCGGCCCACAGGCACATCTTTCGCAACGCTCCTTCCATGATGTCGCTCATAATGGACAGAAACATTGTAATGATATTTATGGAGATAAGAGATCCAGTCGATCATCCTTAGTGGCCGATAACGACCTAGAGGGCAGAGCTATCCCAAAAATCTAAACAATTTGGCTAAATTGACCGTGAAGGTCCGCCTTTTCCGATGCGTGGGTCCGCACCGGATTTTAACTTCGATTTTACAAGGAATTTCGCGACGGCCTATCGAATAAAACCAGAACGCGAGCTAAATTGGAAAATAAATAAAAAAAAAAAAAACGGCTCGACCGCGCGCGTGGAGCCGTTTGTCTCCGGACCCGAGTGCCGCGATCAAGTAGGGGAAGATCCACGACGGATCACCTTCCCGATTGCCGTCCCTTCCGCCTCAGATCTTGTACGAGGCGCGGCCGGTGAGGTTCCCACCCTTCCTCGACATCCTCCGGCCAGTTATTCTATTAGAGGATGTCCCTTGTGTAAGAATCCCGCGGGAGTAAGGAGGAACTAAGGGGAGGAAGTCCTCAAACTACCTTTGATTATTCACACATTAATGTACTTTTTCAAACTTCTGAACATAATACAAAGAAAAAAATTATTACAACCAAAAAGAAATTAAAATAAAGTTAACTAAAATGTAAGTTTAAGAAAAAGAAAATGAAAATAAAATAAGAGAGAAAAAAAAACAATAAATAACCAAAGTGTAAAATTTACCAACGAGAAGGGAAATAAACTAAAAAATCATAAAAAAAAAGAAAAGAAAAGAAAATAAACAAACCACTTACCCAAATGTCACTCCGAGCTCGGACCGATCCTTCGGGTACCTATTTCTTTTTTTCTTTAAATTCAAACTATTTATAACGAAAAAATATATAGTCCTACAAAAAAAAAAACTAACGTTAGTTCACTTCTTCTCTATGATTTCGTTCCTCATGCTTTTATGAGGGATTGTTTATACACAACGCGCAAATTTCGACACTAGACTTCAGCAATTAGATATTAATTTCTTTCCGTTGCGATTTCGCCTATTTCAATTGTTTTTCTTCTTTTTGCTTTAAAACTCTGTACATTATTCAGGTGGTAACGATTAAACGATTTTAATCTATTCTCGGAATCTTCGTTTTAACTACACTTCAGTTAGCACGATGTGGTGTTAGTTTTCTCGGTCGGATTCTTTTATTTTGCTCGCGAAAATCTTCACACTTTAGGATGAATGATCCTCTTCTTTCTCCTCCGTCCTCACTCTTATCTTTCCTCTTCCTCGTTTTCTTTTCCCCCTCAGTACTCGCTGCACCTTCCTTCGCTAAGTCCACCAGACCTCCTTAAGCTCCAAAAACTTCCTCCTCCACCAAGAAACTCCTCGAACCGCTCTCCTCCAGCTCTCCAACCCAACTCCCCGTTTTTCCTTCCCGCCAAAAACCTTCTCCCAGCAACATTCTCGCTGCCTTTGTTCGTGCACCGCTTCTATTCCCGCTACATAGCCTTTCTCACTCGCTAGGCAATGTTGCGGCAACATGAGCATGCGCCTGCGGATGCGGCAAATCATTCCCCTCCTGTCAAGATCAATTCGCTTGAATACATTGAATAATGTGCAATCTGCGGCGAACTTTAAGGCAATTGCACACTATTAAATGCATTGTTTAAGCAATTTGATTAAGAAAGAGCCGAATGAAATTCCGCTCCCGTCGCGCAGCCGCGGTCACTACAACATCCCTGATACTAATATCACCAAGTCGTCGGCATACGCCACCACCTTCACCCCGCTGCTGTCCAATGTACGTAAAATCTTGTCCATTACTATTAACCAGAGCACCGGTGAGATGGCGCCACCCTGGGGCGTGCCTCTGTTCACAGCTCTGGTCAAATGGTTGCCTCCCAGATCGGACTGGATTATCCTGGTACTCAGCATGAATATAATCCAATGCGTGAGATACCCCTCCAATCCAATACCGGTTAAGGCTTCCTTGATGGCATTGGTACTGACGTTGTTAAAAGCTCCCTCTATATCCAAGAAGGCAACAAGGGTATACTTCTTGTACTGCAGCGACCGCTCAACCGTGCCAATTACCACGTGGAGGGCAGTTTCTGTGGATTTTACCTTTGAGGTAGGCATGCTGGGACTTAGAGAAAGGCGTTCTCTCCATAATCGTCCTTAAGTGAATGTCCAGCACGCGTTTTAGGGTCTTCAGAACGAAAGAGGCCAGGCTGATAGGTCGAAAGTCCTTCGCGGACCCATGACCGCGCCTGCCCGCTTTCGGTATGAAAACCATTCGTGCGCACCTCCAGGACTGCGGTACGTATCCTAAAGTGATGCAGCTCCGGTAAACCTCAAGAAGCCATGGCACAACCCTTTCCTGCGGCTTCTGTAGCATGACCGGCATTATGTCATCTCGGCCTAGAGAGCGCGGAGAAGCTGTTTATAGCCCAGCCGATCTTATCCTTGGGCCAGGATTTCAATCTAAAATCTTACTCATGTGTTAATGTTTCGTGGGAGCACCCACAAGGGTGTTGATTCTTATGCTGACTGACGATTTCGACCTCAGGGCAGAATCATCAGACGCTCTTGACCTATGCGCTGCGGAGCTGTTTGATGTTGGCTCAGTTCAAAAACCCGACAAGGGTATGAATTATGTTGATTTAACCGTCAGGTTTGCAACCTTGGCTAATTTGAGCCTAGACGTCTATTTGGCTGGAAGATAGAGTGTGTGGAGAATCACTCTGCGATTATTCTGCTTCATAAACTAGGTCATTTGTTGAGGCATCCAGATCCCCTTTGAGGTTATTTCGCAGCCCTTACAAAACGGAGGGCACAATGTTAACCAATTGCTACTGTCCTCGCGACACATGATCGCATTCTTTCAAATGCGGTGCCATCGCTCCTTCACTCCATTAAAGGCCGGACGTCATGGCATGGTTCGGGTTCGTTTGGATCCAAGTAGCTTACTCAATGGCAGAAATAAGGACGTGGTGGTGATGGTCAATAGTGTTCCGTTGGGCGATATCCGATTCTCGTGAGAAGGCTTGGTCCCAATGAGAAAATGGATCTAGCATTGTTAAGCAGTTGAACCAGAAGAGAGGACGTTTTGTAGCTCCATATCCTTGATCTGCTCATCAGCTAGGAGTTGGAGGTTGGATATTGACTCAATACGTGACGCTCGACTTGCCGAAGACGTGCTTAATCCTCTTTGTAAATTACGAGATGAACGACAGCTGTCTGCTGCAAGCGTGGGAAGTCTTTTCGATTTTCACCACGAAATCGATGCATTCGAGGATGTGCCGAAAATAATGGAGGCTTGTGTATATAATGTGAACACGAACAAATCAATTGGAGTAACCACAGTCGTCTTGGTAATGTCTGTCTCCGCGAAGGACTTTTCAAGGGTCGACAGAAACTTTTCTCCATCATATACTCGAACTCTAATTTTGCGACATACGATTGAATCGTCGGGATTTCTCGACTACGGGATTCTACATTCGGAAATTTAGTAATATGAAACGTTTCCGACTGACGAAATCCCGATATTGCTGACAGCACTCAATTTTCGGTATCCGTTCCTCATTTCTACTAGCAAGCCGTAATGCTAGAGTAGACCGACTCGACACAGAATTTCCAGGTGAAAGCGTACTTTGCCCAAGCAAGTAAACCTAAGTTATGCTTTTTAGGCTCGGGGATGCTGGTGATCTGGAACCCTCGCAGATTCGTAACCTTCTTTTTCTTCACTCCTTGTCCTTTAGAAGCGGGATCAGCTCCGCTCGGTCGAATGTGCTACCTTGCTCTGGTCATACGCCTGATTCGGATGAATTGGCGAAGCTCTCAATTCACCATCTAACGTATAAGCCCCTGTTGAAACTACGGACAACCTTTTGGTCGTTTCCCATCCACTTCGGAGGTGAGACCAATCTTAGAAAGTGAGTTCTCCCTATCGCGAATTATGTGACCATATCATCGAATCGTAATTTTTCTACGATCGGTGCAACCCCATATTAATGGCGGAGGTCCTCATTTTGGATGTGACCATGGCATATTATGCGACCGGTTGAACTCAACATCTTTGTTTCCACCAACGCGAGGCGTCGTTCATTAGCACTTGTAGTCAGTCACGACTCAGAAGCATACCTGGTCGGCTTTAAATTTCGTAGGCTAACACACAGCTGGCGCTACTAGTATTGAATTGATATAGCTTTTAGTTAACCCTAAGCTTGAAAGGATACGGGTGCAAATTTGATAGCTTCCCGACTGTTAGTTTGTGGGATAGAGCATTTTAAGTGAAGCAACTTTCGTTAGTTTGAAGAAAATGGATAAGGAAGAAATTCGTCTGTTAATAAAGCATTGTTCTTTTTTGCGGAAAAAATACTATTCCAGCCAAAGCTTGGCTTGATAAACATTATTCGAACTTTGCACCAGGAAAATCAACCACTGCGAAGTGGTTTGATAAGCTTTATAACAGTGATAAATTTTAGATTTGAAACGTTCGATCTGATCACAAAAATTGCCAGTTGTGAGTCATCAATTTTTTGACACCTTCTCGAGAAAGCCTCCTATCAGATCGTTCGTCTACTTCTCCAACCCTCCCCCCTTAACCTCCATCTATGAAAATCGTTTTCCACCCATGTACGAGTATATCCTTAAAAAAGTTAACAGACAGTAATCTAAGAGGGCCAAGTTGGGGGAGTGGCTCAGAATACCCTATCCAAAAGTATCCAGGAGTTGCTTCATAGCTTTTGTTGTGTGAGATCTTTAAATATAGAGCAGCAGGCAGACTCCATTTGTCAGCATGTCCTTTATTTTTTTTTGTCTAGACCAAATTTCATCCGAATATCACCACTGAACATGTCTACATTCGCCACAGAAAACTCCTAAGATTGTCATCAATACAGTTCCATCATGCAACATGCCATCTATTATAGATAATTACGTCAAGTGTGTCAGCTGTAATACGTAGGACATATTTAATTGCAAAACCATGCCTTCTAGCAACATTCAGTAGCCTTCCAAGTGGGTTCAGGCTCAATGGGTCCCATTGAAAAATGCCTTTCCATCTGCAGATGCAAATGGGCTCTGGCAGGATGATACGCCACCCTTTCATCACTTTCACCAAAAATTTTACTAGTTTCAGATCAACGCCTGTACCGGAAATTCGGCACCCGATCCAGATACGGTCCCTCCAGTTCTTCGAGCGGTTTATGGCCCGGCCAACGTCTTCTTCGGTGAAGTCCGCAAGATTCATGCCTCGGATAGTGGCATAGCGGGTACCTTCGTCGACGACCCACTCTGGATGCTGTCAGGCAACCTCCAAAATTCACGTTAATATTCTTTTGCTTCCTTTACTGAAAACTGCATTGGCTGATCGCTCTGTTTGGATTCGTTGAGTGAACCGAAAACGTTCCGCTAATTCCTCGCTTACGTTGCATTCTGGACACGTCAGGAATTATAGCCGATAGAAAGTTTCTGTTTTAGTGTGTCCAGAATTTCCATTACGGGTGTCTCACTGAGGATGGTACAGTTCCGTTAAACCCTCTGAACTCTATTTTTCAACTGTCTTCTGGCATTGTCAGAGTTGATTTGAATCAGTTTAGGAATGTCCTGCCTTAGTGAGTCACGCCGACGTTCCAGACGAATTTTCCATGAGTTAACTTTTCGGGTACTCAAGCCAATAACGTAAAGGTGAATTTTCAGATCGTGCAATCTGACAGCTGTAACTACACCAGAATACACAAGTGATTCTAGCTGTAGCAGCAACATATCAGCCTACAGCCTTCTACTTTACACGATTGCTCTAACCGACCTTGTGGCAGGTTGCGCTCTCTCTCCGAGCCCCTGGTATCGCTTCGCCTTAGCACTCCATCCCAGCTGAAACCTAGGGGTTTCGGCGTGAGAACCCGGACAAACGTCGAGCCCGTGCGCAGTATCGTCTGCTTTCTGGAGGGAAGGATTCAGTCTGTCCAAGGAGATCCTCTTAAATTTGCCTCCGACATCCAGATTGGACAAGTGCTCCCCACGCACGAGCATCTTCTAGGGCCCTTGTATTGTGGTTGTAGCGGCTTCCGGAGAGCGTAAGTCCTCACCAGAACGTGGGTGCAAACTTCAAGTTCCCTAGGTGTCTGGACCGCCGGCTGCGTCTGACGAGACGACGGTGGTGACTTTAATTTGGCACGACCTTTTGTAGTAGACCCAACAACCCGGTCTTTTCAAGGCTGGCTCTTTTGACGAGGACCAGATCGCCAGGGAATCGAAGGTTCTTCGCATACACCAGCTTAGCAAACTCGTGGACGGCTGTACGGAGGCCAAGCAAAATGAAAGGCAAGACTTCAGCATTCGATCCCAACGTTCAAGCGTGCCATTAGACTGCGAATGGTATGCAGTTGCTCGCTGACGTTTGGATCCGAGGAGCTTTTCGAGCTCCGAGAAGAGAGTAGATTCAAATGGCTTTTTCCGCTCTGTGATAATGACGGTCGGAATACCAAAGTGCGGAATTCGCTCTGGACAGAGGGCTGTGCTGTTATGTTCTTCAGACCTGCAAAATGCCTGTAAATACAATACTTCTAGCCGTGCGAGTCACCCAAAGGGCCTCTAATGTCAAAGTGTATAGTGTGGGAGCGACTTATCGTAGTGAAGTGATTACACCTACTTCCTTCCTAGCATGTTCAGCAACTTACACCTTTGGCATGCGATGCACCCTCTGGCCCAAGAATTTCTCGTCATTGTTCATGGAAGGCGAGAAATACTTGCTGGAGACTAACAATCCGTTGTGCGAATGCCAAGGTGCGCAAGATCGTGCACCGAGCGAAACACTTCTTTACGAAAAGTGGCCGAAATATTCGGCCTAGGTCCTTTTTCAGAGATCTCGCAGTAGATAGAAGAATGTAAACCAAAGATGGGGAGCTCTGTGAGCCAATATTTAGAGTCCGATTGCAAGCTCTGAAGAACTGGGTCATTATTTAGGACATGGTGAATCCTAAGGACACATTCACATGATGCTGCACCGGACCAGATGGGGAGCAACTTACTCCCACGCTTTTTGGTCCACGGACCCTTCATTCGGGGCATAGCACCCAACAAAAAAACACTGCGAACTGGGTCATCCTTCTGGGCCACAGCGATTGCCGAAAAATCGACTGCGATGTTGATCTCGGTGATCCGGGACAAAGCGTCAGCGAGTAAGTTATCTTTACCGGACACATGTTGAACGTCCGATGTGAATTGGCTGATGGAAGCTAAGTACCGAAGTTGGCGTGGGGACGTTTTGTCGGGCTTTTGCCGTAGGGCAAAAGTCAAAGGCTAGTCCGCGAACAAGGTGAACGGCCGGCCTTCAAGGGAATATCGGAAGTACTTAATACTGAGATGCGCGGTTAGTAATTCGCGATCATAGGCACTGTAATTTCGTTGAGCCGGAGTCAACTGTTTTGAGAAGAAACCCAACGGTTGCCAGCTTTGATTCACACATTGGTGAAGAGCAGCGCCTACTGCTATGAATAAATGGATTAAAATGGATTAAATTTAATGTTCGCTTGCGTGTTGCGTCCACTACTTATCGCAAGGTTTGGGAGCAGCGACGCCTAAGTTCAACATTGTATGATTCAACTGTCGCTAGACGGTAAACTGAGTAACCCGCCTGAGAATATTGATGAGCGTTGGGTGGTCGTCAAAAATGTTTTTTTCTCGGTAGTATCCAGGTCGACGACTACGTCTCGAGGTGATGCCACAAGATGGAACCGGATTGGTGAGCACAAGGTGTTGAAGGTTCTATTGACGGTGTGATGCGCCTGAACTCCAATACCGAGCAAAATCCCGAAAAGTTCAGCGTAGTGTAGACCACGACAAGAGAGAAATTGCTATTGGGCCGGTAGGAAGAGCCGAAAATCGCGCTCAACACAATGATTTCAGAAGTGCACACGGTGTCATGAAAGAGCATGCTTTTGGTTGCAAATCTTTCGATGGTCCTGTGAAAGATGTTAACGGTTGACTTTTCATCCACGATGACCGGCGACTGAAGAAGTTGAGAGAACACTTAGCCACGGTTTTGGACCGTAACACATCCGATGAAGTACCGCTTATCATGGATGAGGTTGCTAAACGTCGTAGCATGCGGATACGGACAGTTCCTTCAAGCAGAAGAGAAATCATTTCGGCCATCAACGCACTCAGGGTTGAAGGTCTCCCCGCAGAGTTATTCATCACTGCACCTGCAGTTACTGTAGGTCTGCTGCTTCCAATCGTACAGAAATCTTGGGAATCCAAGACCTTCCCCAGAGAAAGGAAGAAGGGAATGATCGTTAAGATTCCAAAGAATGGGACCGGTTTTAAGTGTGGCAATTGGAGGAGTATCTGCATGCTCCCTGCCGCCGCAAAGATAATGCTAAAACAACCCTGAAGCGCATTGAAGAACATCTCGAAAGCTTGATTGACAAAGAGCCGGCTGGTTTTCCCTCCGGATCTCTTACATATACAATGGCGAAAAATGTCACGGGCCACATCGAGGTAAAATCACGGAGGATTTGGAAGGAAAGTGAAGTAGAATTGGACAGAAAATAAACATTAACAAAGCCAAGGTCCTCAGTTGGACGGATCATCGCATCTACATTAGTGGGCAGAGCATCGAAGGCTTCGATCAATTTTTATATCTGAGAAGCGGAATTTCTGCTGTCGATGGCACCGAACCGGATGCAGCCTGACGCATTAACAGCGCTAAATCCGCTTTCTCTGCCTTTTCTAAAATCTGAAAATGCAGTTTTTTGTTCTTTCTGTGTTGCTAAATGGGAATAGCACTCAAAAGGTCCAAGTTTTTGTGAGCACCTGCTTGCATTGTATCATCGGAGTACACTGGGCTGACACTGTCTCAAACGAAGAACCTGGTTGGCGCACAGGTCTGGGACGGGTACGCACTGTGATCGGAAAGCGGATGTGGCAGTGTAGAGGTCACACATTAAGGAGGGGTGTTAATTACATTGCGAGTTACACCATGGAGTGGAATCTACTCTCCCAGAAGACCGAAGAGTAGGTCGCTCCAAGGGCAATTGCCACAGAACAGTAGAGGAGGAGTGCGGACGTCTCGGGAAGTCGTGGGGGAGTTGAAGCGCTTTTTAGGTAACCACGGCCGATGGCACGTATGTGCGGTTGACGCACTGTGCCAAACCATCCTTTTGCTGGGAAAAGTCTCACAGGATGTTAAGCGGCACATCATAAACACAATTTTTACTTTGCAAGTTCCAGTTCTTTCATTTATTGCAAGTGCGGGTAATTGTGAATATTACAGAAAAACAGAGAAACAGAAATGGAATATTCCAATAAAACCGGTGCAATTCAAAAATTATTAATATCAACCAAATAATTTAAAGATTCAACATAGCAGCACCTCTGGGTTTCACTTCAATAAAATATCTAATGTTCAAAATTGGCACACGTTCTTTCCCATTGCGGATGTGAACATCCAGCTTTGCCTGCCCTTCCGGGAGAAAGGGTGGAAGGTATTCATCGCCGAACACGAGGTCGGTTACATTGATAAGACCCTGAAAGGGATGGAAATATTAGAATTCTGGGTTGTCAACAGTTTATTTTGTAAGACCCACTGAAAAGGGGCATCGCTCTGGCATATTACTGCTTACTCTCAGATATGGCCAAAGGATCTTGGTTAAAGGAGCCTTGGCGGTCCCATTTAGGTATTTGCATAAATTCTCCTCATATTCAGCTATCGACCGTCGATAAGCGTTGTTAATTCTTTGATTGTATTTTATGAGAAACTATTTTTCAAAAAAAAGGAATATTAGGTCCTTGGAATTTCACGGTGTTGGACTTACATAGATGTCGTTGAAGGTCATGTTCGGAGCAAGGGCAATCTGAACAGTATGAGCCTTCAGGGTTCGATTTAAGCTTCGGGATGAGCATGAAAAGTTGACCACCAATTTAGGATTGGCTTGGTCACAGGATACCCTGTATACGTCAAAAGTATACAAACGCTGTCAAAAAATTAAATTTCAGAAATGGTAATTATTGAGTACTTAAGAACTTGAATGTCGGTTAAATCGGAAAAACATATCAAACCTTTGCCTGACAGATATAAGCGGCTATAAAAAACAAAAGGAGCCCCTTAAAAACTGCGTCTCTTATAGCTTTGGCCATGTCCACTTGTCGTTCTTAATGTGAAGCAAACCCCGATGTGAATAACAAGAAGTTTTGAAACATTGGATTAGTTTTTGTGCATTCTAATACACAAAATAAGGGCAATTATTTTATAATTGGGGGAAGGCACGATTAGAATAGCTATATCACGCTAATAGCGTGATGAATCGCATATGAAACTGAACTACTTGAAATAATTACCAACTCAATTAGGCTTTTTCGTTTTTTCAACAGTTTCCAAACTATCTAAAATTACTATAAAAATGACATCCGCGGAAAGGATGTAATTTCAGAATAAAATTGTGAAGGAAATCTGTAATTTTCTAATGGAGCTTATCGAAAAAAGATCATCCATATGACCTTATCTACCTTATTATACCCCCGAACTCTCCCGCCTTGCGGAGCCTTCAAATCAGCGAATTCCTTTCACCAACGGGAGGGGAGAGGAGGAAGGGAACTGTCAGTTCAAGGAGCCCCCTGCCATCCGGCTCCTCCACCGGTCGAGTTCTATCTTCTTAGCAACGAGAAGGGCCCGAACGTAATGGGCAACACGGTTCCACCTGTCAGCAGTCCTCAGCATCTCTTCCACAATGTTGTCTGGAGAGAGATCCCCTGTGTTTAAATAGAGCTGCTGACGAACCCCATCCCACCTTCCACAAGAAAAAGTGTGGTGGGTATCGTCCACAAGGGGTCAAGCAGTGCACTGCAGGATAGACTGATGCCTTTTTTGTTTTTTTTTTTTGTTGAGGAGGTGGAAATCTTCAAAAAGGCACTGGTCTGGACACACCAGCGTATGGGATTTTTACCCACTAAAACCACCCCCGACTCCCTCCCTGCCCCGCGGAACCACCATAAG
The DNA here is from genome assembly GCF_905115235.1 of Hermetia illucens. Classification (NCBI taxonomy): domain Eukaryota; kingdom Metazoa; phylum Arthropoda; class Insecta; order Diptera; family Stratiomyidae; genus Hermetia; species Hermetia illucens. Next base: position 11,923,133 of record NC_051853.1, on the reverse strand, counting down.
GTATTACATCACGGGGCGGAGTCAGCTCACTCTAGCTTTGTCACCTTTCTTCTATACGCGGCGGACGTGACCGCGTTTTTCTCCTCTCCTTTGCTTTTCGCAGTTTATTTTGGATAGATGCTATCATGGAGTTTACCGCATCCCAATTCTCTTGATGTGCTAGCATTTTCGGCACCAGATTTTCTGGTACCAGCACCTCCCCTAGAGTCTCCTCTAGATTCCTCCTTTCTTCCACAAATCTCGGACAGTGGAAGAATACATGCTCTGGGTCCTCTGGGACTCCATTGCAATTTGGACAATCGGGTGAGGTCTCCAATTTAAACCTGTGAAGGTATTGGAGATATCCTCCGTGCCCCGTGAGAAACTGGGTGAGATTATATCATAATTAATCTCACCGTGTCGTCTCTCTAACCACTCCTTGATGGCAGGAATGAGCCTGTGCGTCCACCGGCCCTTTCCCGAGCGTTCCCACCACTCTTGCCATCTATTTATGGATATCCCCTTTTCAGTCTTCTTCGTCCGCGATGAGGAAGAGGTTGGCTTTGCATTGTATATGTTCGCCATCTCATCTGCCAAGATGTCAATCGGCATCATTCCAGAGATGACGAATGCTGCATCATCTGACACAGTCCTGAAGGCAGAGCATACCCTCAGGGCTGTCCTCCTGTAGACTGAACTCAGTTTGGTAGCGTTCCCTGACATCCACAACGCCTCCCTCCAAACTGGGGTTGCATAGAGCATGATCGAGGTCACCACCCTGGCTATAAGCAACCTAGAGGTATGCCGTGGCCCTCCAATGTTCGGTATCATCCTTGTCAGGGCCATACTTGCAGTGGATGATTTGTCGCAAACATACCGCACATGTTGCTTATAGCTAAGCTTCCTGTCTATCACCACTCCCAAGTATTTGATGGTCGGCTTGGAAGTGATGGTATGATTCCCGATTCTAATACAGGCGTAATTTCTCTTCCGGCGCTTAGTGATGAGGACCGCTTCCGTTTTTTCCTCCGCAAGTGTCAGACCAGAGCTCTTTAGCCAACTTTTAGCAGCACCGATTGCCTCACTTGAGTATAACTCAGCATCTTCGAGATGCTTTGCGACAACAACCAGCGCTATGTCGTCAGCGTAACCCACCACTGTGGCCTCCCCCGGAAGGGGAAGATTAAATACATCGTTGTACATGATGTTCCACAGCAGCGGGCCCAATACGGAGCCCTGCGGGACACTCGCGGAAATAACGTACTCCTGGGGTCCGCCATCGGTGTCATACCAGAGCCTCCTTTCAGTTAAATAACTATCGACGATAGCAGCGAGATAGGCGGGAATACCAACCTTCGCTAAAGATTTCCGTATTAGATTCCAATTGGCCGAATTGAATGCATTTTTCACATCCAGGGTTACTACCACGCAATATTTTCTGGTACTACCCTTTCCGTGATTTGCATCTTCGGCCAAGCCAGTTACCAATTTGATGGCATCAATGGTTGATCTGGCTTTACGGAACCCATACTGCCGATCGGAAAGGCCGCCTTGGCTCTCAACAACCGGGAGTAATCTATTATAGATTACCCGCTCTAACATTTTCCCCACCGTGTCCAGGAGACATATGGGTCGATATGAGGATGGATCACCTGGAGGTTTACCTGGTTTAGGCAGAAGTACCAACTTCTGCCGCTTCCATGCCACTGGAAATATCCCCCCGGACATGCACGCTTCGAACAACTCAGCAAACATGTCCGGTCTGGATTTCACGGCAAGCTTAAGGGCCTTATTCGGTACTCTGTCCAGGCCTGGCGCTTTATTGTCTCCTATTCTACCGCAGATATCCAACAGCTCGTCTCTGGTGACTGGCGGAATTGCTGCTGCATTCATAGGTGGTTGGAATATGTCGGTGCTCTCCTCTTGCTGGGGGAATAACCCCTGGAGGATTTTTAGCAAGTGGGTGGGGCACGTGATCTGCGGAGATGAACGGCCTCTGAATCGTCCCATTATGATTCTGTAGGCATTCCCCCACGGGTTTATGTTCGCTTCTGAGCAGAGCTCCTTAAAGCACTCCCTCTTGCTTCGCTGGATGGCGAGCTTGAGGTTTCTGCGGGCTGCCTTATAGGCGAGCTCTTTTTGTCCCTGTTCGACTCTACCTACCGCCCTCTGAGCCACTCTTCTGGCTCGGTGGCAGGCTGATCGAAGGCCGGTCAGTTCATCATTCCACAAGTAGTTTGGTCTTCTACTGGGGAATGAACACCTTCTAGGCATGGACGCGTCACATGCTTTGGCAATGCATTGAGCCAGATGGACCGCTCTTTCCGTAGAGGTGCCTGCTTTATCAGGCTGATCTAACCACACCTCTATGAAGGTCTCCTCATCCAAAGATTTTGCAGACCAGCCTGAAATCTTTCTCGGTTTCGGGCATGATAGCTCTTTGGCCTGTGGCTCCACACATGTCTCAAAGAAGAGTGCCTGGTGATCGCTGTGGGTGTAGCGTTCACTGACGCACCAGGACATACCACGCGCCAGCGAAGGGCTGACAAAGGTCAGGTCTACAACCGAGCCTGACCCCCCTTTCTGGAAGGTGTTTACAGCACCTTCGTTGGCCAAAACTATGTCCATCTGCGCAAAAGCTTCTAATAAACTGCGCCCCCTAGCATTTGATTCCCTACTACCCCACTCTAGGGCCCAAGCATTGAAATCACCAGCAATCACCTTTGGATTACGTCCCCTCGCGTCGCGAACAAGATTATCAAGCATTTGCTCGAATTCAGACAGTGTCAAACTTGGCGGGGCGTAGCAGCTGTATACATATACACCACTTATTTTCGCCCACACGAAGCCACTGCCTGCCTGACTTGCAGTACATTGTATGGCCTGTCGACCGCAAGCCCATATCGCCGCTCCACCAGTCGAATCTTTGACCCATATGCCACCGTGACGGTTCGCTTATGATGGCAATTTCCATCTCTGATTCGAACTCGCCATCATAAGCGCTTCACTGATACCTGATCGCCTCAGTGAGTAAGTTAGATCTTATCGTGCTACGGGGGGCTATGGCACGGCGGACCTGTTAACCCCCATACTCGTGGGAATCAAATGAGTACAAAACAAGAAAAGAAAACGAAAACCAAAAAAGCGGGGCCCCGTACCGCACCAAAACTGGCTAATCAGGCGGAGGCACGTCTCCGAATTACTGAAAGTCAGGTGACTACACCCAAGAAGGGAGAAGTTAGGATGCCAAGCAGTGGATCCAAGGTGAGCATTGGTATACTGCGTGGACTACAGCCAACGAACACCACTGCTCAAAGAGGAGGGACCAGCAAAAGCACGTCTGAGATAAATGTAACAGACGTCAGGAAGGAGACAGGTCTCAGTGGCGCCGGGGTTAAATGGTACCTGCGCTATCTGAAGGACGGCCTGAAACAAGAAGAGGCCCTTAAGAAGGCTCAGGACAGACCTAAGCCATCTCTACCGGAGCCGAAAAAGCGGGGAGCAGCAGAGATCAGCCCGCATGAAGGGAATGCTCCCAAAAAAACCCAGACCTGAACCCACGGGAGGAGAAAACCCGGGCAGGTCAGGAGTGAAGGCAGGACCCAGGAAGCCCGGCATTAGCTATGCTAGTGCGGTCAAGGGCATTCGACTGGCCATACTGCCAAAAAGGTTTCCCGAGCAAATACTCACTCGGGAGGAACAGGAAATCATTAAGGAACTTGTCGTCAAGCAGATGATCAAGGGTTGGACGTCGAAACTGGTGTTCACCGGGATACGCTTTCGACCAGGCCTTATACTGGTGTACTGCGCGACGGAAGGTACCGCAGAATGGGTTAGAACCATAATTCCTAGATTGTCAGGCTGGGAAGGGGTGGAACTGTCAACATGTGCTGGAGATGATATACCAGGAGCCCACATGGTGACAGTTTTTCTCCCAAAGGCCGCGGTAATAGTAACAGAAGACCTTATGAGACTCCTAATTGCTCAGAATGAAGATCTCCATACTCGACTATGGAGAGTCTTCAGAAGCAAGGTGGAGGGAAAGGCTAAACTCCTCATGATCGGGGTAGATGACCGATCCCTAGAGGCAATTAAACTTCGGAGTTGTCATATCAACTACCGATTTGGCAACATACCCGTGCATGTGCACAAGGAAAAGCCAAGGAAAGAGACCTCGGAGGAGGCATCTGGTGAAAAACTTACCGAGGTCCCTGAAGAAGTCGCGGAAGCCATAGAGGCGAAAAGAACTGAATCAACCAGGGAAATAGACCTGCTGCCCAGTGAAGAGCAGAAGCTGTACGACCTAGACCTAGGACTCCTAGGGCTCAGGGTGGACAGCGACGCGCAGGAAAGCGCCATGTCGGAGGAGGAGGGTGACACTCCGACTGTGGAGAAGAGCTCCAAACAATAACGGAGCCAATGGCCAGCACTAGGATAGCCCAGATAAACCTCCACCATGCAAGAGCTGCATCTGCAGTGATTGCAAGGGCAAATTCCAAGGAGAACATTGGAATAGTGCTGGCTCTGGAGCCCTGGGTGTACCGGGGGCAGATTCGCGGTCTGCAAGGAGGCGACATGCAGGTAATTTGGGACTCCTCTTGTGAAAAACCAAGAGCTTGCATAATTCTCAAACGTAATTTAAAATACACATGTCTTTCAGAGTTCTTAACCGGGGACCTTGTGGCTATCCAAGTCTCATTAGAAGCCGGGAGGAGCACTCGAGAGGTAGTTGTAGCATCGGGATACTTCCCAGGAGACGAGAGTCGAGCTCCAGCGGAACAAGTCGCAAAGCTGACGAAGTATTGCGAGGAGAGGGCGTTACCACTTCTTCTCGGCTGCGACGCGAACGCCCACCACGAAGTGTGGGGAAACAGCGACACTAATCGTAGAGGTGAGTACCTTCTCGAATTTATTCTTAGTAATAAGTTAGAAATATACAACGTAAGGAACACTCCAACATTTGTGACCAGCACCAGACAAGAGGTACTAGATATAACTCTAGGAAATACCCTAATGAACGGGATGGTCAGGAATTGGAGGGTGTTGGGTAAACCCTCAATACCTGATCACAGGATAATCAGATTCGACATTGAGGGTAACTCCGAAATAAAAAGAATAATAAGGAATCCCAAGAGAGCGGATTGGGAATCCTACACAATGCACCTGAGCAACAACATTGTCCACCTTCAAGGGGGCGGTGACATCAGGAGCGAATTGGAATTAGAAATGGTGGTGGAAGACCTCAACACAATCGTCATTGACGCATATGAGGCCAGTTGTCCGGCCAAGACAGTCAAGTTATCAAGGGATGTACCATGGGGGAACAGGAACTTAGCCAGAATGAGAACGGAGGTACGAAAACTCTTTAACCGGGCAAAATGAACCGAGGACTGGCGGAGGTATAAAAATGCACTGACTGCATATAGCAACGCCATCAGGGAAGCGAAACGGAACAGCTTTAGGGAATTCTGTGAAGGGATTGAACAGATCACAGAAGCAACCAGGCTGTACAAGGCTGTAGCCAAAGATGGGGGAATATCCTCTGTCTGCTTGAAAAAGGAAGATGGGGCATTCACCGAGAATGAGGAGGACAGGGTACACCTGTTTCTCAGAACTCATTTCCCGGGGTCCTACCCCTCGGCGGCAGGCGACAATAATCTGCCTGACACCCCAACAACGAATAAAAGGGGAAGGAAAGAGAACTGGAAACTAGCAGAAGAGGTATGCTCAGAAGCTAGGCTAAGATGGGCAGTGGGAACTTTTCAACCAATGAATGTGGGACTGCAGATCAACCCAACCAAAACCACCATAGTACCATTCACTAGGAGGCGTAAGCTGGGTCACCTGAAAGCCATAACATTACGTGATATGGAGGTGAAACGAGAAACAGAGGTCAAATATTTGGGAATCACGCTAGACCAAAAATTACTCTGGAAGACACATGTCGGACACACTTGTCGGAAAGCCACGAGGGCTCTGATGACTTGCAGATCCATAGCAGGAAAAAATGGGGTTGCAGCCCGAAGATACTACTTTGGATATATACTGCAAAAGTAAGACCTATGATCACCTATGGAGCGGTAATCTGGGCAGAAAGAACCCAACTCAGCACACAAGCCAGAGAATTACATAAGCTCCAAAAGCTGGCTTCCGTGTGTATCAGTGGGGCAATGAGGACATGCCCAACGGCATCCCTGGAGGTCCTTCTGGGATTAACCCCTCTCCATCTGCACATACAGATGCAGGCAAGGAGATCAATATTCAGGATGGCCGGTAGTATGAGTGAGGCGGGGAGCTGCCTAAATCGAAGGAAGATCGATATCCTTTCTAGGCGGTATCCCGAATTACTGATACCGAGGGACAACATGACAACGAGGTTTCACTTTGATAAGAAATTTGAAACACGTTGGAGTAACAAGGCAAACTGGAAGAGCGTGGCTGCGACATACGGCTTAAACCAACAACTGATTACTTGGTACACTCACGGATCCTCACACCTCACAGGGAGCGGGTGCCGGTGTCATTGGGCCAAGGAAAATGTATTTTGAGCCAATGGGCAGGTACACTAGCATATTCCAGGCGGAAATTTACGCCATAGACAAATGTGCCTCCTTTAATCTGCAAAGGAACTCCGGGGGCAGAACATAGCTATTCTCACCGATAGCCAAGCAGCGATCAAGGCACTTAGGTCCAACCAGGTGAACTCTAAACTGGTATGGGAATGCCTTGAGAGACTGAATACACTCGGCTCGTCCAACAAGGTGTGGATACTTTGGGTTCCAGGCCATGCTGGGTTGGAAGGCAAAGAGGCAGCGGATGAACTAGCCAAGAAGGGAGCAGGGATGCCTTTACACGGGCCAGAACCCTTCTGTGGAATCGGAAACGGTTTCATGGCTATGAATTTAAGAAACGAAGAGAAACGGTTGAGGGAACTATATTGGGCGGGCCTACCAGGGATGGAGCAGTCTAGGGTACTTATTGGGGGATACGAACCCATGCGCACAAAGGATTGTTAAACCTCACCAAAAAGAACCTCCGAATCATAGTGGGAATTCTCACTGGTCATTGTCGGCTGAACTATCCCCCCCCCCCTGACTCCCGATTCGGTACGTCGACGGACTACCAACTAAACACCTCCCCATCGTCAGAGAGCTAGCCTGGAACCGTTTGTCACATTACTTCGGGCCAGCACCCGAACTCTCCCGCCTTGCGGAGCCTTCAAATCAGCGAATTCCTTTCACCAACGGGTGGGGAGAGGAGGAAGGGAACTGTCAGTTCAAGGAGCCCCCTGCAATCCGGCTCCTCCACCGGTCGAGTTCTATCTTCTTAGCAACGAGAAGGGCCCGAACGTAATGGGCATCATGGTTCCACCTGTCAGCAGTCCTCAGCATCTTATCCACAATGTTGTTGGGGAGAGATCCCCTGTGTTTAAATAGAGCTGCTGACGAACCCCATCCCACCTTCCACAAGAAAAAAAAGTGTGGTGGGCATCGCCCACAACTCCATTGCAAAATACACAATCCAGAGAACGCGCCTTTCCAATCTTGTGTAGGTAAGACTGAAAACTTCCATGTCCACTTAAAAATTGGGTAAGGAAATAGTCAGTCTCACCATGCTTCCGATTCAGTCACGCACCTAAGTTGCCGATGAGCCGCGCAGTCCATCTGCCTCTAGCTTCATTTTGCCAAGAGAGCTGTCACTCGTCTAGAGTGCGTTGCGTTCTTCGCGAGCAACCACCTCCTTTGGCTCATCTTCCTTGCGCTTGTATATGACCTGATGCTCCCTAGCAAGAAGGGCAACGGGGATAACTCCCGCGATCACCATCACGGCCGGTTCAGAGACTGTGCGGTACGCAGACGCCACCCGTAAAGCTCCCCGTCTCTGTACTTGCGCGAGGCGTCTACGATATACCTCCTTGCTAAGAGCGCCAGCCCATACCTCTGCGCCGTAGAGCAGGGCAGACTGCGTTGAGCTCATCAGGAGACGTCGCCTACTAGACGTAGGACCACCAATCTTTGCCATTAGCCTACTTAACGCCGAAACTCCAGCTGCAGCCTTGTTCGCTGCTGCTTGGATTTGCTCAGAAAAGCTCATCTTTGCGTCAAGAGTCAACGATTATCGACTCGCCGAACGATATGGGACGCAGGGTCGGAATTCTCTTTTTAGTCAGGATGACTACTTCGGTTTTTTCCAGTGCAAGGTTGAAACCACGAGTAGTCATCCATCCGCTTACCCGTCGCATCAATATGCCGAGCCTGCTTTGCGCCTGTTCGACAGTGCGTCCAGCAACAAGCGCTGCGACTTCATCTGCGTAGCCGACCAGGCGCGACTCTTCTGGCATGTCGAGTTTAAGCAGACTGTCATAGGTAGCGTTCCAGAGGTCTGGCCCTAGGATGGATCCCTGTGCTACCCCCGACGTGACCTCCATCCATCTTTGACCCCCTAGTGTTTCATAGAGCAGGGAGCGGTTCCTCAGATAGTCCCTCAAAATCCGTATGAGATAGTTCGGCACGTTGAAGGTATTGTCTAGTGTGCCTAGAATGTCCTTCCATCTTACGGAATTGAAGGCGTTTCTGACGTCAAGCGTTACGAGGAGCACCACCCGTCGAGTTCGGCGACTGTGTGCCTCTGCTCGTCGAACGGCGTTCACGACCTGCATGACAGCATAAATTGTCGACCTCCCTGCCCTAAAACCAAACTGCCGGAGAGACAAATCTCCGGCAGCGCGTATCGCTTCAGCGAGTCTACTTCTGATGAGCTTTTCGAGCACTTTCCCAGCAGTATCAAGCATACATAGTGGGCGGTATGAAGACGGCAATTCGGGATCGCCTTTCCCTTTAGGGATCAGCGCAAGCCTCGCAACTTTCCAACGAGCAGGGAAAATGCCCTCTTTCAGGCAAGCGTTGAATGCGCCGAGCAGTAGGTCTGGCCGGTGTTGGAATACCAGTTTGTATACCTCTGCTGTTTTTCATAGAGAGGACTGCCTGTTCCAACACTTTTATAGAGAAAAGTGGACAGTCCTCTGCGCTCTCCGCGCCGACGTCACCATCCCATATGGGGTGTGCAGGGAAGAGTGCCCTCACAATGGGGGTCCATCTGCTCGGCCTTAAGTGAACAGGGTTTCCGCAGAGGCCCGATTTTTCGGGTTACAAGTTTGTAAACGAGTCCCCACGGATCCCCATTCACCTCGTCGATCAGATCTTGCCAGCAGCGAGCTTTGCTCTTGTTTATTGCGCTGCGGAGTCTCCTTTTGGCTGATTTGTACTCCATCATTATGGTACATGACTCCCCCCGGTCGCCTAGACGTTGTGTTAAGCGGCGGAGCCTGTGAAACTCCTTCCGGAGCTCTGCGATTTCCACTGTCCACCAATACATGGAAGGTTTGCCGCGCCTCGATATCTTCCTGGGCATGGAGGCTCCGCAGACCGTCGTTATCAGGTTCATAACTGAATTTACGACAGTGTCAGCCGCGTCGCCACCGCCCCCAGGAGTACCCTTCAGCGTGGCCGCACTTGTTCCCAGAGTTTCGACAAAGTTCGCGGTGTTCACTTTCGCGACGTTCCATACACAGAAAGATCGCTGGAGTGGCGCACACCGAGAGTTTGTGTTCACCACTTCGAAAGCAATGTATTGGTGGTCACTTGCCGAAACGTCTTCCAGAACTCGCCACCCGTCCACCAACGACACCAGTGATTCCGACGCGAACGTTACATCTGGAATGCTTCCTTCGCAGCCCGGGCGCCGGAACGTTGGGGTGGATACGGTGTTTAGAACTACCAGTCCTGTTCTCGCCGCCATTTCCAGAATTCGTTTCCCTCTGGAATCTGTGTGAGGCATGCCCCATTCAAGTGCCCTAGGATTGAACTCACCCCCGACCAGGATCAGCCCATCCGTGCTTAAGATAGCGTCCTCCAAAGCCTCAAGCCTCCGACGAAAGTCCGGCATCGTCTCATTCGGCGTAAGATAAACACTAAAAAACGTTATCCCTGAACACCGAATCCAGACAAAGCCGTCCCCTCGGCCTTGGGCAAGAACCCCCAGGAGGGTGCCGTCCCGAACCCAGATGGCAGCGGTACCTGATATGTCTGGGTGCCATGAAACTGGGCCCTTATTTCGGTACTGCTCACTGATGAGTACTAAATCAGCTTTGGTCTCCGCAGCGAACTGCGCTAGCAACTCGTGACTGGTTGCACTCCGGTGCATATTGATTTGTAGGATGCGAATCATGTTGACCGTATCCTAGCTCTTTCCAGTTCTGCTCTGAAAACTGGACACCGCCCCGATCCCGCAGTGTGCGCAATGCTCTCATCAGTCGCGCCACGGTCCCTGCATAGGACGCAGCTTTCTTTTTCATTGCAGCTGTTCGCTTTATGGTCTGCCTGACCGCATTTACGGCATGTTGCCCTTCTGTCAGGTCCCCGACAGTTTGCACATGTGTGCCCATAATCCAAACATCTGTAACATTTGGTTGGGGCGGCCCGGATTCGTAGCCTACACACTACCCAACCAATTCTTATTTTCCCGCTGTTTAGAAGCTTCCTCGCGTATTGCTCGGCAACTTCCACCACAGCGAGTTTTTGGCCTCGGGAATTTGCGGAGGTGATACCAATCCGGACATTGGTTACCTCCGGGCATTCCCGTTTGATGGCCTCTTCTACCTCGTTCTTTTCCGTGAGACAGTCAAGGTCTCGGATTTCTAAAGCTCACGTGGGTTCCAGGCTAGAAACCAAAGCTTTTCCTCCTAGAATCCCCTTGACTGCTTCACAGAACGTGACTTTACTTATAGTCTTCGGACCTAGTTCGACTAAGACTCCACTACCCTTCGTTTTACGTATGGAAGACATCTCCGCTCGGTTGTCTTCGGGTTTGATTTTGTGACGGATTTCGCTGACGACTTCCGCAAAAGTCTTGCCTTCCGTCGGCTTAATAAGCAAAGCTGGCCGTCTAGTCCTCCTTCGTCTCCCCACCTTTTCTTTTGGCACTCCGTCCTTCGTGTCCGCCTTAGTTTTAGGCAGAGGTTTTTCTGATGGCGCGACTAGTGTACTGTCCGTCAAACTCTTCGTCTGATCAAAGGGGAAGCAAGAAGGCCGTAAACTGACCCTGCGACTAGTCACCTTGACGTCTCTTTCGAGATCGACAATGTCACCGCAGCGAAAGCGGTAAACCACCGATAAAAACCTCTTCGAGCGGATTATGAATAAACTGATTTTGCATTTCAAAAACTACCAACAGGTTAGTCATGCGACACCGAACTGTCACCTCCAGTATCGTTGAGTCAAATGTGATGGCGCACACGGGAAGATGAGTATCTCAAGACGCCGGACGAAAGTGTCAAGTGCGTAAACTGTGGAAAAAGCGACCACTCCGTCAGCTTTTGCAAGTGCCCTAAATCCACCAAAATAATGGCGAGGATGAATGCCTGAAACCGGGCCAACCCGATCCTATCCCTGTAGACAAGACTGCGAGTAATTTCAAGGCCTTCTTCTTTGACTCAGACATCCCGGTCATTGGCCAATCCATTACATGGCCTCACATGCATCTTCCAACCAAACCACCCCGGATTTCCCATAGTTCACTGACCAATCCCAGCAGTTCATGATGATGTTTATCATAATTAAAAATCTTATGGCATCCGGCCATGAATATTAGGAAAATTGAATTGAACACAATCTACAAACAGCACTCTTCACACACCTATAAAAACCTACCTTTTCAAATATCAACCTTTTTGCACAGACGGATGTCATCCTAACTGGAATCAGGTCGTTTCGACGCGAACATTTTGATAAAGCACGTTTCTTTGTGGGAACTTTTCGAATTTTGGGTTCACGCGGACCAGCCCCGCTCAACTGACAATCTGACAACTCTGATTTCAGGGGTCCACTTAAAGGCCAGAAACACCTTCTGGTTGGACTTCTACATCGATAAAAGGTGCCACAAACTGCACCATACCCTGACCAGATACCCCTCTGTTCGTAATATTTCCCATTTTGTCCAGCATTCATCATCATCAACGACGCAACAACCAGTATCCGGTCTAGGCCTGCCTTAATAAGGACAAGACATCCCGGTTTTGCCCCGAGCTCCACCAATTCGATAGCCCTAAAAGCTATCTGGGGTCCATACGGTATCGGCCCCGTCTTCTCTTTCTACCAGAATGTCCTTATAGACTTTAACTCCGCCATGCTATTAACATAGTATGCTGGTCCCAAGCCCAGGTAAAGGAGAAGGGTTTGAGGCAACGTACTCTGTACTATCCTCAGTAAAACAAAAATAAAATGCTGAGATCAGGGAAAGAGATAAATAGAGTATAGTTGGAGTTATTCTACTATGCTAAATCCTACCTGATCTCTCTTGGTGAGAGGCCCCGCGACAGGTCGACCAAGAAAATGCATAGAATGTCGTTACAAACATGATGATCGGATTGAGTCACAAGCCTCGGAGAAATGCTAGGGCGTCCACCTCAGTCAAAGTGGCAGGACGGGCCCCGGTCCTGTCGAGAAATGGGCAAGGGTTCTTGACGCATGGACGGCGTCAGGACGTAAGCAAGTTACTCCGCGCACAACGAACAAAACAAATACGTGTCTGCACGCTAACTGTTGGTACCCTAACTGGAAAGACGTAGGAACTCGCAAGAGCCCTTCGGAAAAGGTGCATTGACATCTGCGCTCTGCAAGAAACCAGATGGTCTGGTGCCAAAAGCTGCGACATTGAACGGGAACGCGGTAAAAATGGCTACAAACTTCTCTATTTTGGCAACCCACACACTCAATATGGTGTTGACATTGCCACCTCAGAGGGTTTCCGTGATGCCATTAAAGAAGTCGAACGATTTGATGATCGGCTGATCAAGCTCACCATTATATCAGCTGATCGCACTATAAACTTCTTCACCGCGTATGCACCACAGACAGACCTCACAACCTGTATACCATTTGGAAGCTCAGACCCTCTACCAATAGTAGTGATCACAAATTAAGCTCCTTTTTGCGAAATTCTCAATATTAACGGAGATATAAGCGTTTAAAGTTTTTCCCCAGATTACTCCAAAAGTCAGAAATTTTCCTGGCACCTAGACCCCACAACCTGTATACCATTTTGAAGCTCAGACCCTCTACCAATAGTAGTGATCACAAATTAAGCTCCTTTTTGCGAAATTCTCAATATTAACGGAGATATAAGCGTTTAAAGTTTTCCCCCAGATTCCTCCAAAAATCAGAAATTTTCCTGGCACCTAGACCCCACAACCTGTATACCATTTGGAAGCTCAGACCCTCTACCAATAGTAGTGATCACAAATTAAGCTCCTTTTGTGCGAAATTCTCAATATTAACGGAGATATAAGCGTTTAAAGTTTTTCCCCAGATTCCTCCAAAAATCAGAAATTTTCCTGGCACCTAGACCCCACAACCTGTATACCATTTGGAAGTTCAGACCCTCTACCAATAGTAGTGATCACAAAGTAAGCTCCTTTTTGCGAAATTCTCAATATTAACGGAGATATAAGCGTTTAAAGTTTTTCCCCAGATTCCTCCAAAAAATCAGAAATTTTCCTGGCACCTAGACCCCACAACCTGTATACCATTTTGAAGCTCAGACCCTCTACTATTAGCAGTGATCACAGATTAAGCTCCTTTTTGCGAAATTCTCACTATTAACGCAGATATAAGCGTTTAAAGTTTTTCCCCCAGATTCCTCCAAAAATCAGAAATTTTCCTGGCACCTAGACCCCACAACCTGTATACCATTTGGAAGCTCAGACCCTCTACCAATAGTAGTGATCACAAATTAAGCTCCTTTTGTGCGAAATTCTCAATATTAACGGAGATATAAGCGTTTAAAGTTTTTCCCCAGATTCCTCCAAAAATCAGAAATTTTCCTGGCACCTAGACCCCACAACCTGTATACCATTTGAAGCTCAGACCCTCTACCAATAGTAGTGATCACAAATTAAGCTCCTTTTTGCGAAATTCTCAATATTAACGGAGATATAAGCGTTTAAAGTTTTTCCCCAGATTCCTCCAAAAATCAGAAATTTTCCTGGCACCTAGACCCCACAACCTGTATACCATTTTGAAGCTCAGACCCTCTACCAATAGTAGTGATCCCAAATTAAGCTCCTTTTTGCGAAATTCTCAATATTAACGGAGATATAAGCGTTTAAAGTTTTTCCCCAGATTCCTCCAAAAATCAGAAATTTTCCTGGCACCTAGACCCCACAACCTGTATACCATTTTGAAGCTCAGACCCTCTACCACTAGTAGTGATCCCAAATTAAGCTCCTTTTTGCGAAATTCTCAATATTAACGGAGATATAAGCGTTTAAAGTTTTTCCTCAGATTCCTCCAAAAATCAGAAATTTTCCTGGCACCTAGACCCCACAACCTGTATACCATTTTGAAGCTCAGACCCTCTACCAATAGTAGTGATCCCAAATTAAGCTCCTTTTTGCGAAATTCTCAATATTAACGGAGATATAAGCGTTTAAAGTTTTTCCCCAGATTCCTCCAAAAATCAGAAATTTTCCTGGCACCTAGACCCCACAACCTGTATACCATTTTGAAGCTCAGACCCTCTACCAATAGTAGTGATCCCAAATTAAGCTCCTTTTTGCGAAATTCTCAATATTAACGGAGATATAAGCGTTTAAAGTTTTTCCTCAGATTCCTCCAAAAATCAGAAATTTTCCTGGCACCTAGACCCCACAACCTGTATACCATTTTGAAGCTCAGACCCTCTACCAATAGTAGTGATCCCAAATTAAGCTCCTTTTTGCGAAATTCTCAATATTAACGGAGATATAAGCGTTTAAAGTTTTTCCCCAGATTCCTCCAAAAATCAGAAAGTTTTCCTGGCACCTAGACCCCACAACCTGTATACCATTTTGAAGCTCAGACCCTCTACCAATAGTAGTGATCCCAAATTAAGCTCCTTTTTGCGAAATTCTCAATATTAACGGAGATATAAGCGTTTAAAGTTTTTCCCCAGATTCCTCCAAAAATCAGAAATTTTCCTGGCACCTAGACCCCACAACCTGTATACCATTTTGAAGCTCAGACCCTCTACCAATAGTAGTGATCCCAAATTAAGCTCCTTTTTGCGAAATTCTCAATATTAACGGAGATATAAGCGTTTAAAGTTTTTCCCCAGATTCCTCCAAAAATCAGAAATTTTCCTGGCACCTAGACCCCACAACCTGTATACCATTTTGAAGCTCAGACCCTCTACCACTAGTAGTGATCCCAAATTAAGCTCCTTTTTGCGAAATTCTCAATATTAACGGAGATATAAGCGTTTAAAGTTTTTCCCCAGATTCCTCCAAAAATCAGAAATTTTCCTGGCACCTAGACCCCACAACCTGTATACCATTTTGAAGCTCAGACCCTCTACCACTAGTAGTGATCCCAAATTAAGCTCCTTTTTGCGAAATTCTCAATATTAACGGAGATATAAGCGTTTAAAGTTTTTCCCCAGATTCCTCCAAAAATCAGAAATTTTCCTGGCACCTAGACCCCACAACCTGTATACCATTTTGAAGCTCAGACCCTCTACCAATAGTAGTGATCCCAAATTAAGCTCCTTTTTGCGAAATTCTCAATATTAACGGAGATACAAGCGTTTAAAGTTTTTCCCCAGATTCCTCCAAAAATCAGAAATTTTCCTGGCACCTAGACCCCACAACCTGTATACCATTTTGAAGCTCAGACCCTCTACCAATAGTAGTGATCCCAAATTAAGCTCCTTTTTGCGAAATTCTCAATATTAACGGAGATATAAGCGTTTAAAGTTTTTCCCCAGATTCCTCCAAAAATCAGAAATTTTTCCTGGCACCTAGACCCCACAACCTGTATACCATTTTGAAGCTCAGACCCTCTACCAATAGTAGTGATCCCAAATTAAGCTCCTTTTTGCGAAATTCTCAATATTAACGGAGATATAAGCGTTTAAAGTTTTTCCCCAGATTCCTCCAAAAATCAGAAATTTTCCTGGCACCTAGACCCCACAACCTGTATACCATTTTGAAGCTCAGACCCTCTACCAATAGTAGTGATCCCAAATTAAGCTCCTTTTTGCGAAATTCTCAATATTAACGGAGATATAAGCGTTTAAAGTTTTTCCCCAGATTCCTCCAAAAATC